>NC_137122.1:32710568-33310568 GCF_949319135.1 Squalius cephalus | reverse complement strand
AAGAACCAAAACCCACAATGACACTAACCAAGCAAATAAATATAGTAAACAATAGGAAAAAAAACAACTAATTATTTCCATGTTTTATGCCACAAAAATACATTTTATTATGCACGGAAAGCACATACTCTCTTCCTCCCGCTCTCTCTCCCACTAAAATGCATAAACATTCAGTACAAACACACACAGTCATACAGAAACATAATGTCAGCGCTGCTCTGACGATTTTATCAGTAAAATAGCTTAGAAACTTAAAAGCTACATGACATTTCTCACTAGTGAGATAATAATGACACTGTTCTTGAAGCAGATAAACTTAAGGTTTCGCTATTAGTAGAGACGCTGCTGCCGAACACTGTTGAGAGACACTCAGACGCAGGTAATTCACTTACGCTTAATCTCTCTCTCTCTCTGTGTAAGAAATTAGTCCTACACACAAGAGTGTTTTAAAGGAGAACTCCGGTCAATTTTAACATTGAGCTAATTTTTTTGGTAAATTTGGAGTGCTGTCAGTACAGAGAACAACGACAAAAATCGGTGTTGCCTACACCGAGTTATCCTCTTTTTAAAATTTGCACCCTGTTGACTTCAATGGGGCAAGTTTTAAACCTGCTTTTAGCCTCTTAACATCCTTGATGTGTCATTACAAGTGCCCAGCCATGTGAGTGATTCCTTTAGAGTCAACACGTGGTGAGTCTGACTGCAGTAGATGTGAAAGATATGAATAAAAATGATGTTATTTCAGCCAGCGCACATACCTGTATTTACATCCTGTTTTCGGCTGAAGTCCACAGTAGTCGATTGTCGAGTTCGGGCGCATGATCGTACGTACTAAACCTATGCGCGTGACTTCAGCCAAAAACAGGATGTAAATACAGGTATGAGCGCTGGCTGAAATAACATCACTTTTATTCATATCTTTCACATCTACTGCAGTCAGATTGACCCGCGCTCACTCTAAAGGAATCACTCACATGGCTGGGCACTTGTAATGACACATCAAGGATGTTAAGAGGCTAAAAGCAGGTTTAAAACTTGCCCCATTGAAGTCAACAGGGTGCAAATTTTAAAAAGAGGATAACACGATGTAGGCAACACCGATTTTTGTCGTTGTTCTCTGTATTGACAGCACTCCAAATTTACAAAAAAATTTGCTCAATGTTAAAATTGACCGGAGTTCTCCTTTAAGGACAAAAACCTGACAAATGTCTTGAAATACAAACATCTGAATAATGTCTTGAGGTGTGTAACCGTAGTATAAGTGGAATAATCGACTCCGGTCTGTTGAATTATTAGAAAATAATGCACACCCGATTATATTCTAATAATTCAATGGCCCTTTGTCAATTATTCCTATCAAGCATTGCGTTAGTTCAGGCAGGCCACGTCAGCCAAGCTCGCATCAGCTGATAGCCAGCTGTTCCTGACGTGTTCCAATCCAGTGTCGACATCTATCACAGCGGCACATATAAACTCCCATTCCTTCAGCATTTCCTCCATAGCATCGCTGCTCGCATTTAAACTCCCTCCTCCAACCCCAACTCCACCCAACTGAACCTTTAATCATTCTGACTATTTGTTTTTTCCCGTACAGTTCAATACATTGCAAGCTTTTCTATCATGTATTGGTATTTTCACAACTCATGTAATTGAAATGTAGATTAGAGAATTGTAATTATGTATGCATATACTGGTTCTGTTCTGTACCCCAGGGAGGGTTGACTTGCTGCTCTCCCCACTCTGTCCAGGCAGGCCTGACAGGCGTGGGAGTTTTGCCCAGAACAGAACCATACCGCCAACACTAACTGTATGCTATAATTGTAATAAATTTATATACTTGGCGAAGTGGTCCTGACTGAAATAGTTATCATAGAAATAACAGACTGGCAACTAAATAAAATCGACCTTGGTATTGGTATTAATGCTTTTGTTCAGATTTATGGATCATCAGTGTTTATTTGTAATGGCGTGGGCTGTGATCGCTGAAGGTGGAAAAAGACAACGGATGGGTGACTTCAGCCACTGGGGAAAGTCCTCCTGACAACAAGCCTGATTCCACACAACCATCTGATACCACCACGGCATCTTCTTCAGTTTAATGAGGAGCCAGAAAACCCACAAAAAGATAATGAGTCTTAGTTCCACACAACATTAGCCTCATGAAATCTGCATAAAGTACACACACCCGCTGGTTACTGCAGTCTTCCAGCGGTTTATTTCTGGAGAGCTTCTGAGGGGATTTTATTCCCTCATCATATTGTGGTACAGAGTCATAAGCAAAGGCTTTAGGTGTTAAAATGTTTACGCTGCCAAGATTTAGCTTTTATTTTTGGGTTTAAGGATTCGACTGGCAGACACGTATCAGAAATGGAGTTTCAAATAGCCGGGATGAAGAAATCTACCCACTCAGAGACTGGTCAAAAGGTCAAAATAAGTTTTCTTTTTCTTTTTTTTCTGGATAGAGAATTAGAAAAGCACTCATACATACTAGCAAACTAACTTAAAAGAAAAAGAACAGTAGATTTTTTTTTTTTTTTTTTTTTTTTTTTTACTTTTTTGATTAAATAAAAGACTTTAAAAGTTACAATTACTGTAGTAGACTGTTGATGAATATGAAAATTGAGTATAAGCAGTTGGAATCCAGTTTGAAAGATTACATTGAAAAAGGTTACTGAGGAAAGGTCAGTCTACACACTCCTGCTGAGAGTAGCAACCCACTCAAGTAGTGCATGCAGATGCTGCAGTAGGTGAGCAAACAAAATGCAGAAGAAAGCTAAGCAAACAAAGAATACTGTGTAATGGAAGTACAGTGTTAAAGGGAGTTTTTCTAAAGACAACTTGACAGCACATTAAACTACTACATTTACACATATGTGAGTGGTGCTTGCCCATGCAAAACTCATTGCAACAATGCTAAGATGGTGTTGTTGTGAGTAGCCAGGGCATTGCTATGCAGTTGGATTTTAGTGTATTGCTTTGTGGTCGTCAGGGCTTTCAAGTCAAAAGCACCCATCAAAAAAGAAAAATCTCTGATTCTCTGCTCACTTGCACTTTTGCATTATCAGAACGAACTGTTAGCATAGTGATGCTGCAAAATCAGAATTGCGACATAGATGGCATGTTCACTGACAAACTTTCATTTTGTAGGACTGCTTTTAGGACTGTGTTGTGCTGAGAAATCGCACAATAATCATACCGCACCGAAACATGTTCCACTGGAAATGCTACTGGTACTGTTCCCAAAGACTGTTTATATACTCAATTTAATATGAATGGGAAAAAGTGTAAGTCACAATATGGCAGAATGAGTCCTGCCTTCTAAATATTCACGAGTTTACCCTTACATCAATTAAACAGAGTAAAGATTATACGTATTTGGCGTGCTGTCCGGGGGAGGGCTCCGAGCTCGGAAATTTTGCCTGAACCCAGAGTACTCCCCCCGTTGTTGTAAGAGTATTTAGGACTAGAAGTGAGGAGATGGGGTGGTGGAGGGATGCTGTTAAACTGTCAACGAACGGAGGTAAGTTTGCAATATACACCTCTTACCTCGTTGATTGGGTTGATTAACAGAGTGTGGTCCACTCGTGTCTAATTAGGTTTGATTGTCTGAATGTGCTCCACATGTGTTTAATTAGGTTTAATTATCTGAACGCGCTCCTCCCGAACTTTGTTAATAAAACATCATAAAGAGCCAATCACAAATAGGTAAAGTCAGTGCCCTGAGACGTGCGCTTGCGACTGCACATGCACACTGGGTTTACCAGTGTAAAATACACACATTTTAAATGATATAAACAAAATTTATGTGACAGTTCATGCCAGATTTTTTTGTCCCAATTCAAGTCACTTTAAAGGTTAGAGCTCTTGAAAGTCGGAAGGATTTTGATTTGGATGTCAGGTGGTTTTATTGTTGGTTCGCTGGAAGAAAAATCATTCTGAAAGTGAATCCAATTATATTGTTCCTCTGCGTCGTTCTGTTGTGGTGTGGACAGCCCTTTCACACCAAAAATGATAATTACAAAGATAATGATAACTACATTATCATCCACACCAATGGACGATAATGTTCTGATTATGATTTTAACCTGAAGGACAATATTTCTGACAGACCTACCTATTTCCTACAGACCCGTTCACACCATGTACAATAACTATAAAGTTTTAAAAATCATTCTAATAGTGAAGTTCACATCACAACTATATCCATAACACAGAGAAACAGTATTGATAGAATCCCTTTCAGACATTGTCAGCTAATCACAATCCAGGAGCATTTAAAGTTGCAGACGATATCATGCAGCTCTTTAAGGTCGGCTGGATTCCGATTGGCTGTCAATATTTTTATTGTTCATCAGCTGGAAAAAATAATTCTGAAAGTGATTACAATGATATCGTTCCTCTGTGTCATTATTGATATAGTTGTGTTGTGGACTGCACTATTCTCACAGAATTAGAATGTTTATTTAAACCTTATTGTCCATTGTGTGAACAGGCCTTAAATCTGTAGACTTCTTTTTGTCTGTTCAATTGTCCACCAGGTGAAAATAATACACCCGATCACTTAGAGAAGTAATATCACAGCATTCCTCAACAAGCTTCATGATTTGAGTTATCATTCATGTTTGTAGGAGAAACTGTGTGGGATGAGTTACATGACAAAGTTGAATACTTAGGGTTAGAGGTTTCTGAGAGACAGCATATATTTCTGCTCTTCAGTTACGTCCTCACACTTCAAAGGCAGCTGGTGAAAAATGATGCGCTATGCGCACCTGGAAGGTGACACACATCCATCAGCACAGCGCATTAGTCAGACTAATGCTCAGAGATGAAGGGAAGCTAAGTCACTCACATGACCTCCAGACGGGCCGCCTTGGAGTCGTTGCCGGCCTGAGAGATGACGTCACAGGTATAGTCCCCGATGTCCCCGGACCAGGTTTGACTGATGTGCAAGGAGCCCTCCTGCAGGCTGATACGCCCCCCTCTGGTCTGGCTCACTAACTCCTCATCCTTTTTCCACACGTACCTGCCAAGTGAAGGAGACGGGGAGCGGAAGAGAACTCTATCACAGTCAAACTGACACAGGGGGAGTGCAGGAAACAGAGCTGGCTCATTACACTGATATCCAGCATATTAGCGCTGAATTAACTGTACAACACTACGGATCATGCTTTGAATCAACTTCAAGGCCTGCGGGCTGACACTTTGAATTAACATTACAATCAAACCGAGTGTGGAGCCCTGGGCTCTGATGTCCAGACAAGAAGAGGAAGCAGCTTGGCTCGTTTGTCATCACTCACCTCACTGCCACGCGTGGGTCGTGTGTGGCGCCACACTCCAAAATGGCCGTGGTCCCTTTGATGACACGTCTGTCCATGGGAGGTCTGGATATGGATGTGCGACCTTGGAGAAAACACAACACTGTTGATTCTGCACGAGTTTAATGTTTCCAAGAACCAAACGGCTACGCTTCATTGAATCACAGCCTCTTCACACGTCAACGGCCAAGCACATTTCCCTCCCGCTGAGACAAAGCCGGGACTTCACATGCTCTGATCAGTGTGTAATATCAAGTCTGGAAGCTGTAGATATCACCTTGCTAAGCTGTACCGAGAAGCTGCTTTTCATGGAACAGTTTATCATGCTCCGCTCTGCTACTTATTTATTAAAGGAAGGAAGTTTAATGCGAGTTCTGCCAATCCAGAACCACACATTTCCACTGAAATAATGGTGGGTCTTTGCTGTAACAAAATGTAACAGTATTTCCCCATTAAATTCTGACGTTCTGATGCCGGTGGGTCTTGAGACAGTAACAACATGGCGGAAGTAGTACGTCCGAATTTTATTCATACTACCCATATTCATTCTATGTAGAAGCTGCTTTTTAACGGTTGCAAAGTAAATTCGAATTCAAATGTAGTACCTACTCAGACAGTATGTAATTTTGGACGCACCGGTTTTGGCTTGGTGCCGCTTACGAACAGACTATTTTGCAAAGCGACAGTGAATAGCAGAGGAAGAATCCAGAATCGTCTCTCTTGTCTCTGTACTCTTGTATTTTGTGTTGTTTGATAAACATCATAGCGAATACAAAAATCTAAATGTTTTTCAAAATATGTAAATACTGACTTCCTTTTTTCTCTGTGACAAGCAAGTGTCATAAATTGAAAGATGCACAGCACTGCTTTGTGTGAGGAAACAAGTTATTTCTGCTTTCTACAAAGCACCATCTAGTGTCAGAAGTGAAAATGCATTTTCATTCAGCCCGTCTGCCATTGTTATGCATTGGTCTGAATAGACGATCTGCATGAGAAAATTGGGTCATATTTTTTTTGTGCCAAACATTCGCGTTGATGTGAACAGGCCTTTATTTTTGAGCTACAGTCTTTATCTGTCTGTCCGAGTATACATGACACAATGCATTACAGAATATTTGCGCAATTTATGTGAATAGATGCAGGTCGAAACTGACCTACAACCCACTTTTCTAGATTTGCAAGTCTGACTGTGCAAAAATCAAATGATTTCAGTCTAACAAAAGTGTTTCCATATTTACGGAAATGCAAATTAGGACTCGCACACAAAAAACACATTGCGCTGATTGTTTGAGTAACAGTTCGTAATATATAAAAGCTTGTTTCCGTCATGAAATAAAAAAGTAAAAAGGTAATTGCAACTTTTTATATCAAATTTCTGAATTTTAATCTTGCAATTTGGCCATGCAATTCTTGCAAAGAATTGCAAGAATTATATCTCTTTTAAAAGGCGCCAAATTTCATAAATGAAAGGAACTGTCTTTATCACAAAATACATATTTTGTTCAAGAAATGTTTTGATACATTGCATTTTGTTTTCATATTAGTGACAAAATCAAATATATAAATACTACATTCACAAAATGAATATTTCATTCATGACATGAATTTCGTGATCCAGTCCGAACCTTTCCGTCACAAAATTAGGAAAAATCCCGGTGGCCTAGTGACTGGTTTAACCTACTCCTACCTTCATTTACATTCATTCCATCTTTTTTGACTAAACTCAAAATTCCAAGATATAAAATCTGATGTGCGAAAAATAAAGTCAGAACTGTAAGACAAGTTTAATTTATTCTAATTTTATTTCATTCTTCCATAGTGACATCATCTTTCCTCTTTCAAGTCAGTGAAAAAGCAGATTCTGAAAGATGTTCACAAATGTGTTCTGATTAAGTGTTTCTCTTACTCCATACGGTGAGGGAGGCGCTGGCGTTGATCGCTCCCTCTGAGTTAGCGGCGTAGCAGGTGTACATGCCCGTGTCCTGCATCACCACTGGTTGAACCTGCAGACCGCCGGACTCCAGCAGGGTGAAACGTGGAATCTGCATCGAACCGCTGGCGAGGATCTGAGTATCTGTTGTGCATACACACACACACACACAACAACAAACAAACCAGTTAGAGCTCAATATCTTGCTTCTGCTTCCATATAAGGAATTAATAGAGCATCACTATGCATGGTGTTGGAGCTCGGGATGATTTTATTACAAGCTTAAAGTTTTCCCAGAGGAAAAACCGCCTGCAGAGCTCTCTACCTTGTTAGGGGCCACTATTATATATGCCGCCTCATAATTGGGAATGCTATGGAAACGACCTCATGAATATAGTCAAAACAGTTGTAGAATTTAATGGTAGTTTTTTTTGTTACTCTTGCATGAAATTATCTTTTGTGTTGTCAATCGGATACAACAAAGACATCTTAATGGCTTCCTGTGAAGCACACAACACACAACTTCATACATCAATTGATGGCTCTGCCGCAGGAACAAAGCAGCGAGAATGCCAACGATATATAGTACTAGTAAACATAACAAAACAGCAGGGCTGCACCCATGTTAATACTGACATTACATTGTTGCTCTGTTCCAAAGCCTAGCTGGCAGCCTATGAAGACAACATTTTAAGGAAGAATAGGTGGTATCAATGTGAAGACTGTTACAAAAAGTGAGCAATTTAATTCTGAAGCCTCCCAATAATCCTCATTTTGACTGAAATCTAAAGCAGTGTCCAAAACCCAGAATGCAATGTGACAACCACAGGGACAAAAAAATGAATCCAAGACAGCAGATGAGTTGAATGAAATTGCTGTTATAGATAAACTTATATTTCATTAGTACAATGTATTGATAAGGTAAGTGTAGGTAAAAATGCATTGTTTTATCTAATGTTTGTGGGTGCTACGTATTTTTATGTTACATCAAACTCAATTGCGAGCCAAGTCTCTTGTACAAAAGCTCTGTACAGAGTTTCTGCCTATTTTGGCTCTAAATTGTTTGGATTCAAGACTGAATGGTTAAAGTCCCCCTGTAGTTAATATTTGTATTCCTTGAAACACATCTTTGATCACCAAAATTACATATGTGAATGTTTGTTTTTTTTCCTGTGGGAAAAAAATATTCATGCCTTAAAATATCTTGAATGTAACTCTACACCCTTGCTTCATTTAGTTTACGCGGACCCATGAATATGCTAATTAGTCCCGCCTCCACTCACTCACACCAGCTCAGAATACCTGATTCACTTGCTCAACTTTACTGTATTAAACGCTGCATGATGGCAAGTGGAAATACAATTTTAATTCAGCCATACTGTATATGTTTGGACCAGAAACTGATTCAGAAGAAGTACAAGAGTGAACTATACAGGCTTGTATACAAGTCGTATCAGAATGGTAATGCGTTTTAAGTATCGCTCTCTTCAACGTCGGACACATAAAGGTCATTAATATGATTAGCCCTTTGCATGACTACGCTTTCAAACAGCTAATAATGTGTTACTAATGTTCCATCTCAGAGTCAGACAGCTGCCTTCGAACAGTCAGTATCCTTAGAAACACTTTGAACAACTTAGAACGTTAGTGGAGAAAAGCATATAGTTCATCATAACATCATAATATACATCATATACATAATTCACATGCTACATAGCTAAATGTACCTGATTTTTCATATCAACAGAAAAATATACCGGGATAACCTGGCTTCTCTTGAGACTCCTATGCTTCAGAGAGGTGATAGTTAATGATATGCTAAAGCCCGCCGGCAGGTTGACGTGATTGGTTACAAGATAGTTTGTAACGTCAGAAACACTGGTAATTTCAAACCATGTTTTTGAGACTTTTTTTTTTTACTGCAGTTTTGAGGAGAAAATACTCAGCAATGGTGTTGACTAATGCATTTGCACATGGTTTGTCTTAAAGCATATTAAAAACACCACATAAGACATATAAACAACATTAAAAACATGATTTTCACCACAGTGGGTCTTTAAGATACTCCACTGTAGGCAGTAGGCAGGAAGGCAACTCCCCTGGTTTGAAACAGACCTCAGATGTGATTTAAGCCTCATTCATTAATGAATTCAAATGTTAAATGCTCAAATCAAACATCACATTGAACTAGCATTACCTCTCTTCCAGATGATGGCTGCTTTAGGGGCACCAGATACCTGACAGGTGAACGTAGCCACCGCTCCGTCTGTGACAGTGATATCGACCGGTGCCGCGGTGAAGTCAGGAGCCATACCTGCAAAACACACTCACATTTTTAATCAGGACGAGAAAACGCCACATTCCGTTCAAAAACCCCACATTAACGCTTAATGCAGTCCACCCACACACCCCCACAGGAACACGCAAATTATTACAGGAGGCCAAACAACAGCCAGTAAATTGTATTCAAACAATGTTATGTCCATCAAAACACTACTGAGGCTTTTTATTGCGATCCGGGACATGTCTGCAAATTCGTGTTTCAAATCGGAGTCAGTAAACAACTGGCATGAATCTAATTACACTTTTCTGATTGGGTGCACAATGTGGAGTTGCAAGGTCATTTTTAATAGGCAGAGATGTCTAAATGAAAAGGTATTTCCATTTGGAAAAGTAAAGCGCATTGCTGCTTGAGAGCAAATGATCACTGTTTGGATGCATTGTTGAATATGTGCCATATTCATTTGGAACAGTCGAGACAGGAATATAAAACACATCAAAGCTTGGTTTCCAATTCCTTTACATAATTTTTTATCACATGAATACTGATGCAACGGTAGGGCATGGCAGTATAACCAAAATCTAATATTATGCTATAAATCAGTCATTTTTTATTACAGTAACAGTAACAATCTAGTAATTTTTAGTAACTATTTTAGTAGTAATTTTTACAACTATATCTTTATCGTTATACTGTAGCTATAAAGATAACGATAGAGATATAGTCCTAGAAATCTTAATATAAAAGAATAGCACACTGAATGTGTCCACACAACAACTATAACGATAACGGCACAGAGAAAAAATATCCTTGGAATCACTTTCAAAACGTTTTTTTTTTTCCCCCAGCTGATAAATGATAAAAACATTGACCAATCATTCCATTCCGAATCCATTCCGCAAACCTTAGAACAGAGCATTATCGTTTGTTGGTGTGGACGCTAATATAGTCATTGTTATGGTTATCTTTATAGTTATCATTCTTGGTGTGAAGGTGCCTTTACTTGTGACACATAGCAAAGTCTTGATTTATTTAGGTTTAGGACACATCTTGTATTTACACATTACTCTCATATGTAAAATAAACCTCAATATCTCTAAAATTCATGTATCCTAAAGGTATGCCAGTGCTATCTTTCCTAGAGCATTTAAACTGTACATCCTGACACAATGTTCCACACTTAAAAATCAGAGTTAGTATGTCATTGAAAATCAACATGCTCAATATGCTCTGATGTTTTGTACGATGACCCCATCTCTCTGGGGAGATAAAGGCCTGGTAAGTAATTATGGACCACACTAACATTCATCCACTGTATTTGTCCTCGATCACTTTAGGATGAAACAGATCTATACAGGAATAATAAAGCCTGCTGAAGAACGAACACAGCTTTGATTAAATTGCCGGTCAATGAGCGAGTCTAGATATGCACAATCAATATGCAAGAAGAGATCTTCAGCTATTCAGAGCAGCATTTTTTTTTAAGGGCTGAAATTAATAGCTTATCTGTATTAAAGGCTCCTTATTCTACAATTTTGTACCATTTTATTTATTTATTTTTACTTTGAAGTTCACCTTATTAGTGAACGTTTTATGCTCCAAAACAGTATTAGTTTTACATTTTTACAAGGACATTGTAAAACTTTTTAAAAAATAAAATATTATTATTTTTAATGAACAAGCTCCATTCCCCAAAATATTCTGCACAATCATGGACAATTGAATGATTCAAAGGTCAATGCGGCTGGAAGTTAAAATCATTACGGCAATCTACGTGCAGTAAATATGTGCAGTCGGGGCGGTGGTAATTATCTGTGTGATGAGAGTGCTCCTCTGAGGGGGTCTTAATGTCCTCATGTACAGATCGGGGCTTTGTCCTGACAAACACTACGATGTAATCAACTCCAGACAGGCCTCTCCACAGGGAGTTGCACTGTTGCATCTCTTACAGAAAGGAGTGAGAATCACATGTCCGTAGATTAGGAACAACACATCTGTCACGCCGGGGAACTGCTTTACAACGGCTGAAAGGTGCACTTTACATCTGGTCACATCTAATACCCTTAGCAACGTCTTGATTGTTTGCGTGTCAGTAATTAATAACAGTAAGTCTGGAAAATGTGTGATAAATAAAGCATGATGCCCCCCTGCCCGCCTTTGGGGTCAGACTCACTCGTGACGTCTAGGTAAGTGTGGACCTGAGCCTCTCCGGCCGAGTTCCTGGCAAAGCACTGGAAGATTCCGGCATCGCTGGGCTGTACCTTCCTGACCTGAAGGCCCATGCTGGAGATGACCCTGTAGCGAGGGTTGTTGAGTTTACTGAGGGGAACAGCATCTTTATACCACTCCAGCTTGGGCATGGGCACCCCTGTGAGTTAAAAACACAACATGATGGGTCATGATGAAGGTCAGATGAAGGTAGCAATTGAACAGTTGGGTTCAGAAGGTTGGAATTAAATTATAAATGTAACCAATATTAAATCTTTTATAGTAAAAAGCTTATTAAACATTTAAAAAGCTTTAAAAATGGGATGGAACTATATAGAAAGCTTAAAGAAAACAGAAAAAAAAATAGTTGTACTAGAAAACCTTTGAGGGTGTTGAAGAAAAAGCACAATATCATTAATGGGAATAAAATGTTTGATCAGAGCAACTGAAGAAAAAACTCTGAATTTACTGCTAAAGACTTGCAAGATGACCTGTTGAAAGGAGGAAAAAACATTTCAGTTTAGAGTATAAGAAAAACACATGACAAGCATGACCTTCATGTTGGCACATCTTGCCGAATGCCACTTGACAATGCCACTTGACCACTTGACCAAGAAGAGCATAAAAGGCCGACTTGAATATTCTAAAATTCATTTGGATAGACCTGTAGCCTGGATGCCAGCCGAACTTAGCCCCGCCCACAACATTTTTAGGTCGGGAAGTTCGGTCTGGACTCGATTCGTTGAGGAGCTATTATGCCCGAACAAAAATTGTTCGGACCAATCAAATTGTCAGGGCGGGCTTTATACGATGATGGACAGATGAGCAACGGTAACGTAATCATCCACGTCATCAACGAGCGCTTGGGTTGAATTCAAATGACTGCCGCTGGAGAATTGAGATTTCACGAGTTCACGCTTATACAAATAAGTCAGATAGAATAAATGCATATTTGGCGTGCTGTCTGAGGAGAGGAGAGGGCTCGGGCTCGGGCTCGGTATTCGGCCCGAACCCAAAGTACTCCCCCCGTATTCCTGGCTGTGGAAGGACAAGCCGAGAGTGAGTGGAGGGATGCTGAAAACTGTCAAGGAATGTTAGGTGAGTTGACAGAGTGAATAATATGCTCATGCTGATAGTGTAGACTATAGGCTTGTTTGAGATGAGCAAAATCTGCGCAGAATCGATCACCGGTGATCAGCGCGAGATGCATGCCGGTTAGAAATGTGTCCGAGTGCGGTCCGCCTTGCTCTGATGTCATGCTGACGTATGTCAAAAATCTCTCGCGAGCGCAAGGCGCACCTGTCGGATTCTGCAGTCGAGCGCAGTTGCTCTCCACCGACTGCGCTGATCAGAAGCATGATGGGAAACGACTTGCTGACGACACAGCTTGATGTTCATTGGTTTAAACAACCGTGATGTATTGCTCTTATTTAAAATGTTTGATTTTAAAACTCTGATATCATGTTTTATGTGTACGTTATGTGGTAATATTCCCAAACTACCTCAGTGCGATGGGTTATGCAATGTAATTTTTATTTAAAAAAAAAGAAAAGAAAAAAAAAGAAAAAAAAAAAAGAAAAAAGACTGAAAAACATGTATTTGGAATGGAATTAAATAAGTAGGCTATGCTACTTTTGGTGTCTTGTTCATTATATTTATTTTCATATAAAAGCAACAGAACTTAAATTCCACTCAGTTTATTAGCAACACTGTGCACGAGCGTGAATCTGGTGAATCCCGCGATATCCGTCTTTGATCTCGCAGGTGTCAGATCCACTGCGAGAAGAGAGAACTGTCCGGCTTGCCTGCGCTTTTTTCACTCCTCCTCTCACTGCAGCCGCCTACTCTCGCATACATTTCAGGCGAGGCGAGGCGCATCTCAAACAAGCCTATTGTGTTTGATGACAAGTTGATTGGATTGATTATGTGAACGTACTCCTGCCGAACTTTGTTTATGAAACATCATGTGTAGATTCCGCCATCGCGTCTGTTATAGAAGATATCGACAGCGCATTAATTTTAAAAGAGGAACAGAGAACCGCGATCAAGGCATTTGTCGATCGGAAACATGAATGAAAACTTACTACGTTGCTCTGATTGGTTGTAGGTCTATCCAATTGAGTGCAGAGGCATTTTCTTTCCTGGTGCGGTTGAAACACGCCCCATAATCAAAGCTCAATGGACCAGTATCAGACTCACATTCTGACTAGAATCTGAGTATGACGACGTCAGGCTAATAGACCTGTGGAATTCTGGAAGAATGTTTTATGGAGTGATGTGACCAAACTGGAACTTTTTGGACCCATGGATAAGTGGAATTTCTGGTGCAAAAAAGGCAAAGCTTCTGAGCAGAAGAAAACCATCTCCATGGTCAAAACGGGAGGTGCTCCAGTCTTGTTATGGGGGTGCTTTGCTGTTGCAGTGGAAATCTTTACTGTATGAAGGACATCATGAATTCTTTAAAGTATCAAGCCATTTTGACAAAGATGGTGATGCCTTCGGTGCACAGACTAAAGCTTGTGATCAATGGACTTTCCTGCAGGACAGCCATCCCAAAGTATACATCCAAACCTACCGAAGCCTGGTTCAGGGATCAGTCGTAGGATTTAATTCTGATTGAAAATATTGGGTGGAATTTGAAGAAAGCAGTGGTAACGTGAAAACCAAAGATTATCTGTGATCTTCCAGCTTTTTCAAGTGAGGAATGGGCCAAGATTGCTGTGGAGAGGTGACAGAAGCTTCTAAGCACTTACAGGCTGCATTTATTGGAGTTTATAAAGAATAAAAGTTTCTGCACAAAATTTGGAAGTTGAATAATTTTGTACATGAATGTTTAGTGCCAGTTAGATTTTTTTCATTTTTCATTAACTTTACATTCTTAGAATCACTCAAATGTGTATAAATAAACTTTCTATAATAGTTTACTGATGCCTTTGTTGAATTGTTTTCAAGAATAATTTTGATTGCAACTATATATTACAGTTTTTCTCAGTCGCTTTGGTGCATTTCTCACATCACTATTTACATTTGCACAACAGTTAGTTCAACCTCCACAACATTTAGTCATTTGTGCACATCATAGTAGCAGTTTCTCATTCCTTCCAACAAATTGCAAATGCTTTTGGACATGCATCAATTGCTTTCATACAACTCTCTGCTGTTTTATAACATTATCATTTGCTTATGTCATGTCAGTCAAAATTAACTATACTTGTGAATGCTGAATAGTCATTCCATATAAAACTAATTGTCCTCATTTCATTGCTTGAGTCATTACATACAAAAATGTTGAACTAGTTGTCAGAATCTGTCAAGCAAATTTTACACATTTTTTTTTAAATCTTTTTTTTCCTGAAAATGTCTCCTAAATTGAACAATTTCTCTCAGGTGAATCTCAGCTTTCACTGATGAGGAACGTCTGGATGTTCATGAATGATTACAGTACTATGTATGTTGTATGTTCAGTTCCAATATGTACTGCAATATTGTTTACAGTTGTGCACAGCTCTACCCAAAGGGAGTTTATGTTTGTTGTAAATAATGGTGTATTTTTTCTTTTGTACAATGCTGTGAGTGTGAACAAATTAGAATTGCAAAGAGCATATGCAGTAAAAATGTGAAACATACATATTCAGTGTCTTGTACTCAGTTACCTCACTAAATACAGTAATGTGTAACTTTACTGTATTTTTCAAATGGCTATGCAAATAGTATATAGTGCTGTCTTGAGCATTTTCAGGTAGTGTCATCAAGATCTGACTTTTTTGCATTGGAAAACATTTACAGAGTAAACTGTCATAATGAAAACATGACAAAGCCATTTGACTATCTTGTTCATAAACAATGGTGTCAGGACTTTTCATCTTGATGACACTGACACTTTCATTGACATGAACACTTGCTTTTGAGGAATGAGCTATCCATTTTGAGCAAGTGACACGCTTTTGCAGGTTATCGACTAGGTTTTGCAGTTTGTACTAATTGTTTTGAGAACTGCATTAACTGTTGTGCAAATGTAAATAGTGATGTGAGAAATGCACCAAAGCGACTGAGAAAAACTGTATTATTATTATGGCTGATCACTGACAAAAGGCACATCACTAAAGATTACATTTAACTGTAAGTGTAAATTTTTTTTTTTTAAGATTAAATTTAAGTGACTGTTAGGTAATCTAAATGTAAAAATAGAGGAATTTAGCATGCACAATTAAATATCCAATATCTACCAACATGATAGCCAGACAGATGACAGACAGACAGACACACACACAGAAAGATAGTATGACAGACAGACAGATAGAACGACAGACAGACAGATAGATAGATAGATAGATAGATAGATAGATAGATAGACAGACAGAAAGATCGATAGAACGACAAACAGATAGATAGAATGACAGACAGACAGATGGCTAGATAGATAGATAGATAGATAGATAATTGTTAAAACTAAAGCCATTAGTACTAGATAGATAATTGTTAAAACTAAAGCCACCTAGTACTGTTGGTGTATTGTTTGAGGCGGCATTATACTGTATAAACTTCACAGTTTCAGTGAATCCATTTTGCTAACGTGAAATCACACTATCTTTATCCCCATTCTTCCCTTTGGAAGCGAAGGCCTGTGTAGTATGAAGCCATACAGACCGCGCTGGTCTAAACACTCTTTATTATACACACTCAAAGGTCTAATTTTGAAAATGCTAGATGCTCTCTTTGTAGGATATAAAAAAGATGAAGTGTCAAGTGGAAATGAGATGATCTGAGGCCTTAAGCCTCCAAACAGATTCGGCTAGCACACTTTTAAGAATATTCCAGCAGCTTGGAAAAGTGCAGTCTCGGGGGGGAATCATCACTCGCTGTGGCTCTCGTCTGTATCAAGAGAAGGCCACCAGACTGTATTATTCAAACTCATTTAGCACTCTTCGCCTGTGGTTAACGGCTGTATCAAGCTCCACTCGGCACCAAACAGCCGCAGACTTTGCCGTGCAAATTTTCCAAGACGTATCAAAAGAGCGAGGGGCTCTGGGTATGTCTTATAGTCTTTTCCTTGATCCTTTAGAGCTGGAGACTTCTGATTCTGCTCTGGAGAGATATAACTTCTCAAAACAAAAGGATTCCTTTCAATCCAGCCACATAAAAAAGTGAGAAGAGTCCCAGAAGCAGCACATAAGAGAGGTAATGGATTGATTCCACTTTCTGCTCTTGAGGATACGGCGGGGTGACTCGCTTGTTTTTATTTCTCACAGCCCATCTGATGCTGAGGGATCATTTTTACCCCTCGCTGAAATTGCAGCTGAGCCGAAACTGAACCTCAACGGACAAATATCATAAGTACGGTTATAACAGTTGGGCCGACTTTCCATTTCAGCACTATTAGAAATCTAGAGAATATTTCTGAAAGAAAACCAATACCATTTCATCAGCCATTTTTCCACACTATAATGATAATGGTTTAAGCCCCTTCCCATCAACACCTCATATCTCACAGCTAATCGTAAACTCTTCGCCACTCGTCCAAAAGGCTACCATTTGTCTTCGACGAAGGGATGCTGACATCCTCTAAATGTACCGATTTTATAAATCACCCCCAAACAGAGCAGGACGCAGCTTTTGGGGTTGGTTAATAGACCCGCACGGCGCTCCTGGGAGTTAATTCACAACGGTGGGTGGCAGCGCAAAGAAAGCAATGCGAAAATTGCTATAAATACCTTTACATAACTAAGATTACTGACTACAAAAGCTCGGAGTGCTCGATGAAGCGCATGGATCAGAGGGGGGCTGAAGTGTTCTGTGTGTCTTTTGTGTGTAAAGTATATTGGGGAGTATACTTTTAAACCTCGAATCAATCCAGCTCCCTCAGTTTAATCCTGCACGTAAAGCACTGACCTCGAGCTTGGCACTGGATATCCACACTTTTCTCCACCTCTCCCATCATCTTCCTCCTGGGCTCAGCGGTGAAATAGGGTGCTTCTGCAAAAGCAAACAAGCTTATTTGAGAACACTGTCATTTTTCAAATGAATACAAAAGAAGGACGTTTTCAAGGTATTGAAATTCATAAACGGCTTCAGCAATAATCGAGTGATTCAGTCAGTGGAATTCAATGTATTTTCTTAAAAACTGTATTTTCGTTGAGCGCAGATGGGTGTGGGACAAATTTATTCCCTTTTCTGTAGCAACTGAACGTTTACTGGAGCAAAAGTAATGAACTCATCAACATTGTCAAGATTGAAATGCTCGGCTTCTGTGCTTAATGTAGTCACGTGTCTTCGGCAGTCAGACATGTGGAAGGGTCGCATTAAGACTGAGAGCACTGTTGGGCATGTTTCATTCACTTCCCTCACCTAATACACAACGTCCTCTACTGTAATGTTTGGACTTCCTGTAGAGGCACAGATGGCCACTGAAACTTTGCAATGCTGCAGTCTTACATTATAGATTTCATGCTTATAAAACATCTGTTATGAGTCTGTAATGAGGGAAATCTGCTATTTATTATGTTCACATTATACTGTAATCAGGTCTGTATGAATGTTTTTTGTTTTGTTTTGTTTTTTTAAGGAATGGTTCACCCATAAAATACAATTCGGTCATAGGGATTGCACAGACTAGTCAACTTTAATGCTCTGCCATGATGCTTTAAGCTTGACGTCAACTAGTTGCTGGTCATGGCCTATAGAGGGCGCAACAGGATAAGAAATCTTTGAAGTACTTTTACGCTCTGTTTCCAACATTAAAAATTAAAAGTAAATGCATACTCCGAGAACGCTCCACAATATATGTTTGATTGTACCATCTAGATGCTCAAAATTGATTGGGAGAATACACGTTTTAAACAGCTTATTGTACACTTAAGTTAATCGCCCGTTCTAAACTAATGCGCTGCTGCACTGTAACTCACACACATACAGACAGTAGCTCGCACATAACGCACAAATTAAGCACACAGAAACATTCAGTAGTGCAAAAATGTATTGTCAACACTGTTCTGTGATTTATCAATAAAATAGCTTAGAAACTGAAAAGTTCTAGCATATATTTCTTAACTAAAACCCACAGCTTTACTATTAGTAGAGAGACACAGCCACGCAATCGTTCTCTCACTAATGCATTCATATATGTAATCTTTACTGTGCTACTGTATCTGATTTAGAATTCTCCATCTGCGGAGAATTGGCGCGTTGTTACATTTTTGGAGGTGTGCCGAATGGTACGCGTGCTACACACAGCCTACGACGTAGCTACGGCGGGAGTTCGACGCTGAAGTATAAATTGGGCTTTAGTGGTACAACAGTTTGTCACTAGGGCAGTACCCTTAAAGCAGGGGTTCTCAAACTTTTTGTGTGTGTGGACCACTATTTGTAATCAAGAATTTTCGCGGACCACCTCATAATACACATAATAAAAATATGTCTAGAGTCCTACCTGAATTAATCTGCACCTCTAAATAGGCTTACTAGCACTAAAACTATAACTGGTCATCACATCAGTACAACAGGCTTGTTAAAAGAAAGTTTACTGCACACAATGGCTGCCACATATTTTATTTATTTATTTACTCAAGCGCCCGATCGAGGGCATAATCAGGTTCATTTGACCAACAGGCTTATTTCCATAGCGATTTTAGGGGATTATTAATCTTCAGAGTTTTACAAGTCCTCAAAAAGTAGCCTACCTAGGCTTGAGTTTGTCCACTTAACAGCACATCTGCAAAACATTTCAGAAACGCGAGATCAAGAAACTAACTGGAAATTAAAATAATAACAGGCCTTATTCATTCCATTTATCAACATTTCGTTTCATATAAACTGCCTATGCCTAACTGTGCGTTCACACCGGACGCGAATAGCGCCTCAAATTCAAAAAAGTGATCATATGTCAAATTCGCGCCTGCCGCGTCTAGTGATACGCTTGACCACTTATATCAATTTGCACGTCAAGAGCGAAATTGACAAGCGTAAAAACAAAAGTTTGAAGCGAAATTTCGTCCGGTGTGAACGCACCATTAAAGGCTATGCGTGTGATGTGATAATGAGAACATATTTGCCTCTGCCCTTTTCTCTTCAGAGAACCTGTTGCTATCCACCGAACCAATGTTGTTCTAACGGCACTGAACTTGAATGTCACGGCCGAACACCACTAGGCTATTTTAGTAATCACACAACTTGACAATTTAATTAAAATGTTATATCAATATAGGCCTACATATTCTTTTTACTTTTTTTATGTGAATTTCCTGGTAAAATGAAGATAAAAAAATTTTATTTTATATTTTATTTTGCCTTTCCACGGACCACCTGCAGTACCCTCACGGACCACTAGTGGTCCGCGGACCACAGTTTGGGAATGGCTGCCTTAAAGGGACAACATTGTATTTTTTTTACCCATTAAAGTTTAATAGAAGCAGCTTAATGATACATATTACTACTCTAAGTTACTAATACATACTTTTAAGGCATATATATTATACAAATTTGCCCTGTTAAGGGTACTGGCCCAGTAACAAGCTGTTGTATGCCTGAGGGTATGATTTTGATTTCAGTTAATCTCATTGTTTTTTTAAAATGTTAAAGTACAGGTTAATATGCAGAATCAACTATAAGTATACAATTCATAGTTTGATTTTCCTAAAAAGTATTAACACTCTGTTACAATTACTGTTTAAAAAATACTGTTTGTTTGAGTATCCTGATCAGTCTGAAAACAGCAACACTGACTCAACCAATGGCATGAGTTTGGGGCTGGTCTATCTGTTTGTCTGTCCAATGGCAGATGAGGGGAGTGGTGCAGAAATTACACACTGCACCATTGAGTTGTTATTCATTGAAAATGAAAATAACACTGATTTGGAGTGACAAGAAGGAAAATAAACTATTCATTTTTGGGTAAATTATTCCTTTAATCAGTTATTTAGATGCTTTAATCATGGAAATCGGGGCGAGAAAGCACATTCATTGATTTATTTTCTATGAGCTATTTCATAGATCTCTTTAATAGTTTTACAAGAAATTAATCTCTTATAATGTACAGCTTAAGAGAGATATTATTGTAGAGATTTACGCTTGAGAGACATAACTGTGATGCATGTTTCCTGAGAAAAACTTGCAGACCATCAAAAATCTGAAGTGCATTTTTTTACACAAATAAGCAGATGAATAAATGCATACTTAGAGATCTTGAATATAATTCAGACACCCAAACAGTCACTAAGCTCCTGACTTATGTGCAGCGCCATACTGACAGCCCACATTAATCAGTTCACATCCACTCAGTCTTGCCTAGTGTAATATATTCCTCCTGTTACGGATTTGTCTGTCTATACATATGTATTGGACTTCACATGGAGTTCAGAACACCTGTCAGCTGGACTCTCGAATGGACACCGATGTGAGGCATAAATATTTAATATGCTGTTTAGCTCAATGGGTTTCCTTATATAACTGTACAGAGAAGCAGTACTGCCTGTACTCAGCATGTGTTAAATATATGTACTGTAGCTATAAATATATTTAAATATAAATATAAAAGACAGGAAAAACTGAATTCAGCCCGACACTAACATTAATCAGAGAAAACATAAAGCGAAATCATTCAGGAACAGCTAATTAAGAAATTGAGAATCTTGTTGTATGCTGCTATCTCTCGCTAAGAGACGAAGACAAATTTGGACAATGAATTAATATTTGGCATGATATATAGTTCACAAGTTATACAGTAGGCCTTATGGTTACACTTTATTTTGATGGTCCACTTTAGACATTTTACCAGTAACTTGTCAACTGCATGTCAACTAACTCATTAAAATATTAGTAGGCTGTAATAGACCTAACCTAGGTTATTGTTCGGTGTTAAGGTGCAGGTTGACAGAATAAGTTGACATGTAGTTGCAAAATTACTAATAGTCCGTAGAATGTCTGTTGGGGAACATCAAAATAAAGTGTTAGCAGATGTTAAGCAGTATACTAATACTCTAATGAGAGTTAGCTGACATGTAGTTGCAAAGTTACTTTTAGTCAGTAAAAAGTCTAAAGTGGACCATCAGAATAAAGTGTTACTGGCCTTACAATTGCAGTTAAATTACTCTTTTTTTTTCCTCCAGTTAATCCAAATAATGTGCTTTGTGTAGTAATATCAAAATTTGTTCAAGAAAATTATTTATTAATTACATTTTTATCAAATTTCTTATATTAATATTTTAAAATTAATTATACTACTATTATTATTACTATTGACATTCATTCTATTACATAAGAAATGACTGTTATTATTAGTCTGTTTTTAATGTTTTATTATACAACAGAATATAATTTAGTAACATATATTAATAATAATAACAATTATTCATTATTTAATATCATTAATAATAATCATAGCTTATGTGTCTATACCACTAATAACAACAACAGCAGCACTAATAATGATAAGAGTATATAAATAATAGTAATAATATTAAATATTGGACCACTTTTATTTTAACATCATTCTATGACTACATTAGATAAAGTAATTTTACATGTCAGATGAGGTAGAAATGGCTTCTTTAGGTACCAATTAACTCTATTTATAAATTAACATTGTATTCATGTAACACACACAGATGCAGCTAACTTTCTTCTAATGCATTGAGCTGTCCTAAAGATATGATAACTCCAACATTTATCTAATTACACGCTGTTATTTCAACAAAAGACTACACATGTGCACTTTCTGTTTTTTTTAGTAAATCAGATGACTTGGAAATAGGTCTGATGGCACTTCAGCGGTGTGTATTCAGGAAGATCCTAATGTTTAGTATTACCTGGTGATATTCTCATAGAGCGCTGTGACCGATAGCTGTAATGCCTGAGGCTCTCCTAAAAGCTCTTAGCTCAGCTAATACAGTGTGTAATTTGAGGTTTTATGTGCAGTAATGTAGTGCTATACCTATCAGAGGGCTTTGCTGTTCATCACTCCCCACTGAGTGGAACCATTAAGATGGTGGATTTTCTCTGCAGACGTACAGCTGTGAAAGCATTGTGACGGAGAGAAGAAATGGAGCTTTTATTGGACGATGTGATTTACCTGTGATAGTGAGGAAGGCTCTGGCCTCCGCCGGCTTCACACTGCTGTCCAAAAGTGAGGCTTCGCACATATACATGCCCACATCGGCACTGGTTGGATTGATGATGGTCAAGCGTCTGCTGTAGGAGCCCACACCGCTGGCCACTTCCACGCCGTTTCTTCGCCACACCAAATTGAGCTTCTCAACCGGACTGTGGAGAACGACAGTGCAAAAATGTGATGTACTGAGCTTTGTTGTTGCGAACTTGTCACAAAGATGATAGTAGAACCATTTTTCTGGCATATACTATCTTTTTTTTTTTTTTAAATTAATACTTATTTTCAGCAAGTGCACATTTAATTTATCAAAAGTGACAGTAAAGTAATTTATAATGTTACAACATTTTATAGATTAAAGAATCAACATTGATAATAATAATAATAAATGTTTCTTGAGCACTAAATCATCATATTAGAATGACTTCTGAAGGATCATGTGACACTGAAGACTGGAGTGATGATGCTGAAAATTCTGATTTGCGTCACAGGAATAAATGACATTTTAGAATATAATTGCAGAGAAATCATACTAATATTTCACAATATTACTGTTTTCATGATCAAACAGATGCAGCCATGGTGAGCATAAGATACTTCTTTCAAAAACTTTACAAAAAATCATACAACTTTAAAATCTTGTATATACAGTAGTAAACATTTGAAGTGGATCAAAAAAGTTCTTCAAAGCTGCCCTAAGACAAGAACGGGTATTGTTCAAAATTCATGTATAACTGATGAAAGGTTTTGATCCACTTCAAATGTTGACTACTGTATATATACAGTATATATCCTGTTGATCACTGATGTTTCTGGAAAACACGTTCAATGCACTGTAAGTGTTACTTTAGCAATTATTATAATAATGGCTTTAAAATGAAGGTTAAATGGAGAAAGACAGTCTGAATATTGATGGTTGTGAAACTGTCCGAGGTAAATGAGTGTCAAATGAACTGCGTGCTGCTGGGAACAGCGTGTGTCCATATAGCAGCACTCACCGTGCATTAGCTACACACTCCAGCGTGGCCTCACTGACCCCGGCCACCACCGTAGTGTTTCGGGGTGGGATTACAATGACTGGTGCCACAGGGTCCGCAGGGGCCTCTGAATCTAACCAGGGAGAAGGTTAAAAAAAAAGAAAGCACTTTAGATGTACATATGATACTACAAAACAAACTTTTTTAAATGTTTTAAACCAGCCTAAGGTGGTTTGCTGGTCTTTCAGCCTGGCCAAGTTGATTTAGCTGGTCTGATTGGTCCAAAAGAACCCAAAATCCCCACAAACCTATCAAAAAAACCCAGCCTAAACAGTTTGACTGGGCTAGGCAGGTTTAAGCTGCTTTTTTGTTCATTCAGCAAGGATCAAAAATACATTTGTGTTTAAATTAATGATCAGTTATGTCCCCAATTTTAAGTTAATAATATAAAACAACAGATTTTTTAATGGAAAACATAAAGTGGGATCTTTACTAAATCAGCCAACAGCCGTGGACTTGTGGTATTACCACTCAGAAAAAGACAAAAGACAGAGTTCAGCTCTTTATGTTTTATGCTTGCCTGACACAGACTAATTTGAATAATTTATTTGTTGGCAGTGGTCCTGCAACATGCTCCAAACGGTGGGATTCCTCCCCACCCCCTCCTCCGGCTGTTATGCGAAGTCATTCTTGCATGAAAATATGCTTTTTACATTTTTAAAACGACCCAAGCACATCTCTCGTCTAATAGTGAAAAATTAAATACTGCCTATTAAATCAGCTTCATTCTATCCAGAGGAAAATTAGAGAATGTCTAAAATATTGAAATCTTATGATAATGAGGATTTAAATAACTAAGTCGAATGCCAGAATCAAGCCTTTGATGTCGAAGTTGACGAAATGCATGAAAGAGCTGCCTAGCTCAAAAATTGGAACTTGTCAGTAACTTCATGCGATACCGTAGTAAGTCCAAAAAGGGACGGGCCGCTCCAATTACAGTTAGCATCTGATGTGACTTATTAAATATGCCAAGGAGCATACAGAGGTCATAAGCACATATTCAGAATGTAGGGAACCGAATGTAATGGTTTAATTGAAAAATTGGCCAAGCTTTAATCTGAATATTGTCAGTGACCTTTAATATTCACAAAAAGAATATTAAAGGTCACTGCTAAAGATTGCATTTCGCTTTATGATTTATGTTTGTACTTTGGGCTACAATTCCAGCAAATATTACAATATTGCAAGGTTGAAGTATTTCTTCACAGAAAAGACAAACTTCTCTGTGCCACATAAACACCATGTGGACTGAACCAAATGTTTCAATGAGAAGGAAGCATAGAAAACATCCATAAATGCCTTAAAGTTCCTTAGAATTCTCACAAATCACAGATGTAATGCTAATTTCAGTTAAATCTCAAACATATTGTAAATAGGAATGTGTTTCTTTTAACCAAGTCTCCAGCGGGCTTTCGTGTTGGAAACAGATTGCATGGGGCGCATGGGCCTCCCTCCCTCCCTCTCTCTCTCTGTATTTGCAGATGGGGCAACTCTTTGCAATACACTAAGATATTATTAGAAGACTCATATTTGTTTTTGGAGAGGCAAGAGCGAAAATCCTGCAGTGTTATCATATGTGAGGCGTGAAGCTTGTTTCAGGGGATCCTCTGGCTGCCTACTTCTGCTTCAATGGATAAGTTGCCTCACCTGTGGCCATGGGAGGTAATAATCGTACTAAATTCATCAGGGATGCGGTAAACAGCCCAATTCCCTCTTTTTATCACATGATCACCACTGGACAAATAAACTTCATCCTATATATATATATATATGTGTGAATAATATTAGTTTATGAATATTAGGTTACATTATCTCATTTTCAGTGTATGCTTGTTATCTCTTCTGAGGCTCAAATTCAAGTAACTGTATTATGACTGTTCTTGGGCTGCAGATTATGTTCTTTGAATAGCTAGTCATGGGTTTGAGTCAAAGTAATACTTTGTGTTACTACAGTAGCAATGATTTTGTCATACAATGTTGCATTAAAGGGATAGTTCACCAAAAAATCATTTAAATGATGGCATAATTTTCACTTTTGAGTGAACTATCCCTTTAAGTTGAATATGGAATGTGTATTTTATGTTGCTATCCACAAAGCTGGAAACGCCATTTCATTGAATTAGCTGTAAACTCCAAGACATTTCATAGGAGAACAGAGCTGTGTGTTAAGATGGCACTAATGGTTTTACAGACTTGTTCATGTATTTTAGTTAGTGCATAAAAACAAGATAAAACAAGTTAAAAACAAATGTTCTCCACTGGTGTGGGTTTGAACTTGGTTTTCTGAGATATCTTACCATGTGATCCACGGTACTTCTTGTTCACTGTCCGGCAGCAAAGGCAAAAAAAGGGGACAAATACCAGCCATAACAGTGAATTTACAGTATGCTGTATACGCACAGTGTTATTCACACAAGTAGGGAATGTTATGGCATCAACAGGGCCTAACCCCCCCAAAAAAACGCTGACTGGTCAACAGGAATGTTGTTTCAGGATCTAGGAACATTTCCTACTTGTGTAAATCATATTAAACTTATATATGGGTGTTTCTTCAACTATGGGCAATGTTGGTCTTATGGCACAATCTCTTTAGCTTAATTTGTCCACTAACAGTTGTTTTCGTAAAAATCCCTACCACATTGTCATTTATACCAAATCTTAAATTATGCAATGAATTTCTTATCATTCTGTGATGGAAATTATGGCGGAGGAAGTGATTTTTTAACATTTTTGGAATAAAATGCTGGAATAAAATAAAACAAGTTCTTTGTCTTTCTAATGCTGATTTCATATCTAACATTTCATGTAAACTCAATACACACAATTATACATTATACAATTTTTTTTTTTTACACAATTTACCAAAAACACAGCTTGAATGGAAATGTCACACACACACACACACACACACACACACACACACACACACACACACACACACACACACACACACGCACGCACGCAACCACGCACGCACGCACGCACGCACACACACACACAAATATTAATTCAGTGTGATAACTATTTTTATAATCCATCCATATCCATATTTCAAGACATCTGAAAAGTAGCAAAATAATATATATATATATATATATATATAAAAAAAATCAAGTCAGTTTTATTGTGACCCTAATCTAATAAACAGAAAAGTTTGAAATATTTTGGTTTTAATTTAAATCTACTCATGGAACATGGATAAGTAGCCAAAGTAGAAGAAACACCAATATTCGGTATGAAAAAAAACAACTATGTAATTACTGAAATGTAAAAATGAGATTTAATAATATATTCAAAACAGGATTTAAAAAGGTTCACAGTGCACAATGACAATCTATATGCATTTCTATATTTGGGTCTGTTTTTTACAGCAGCACAGCAACCCTGAGACGCAAATAGAGATAATGTACAAGTACATGACCTACAGTTAATTGCAGTTGAGATGTGGAGAAACATGCCAGAACAGCTTTTTCAAGTATGGAGAGAATTGGGCAGAGACGATAAATAGCAGAAGAGGGGTGAAGACGTCCTTGTTTTCCTCCCCTAAATCTGTCGTCGCCTTAATTTACACAATGCCTAATGAATTCCTATGAAGCGTGAAAAGGTGATCTGATACCACACACACACACACACACACACACACAAAACGAAAGAAAGAAAGAAAGAAAGAAACAGCTGGCAGATTGACAGGCAAAAAATACACTAAAGCTATAAAATATTCAGTGATTCAGGGACTGGGGAAACTTCAAGGCACATGTAGGAGTTTCTTCAGAAGGTATTGTCACACAAACCGGGCGTCCACACAACACAGCTGAGAAAATATAAGAAAATATGTGCATTTGTAGATAATGCCTAGGAGACAAATATTTCCTTTGTGTTGTCACATGGTAGGTTTAGCATGGACGACGGACGTTGTGAGTCGTCGTTAAAAAAAGAAGATGGAGGCAAACAGCAGCGATCCACCAGCATGCCGAGGACAGACGTGTGATTTCTAGCAGCGCTCGTGCCTCTGAACGACTGGCACCTGGGAATAGGAGGTCGGGGATTGACATCAGGAACCCCAGGGAAAAAGAAAATGAACCAACCGTCATATGGAAGGCTTATTCTCATGCTTGTTGCATAATTTATACTCTATGGGGGTATTTTTCTTTATAAATATTACAAATAACTGAAGACAACATTCGGTCGTGCCCTGTAACAGACGCAGACCCCAAAAAAGAAACTTCCCAAACAACAGCAATTCTGTTGCTCTGACCTCATCCACACCTCATGCTGACAGCAGATGTGCGACTTCTGATTTGAAGTGCGGTTTCCAGCATGCTAGTTCTATGTTAAGGTGAACTGCTGGCAGGTGTTAGCTGGTGAATAAAGATAGAGCTGAGGCTATTCCAGAGCTTGTCAATAGCACACGGTGGGGTTTGGTTCCTCGTGGGCTTGTTCTGACTGTGTTCTGTTACTTGTTTTGCCAGGTGAGGAGGGGGTGATGGGACTGGGTTGTCCCTGAGGCCCTGCGGTTAGAAGCTGGCTCTCAGGTCCTATTTAGACAGACTCCACATAAATGGATTTGAACAGGATTGGTGTCCCAGACTGCTTTGCGTGTGTGAGGGCTTGATCCATATTCATTGTTAGTTTGTTTGGCATCTCTTCACAGGCAGACACTACTGTGGCCTTCACTCCCTCTTTCTCGCATCTAACACCTAAGGCAACATGCTCACTCATTCAATGTGGTCTGTCAAAACAGGACAAGCTCATGAGGATTAATGGGACAGTTCAGCAAAAAAAAAAAAAAAAAAAAAATCCAACAACAACAACCTCATTCTCATGTAGTTACAAATACATAGAGGGCCAGATTTACTTTACAGGGCAAATCAGCATGAGAGCACAATTCCAAAAAAGACCTGATGGGAGTGAAAAGTTCTGCGCGACTGTACTGACGACGCACAAATTAAAGAACACAGATGCAGCCGGATCATTTCCATAATGACCAACGCAATCTACCAAGAGCAGCGCAAATTAGCATCTGGTTTAAGACGTGCTTTTTTTGGGCAGTAAATAATGGTGCAAATACCAGTAAATTGACTAGCGCAAACCTTAGTAAATCACCTTGCGTGACTCATTTAAATACTCTCCTCCCATGGATTTTGCGTCTGAAATGGAAACTCCTACAAATGCATATGCAATAAGGTCAGCCGTAAAAAACAACCTTGTCCACGCCTTTTCAGTGCTAATTTTTCACTGCGTGTACTTAGTAAATCCTGACAGCAGTTTTTTAATGCCAAAAGAGGGTTTGTGCTGGCGCAAGCTGTTAGTAAATCTGGCCCAAACAGTTTTCCTTTTCCTTTGGAAACCAGACTCACACTCAGCTTTTCCATATAAAGACAGTTTATTACCTCTCTCAAGCTCCAAAAAGGACAAACAGCTTCACAAAAGTGATCCATATGGCTTAATTGCTATATTCCAACATCGAAATAAGTCATTATTGTTAACAAAAACTAAAATGAAAACTACACTAAAACATTTTCGTTACCTGAAATAAAAAATCTCGCATAATTAAAAAAAACAAAAATAACTTTTGGGGGGCGGGGGGGGGGGGGGGGGGGATTCGAAACATCAAAGTATATTGATATAAACGATATTGTCTTGAAACTTGGGAGTTTGAAATTATGTTCTGCTTACAGGAAGTTCCACATGTGCAGTGGTTAAAACAACACTGGAATCATTCGGTACACATGCATACCGAACCGAAAGTCCTGCACCGAAAATCTTCGGTACAAATACATGTATCGTTACACCCCTAGCCACTGACTAATTTAAGCTTTATATAAATGGTGTATAAAAAAAACATGGTCTTGCCTTGATTAAACATGAAAAAGCCACACGATAGAAGTAGCAACAAACAAAAATACAACTAAACTGAAACAAACTTAAGGTAAACTAGAATAACAGAAGAATGGAGTAATTTAAAGATTCTAAACGATAAGAACCCTGAAAAAAATGATTTGTTCAGGACTCACTTGACGGAACAATCTTGTTTGGAAATATATAAGTGATATAACTTTTTTGGGTTAACTATCCCTTCAAAGAGGACTAAAAACACTGTGAGCTGTCTTTGATAACACAACAATATCAATGCAAGCCTCTGAGCTAGTCACACCTGCAAAGAGCCATGCAATCCTGAGTTAGATGCTATTAATGTGATATTTGCCAAACGTCTGTTCTGCCAAACCACGGATCTGCCTGTTAGAACGGTAAAGGTTGCACAAGATGAGAGTGAATGTGCAGAACTGGGATATATATCCAAGCTCCCACTCACCATGGTTTACACTGTTCTGAAGTGACAGCCCCTTAAATCTAAGAGCTGGTGTGGAGGTATAGGTTTTTTTAAAGGAACTTTGTTACCAACTCTCTGAAATTGTGATCAGGTAGCACAAGGCAGGTGTGGGATGTGGCATAGTTAGCCTGAGCATAACCCTGCTCTCTTTGAGTATCGCATTTCAGACATGCACTTTTATTGTTTCCCCCAACTGGGAGGCAGAACCTCAAAGCAGAAGGGAGTTTTACTTACTCAAAAATGGTCTGAGGGCAGAAAGGAAAATGATTGGTTAACAGCTTCAACCAATGAAACTGAAGCAAAGGCGGGGTTAAGACATTTGAACGTGCGGAGGGATATATGGTGCGTTCAAGTCATACGTCCGAGGTGGGAAGTCGTGTATATGACGGCAGGTGCGTTCAAGTAAGATGGCAGAGTACTTTCTCTTAATTAATTACACAAAAAAACAATAAGGTTCTTAAACTCTTGTACTAGAAAATGAAGAACAAAGAAATGTGCATCACGTGTACTTTGTTTTTTAATGTTTTTAATTAATTTATGAAGCCACTGACAACTTTATCGTTACATGTTGCATTGTTATATTATAATACCATCATATTCTGTGCAGGTAATTAGCTTACTGCGCTGTAAATAGAAAAGCCTGACAATATCACTGTTAAATACCTTTAAGTGTTGTGGTATTCCGCCATGTTTCTCAGTGACACGCCCACAACTCGTAAAGATCGGGGCTTAGAGAAAATCCTGAGCTCCCCGCTGGTATTTACAACATTGTGGTGGCGTTCAAGTGCGTTCAACTCGTAAATACGATCTATACAAGATGACTTGAACGCACCATTAGTCAGGACTACAAGACAAAGACAGATATTCGTGGGAGAACACGTTTATTTCAAGGTGAGTAAATTTACTATATATTTTGTTAAAATTCAGCATTCTCTAACGTTTATTAAGATAATCAGCGAACATTAAAATGCACAGAACTAATAATCATCGTCTAAATATCGTATTGTATGCATTTTGATTCAACTGTTTCATCAGTCGACCGCAACAAAGCTGCTGAGGGGGTAACTGATGAAAAACATGCTACCTCGCTGTCTGTGAAATTGATATGCAACATGAGAACTCGTTCAAATCTCTGCGACTTTTCAACGGTCAAAATGATACATCTCCCACCCTAGCGCTGCTCTCAGGGCAGGAGTATTCAATATAGGTTCAAATCGCTGTTATTTTCGTGTATTATTCGCTGCTCTCAGGGCAGGAGTACTCAATAGATACAAATCACTGTTATTTTAGTGTCTTTTGCGCTGCTCTCAGGGCAGGGGTACTCAATATAGGTTCAAATCGCTGTTATTTTTAGTGTATTAAATGCTGCTCTCAGGGCAGGAGTACTCAATATAGGTTCAAATCGTTGTTATTTTTAGTGTATTACGCCCTGCTCTCAGGGCAGGAGTACTCAATAAATTTAAATTGCTGTTATTTTAGTATTACGCGCTGCTCTCAGGGGAGTAGTACTCAATAAATTCAAATTGCTGTTATTTTTAGTGTATTACGGACTGCTCTCAGGGCAGGAGTACTCTAATAGGTTTAAATCGCTGTAATTTTTAGTGTATTACAGGCTGCTCTCAGGGCAGGAGTACTCAATATGGGTGTGTTATTTTAGTGTATTTTAGCCTTCCAGGTGCACCAAACTGACTTAAATGTGCACTTTACTGTGTGAAGCATGTAACAATATAACTGGAACTGTAGTGCTATTTTGTTGTATGACTTTGAAATAGTTGGTTTTGAGGGCGTTATAAATGTCTTTCAGCTAAAGATTTTAAGGTTTTTACTAGTAATTCTATTTGTTTACATTGCTACATTGGTAACACTTTACAATAAGTTTTCATTAATGTTCCTGGCACTAAGTTTACTCCACAAAGAAAGTAGTCCAGGAAATATTTGAAAATGAGGATGTTCATTGTTCAATATTCAAAACTGAAGCCTGCAGGCAAAATATATTTTACATTGTTGTTTTTTATGACTATCAGTGTACATTGAAACCAAAATCTTTATGTATTTCATTTGCAGGAAGACCTACACTTTGTGTATTTAAGGAGGAACTGACAGACGTTTGGCCAGGTGACCCATGGCCAAGTTCAACGACTCCTGACTAATAGAAAAAAAAATAAAGCACTTAAAAACATTTAAGAATGATGACATGGACTAGTTAAAAGTACAGCAGTTTAATGATACATCTTTGCTCTTCATTTTTTTGTGATATGTTGTTTGTATATATGGAAACACAGGGAGTCTGGAAATTACTTCAATCAAATTCCATACTTTTCCAAACTGCTTAGGAACCTTGATAAAAAAACAACAAAAACATTTTGGCTATTTCTGTAAATAGAATTTACCAAGTCCTCGTTTCTCTGCAGTACTCAGTGAGAAAATTAAGTGTTTGCACATAGATCCACATTGGGATCTTTTGCAATCACATTTATGCATCACAAAGACAACTCTGTGAGATTGTGCGCTTGTATCAGGTGAAACCAAACGTTCTCCATCTTTGCATCCAGGCCATTTGTAATCATAGACTGGGCAGCATCAGAGGCGTTTTCAGTGTTAGCTCCTTTGATTCTTCTAGTTTCTGCCAGCTCATTCAGGTAACTGAAGAATGAAATAAAATAACAAGTCAATAATAGACCGAAAAGAAATGGTCTACTGATGTAACGACAAAACGATTAAAAAGAATAAAATACCCTTAAAAATGCATATAGATTTACTAGACTAAAACCAGCAAAAAATAAACAGAGAAAAATATACCAAAATATCAATACTATATAATCATTGTGCTAGAGACGATCCGCAACATCATTCTGGACTACTACAGCAGTTTCAGATTGAGAGTTCCATCAGGAACGGTAACATCTGCCAGGCAACGGCTAGAGAAGGGTATTACTGTATATTACCGGGTGTACAATCTCGGTACCACTCTTCGCTCAAGCCATGAACATGATCGTCAAATCAGCAGAGGTGGAATGTAGAGGCCATGTCTAGATCTGGTACTCGGCAGCCACCCATAAGAGCCTTCATGGATGATCTTACCATGACAGCAGCTTCAGTTCCGGGGTGCAGATGGCTTCTTCAGGGGCTCCAATGGCAAGGATGAGTTTTAAGCCAGCCAAGTCCAGGTCCATAGTCTTAAAGAAAGGCAAAGTGGCCGATCGGTTCCGCTTTACCTTGGAGGGGTCACACATTCCATCAGTAACAGAAAGACCAGTCAAGAGCTTGGGGAAGATCTTTGACAGCTCCCTGAAGGACACAACCGCTCTCCAACAAACCAGAAACGACGTGACAAACTGGCTCACTGCAGTTGACAAGTCGGGGCTTCCAGGAAAGTACAAAACCTGGATGTACCAGCACGAAATCCTGCCAAGGCACAAGGTACCCATGACAACGGTAGAAGCACTGGAGAGAACCATCAGTCATTTCCTCAGGAGGTGGTTAGGGCTCCCACGGTTCATAAGTAACATCGCCCTCTATGGCCATTCCACCAAGCTGCAGCTTCCCATCAGCAGCTTGTCCGAGGAGTTCAAGGTCACACGTGCCCGGGAGGTCTTGATGTACCAAGATTCCTCCGATGCCAAAGTCTCCTCAGCTGGAATCTGTGTTAAGATAGAAAGGAAGTGGCAGGCACAGGAAGTGGTGGACAGAGCGGAGGCATGGCTGAGGCATGGTGTCCTGATTGGCAATGTGGCGGTGAGACATGCAGGCCTGGGCAGAGGTGGAGGAAGACAGCCTGACCAAAATGGTCAGTATGCAACAGCAAGGCACCTAGACTAGGTGGGAGAACGCCGAGAAGCGCAAGATAACCTGGGCAGAGTTGTGGAGCTCTGAACCACTGCGCATCGTTGGCGACATGACCAGGTCCTCAGGGCTTTGGCAGATATAATCACAGCAGTGATTCAGAGCAGTAAGAGTCAGCATCCCTCCAAGCAAACCATCTCCTTTGTCAGAGCTGGGGAGAAGGCACATCAGCAGCCATGCTCCCCAGGTGGGCTCCTCGCCAATGCAAGAGACTGGCACCTTCAAGTGGTCCTGGGAAGGCAGCTCAAGTTCCCGAATCACATCACGTCCACTTCACTCCGCCCAGACGTGGTGATAAGATCAGAGTTGACCAAGCAGGTGGTCATAGTGGAGCTTACTGTCCCCTGGGAAGACAGATTGGAGGAGGCAAATGAGCGCAAGTCCCGGCAGTGTCCAACCCGGGCGAGGGTGTCTGTTGATTAAAGACCCGAAACACCTGCTGACCCCTAGTTCATCACTGATGACGTGTCCAAGTAGCACCAGAAGGTGTATGTTAGAACTATAAAATGGTTACACTTTATTTTACAGTATGTTCACTTACATGTATTTTACAGTGTACTTACCTAAGAAAGTACTAGGTAATATAAGGTAACTACATTGGCTTAAGGTTAGGTTTAGGGGTAGGTTCAGGGTTAGTACCTTGTTATTACCCAGTTACTATAATAAGTACATAACATAGGGAACAGGAAAATAAAGTGCACTGTGTGTGTGGGGTGTGTGTGTGTGTGTGTGTGTGTGTGTGTGGGGGGGGGGGGGCACTGTATATAATGTGATTGTGTTACAACTTTGCTTTAGTTTTACAACAGTGATGCCCTGAAGAAGGCCCTAGGAGCTGACAGCTACGTTTACTGAATGTTTTTATGAGTGATATGTTTGTTTGTTTTTTTATATAAAAAATAATTAACAATGATTAGGTATAGAGACTATATAATTATTCTAGAGCTCAGCTTAGTTTATCCAAATTATAGCAGCACATAGTACCAATACTATATTCCTGCAATACAGGAATATTTCTTGGACCGTTGTTTTTTGTGACAGCGCCACTGGCAAATTCTTCTCCAACGGAGAAAGCCTGATTCAAACATAAAAAAAACAGATGTTAAGAGTAGACTAGACCCATGGAAATTATACATTTTTAACGTAATAGCGTGCATAACCATTCTAAGCTTGAATGTGCAAGGCTTTTGGTATCAGGAGTCTCCAGTTATTATTTAGCTGGGCAAAAAGAGTTCATTGTGCTGCTGGATGTTGTAAACTGTTTTTTAAATGATTAACCCTTTAAAACCGGATGTGTCGTCGACGACACAGCCAACCAAGCTGTATTCATGTCACTGTAACTCTTCAACCGTTTGCACTATCAAAACAATTCAAATAGTTCCTGAAAGTAGACATCAAGCGCTTTTCGCCAATATACGGCTTATTACGGTAATGCCATGCTTTCCGTCTGCAAATGACAGCAGCGCGGGATGGAAGGATTTGAACAGAGAGATACGACGCGCGGCAGGTTAGAGTGTTTTGGATTGCATAAAATAATAAAAGAAACGAACAAATACATGGCGAAAGAAGTGTTAGACAGCAGAAAAGGGGATTGGGATGATTTTTAATGAAATTTGGGAGGCGGATGGCCGTTACTCTTTCACGTATCTAAGCATGTAGTGTGTGCACGTGTATGTGCGCGTGCCTATGAATGCGTGCATTTGTATATGTGTGCGTGTATGAAAAAAAGTGTCCTAAATGAAAACTATGCAACCCAATGTCACAAAAAAGACTTGTATATATGTATTATAGTTCATTTTTCAACTTTAAAGTGTTAGTTTCTTTCGTTCATGATTTTTTTCAGTTTTTTTCTAAATAAAAATCAGTAAATTTATTCTCGTTTTTTTATTTTTGTCTATTTAAATTCTATTTACAAACCCACCACACACAATAATGGTCAATAACTGTAATTTGTTGAAAGCTTATCTTTTTCTGAAAAAGATGACACCTTGCACATGAAGATAGCACATTGTTTTAGAATTTTACAGTCAAAAAATCTAATTATGTGAAAAACACCTATTTTAGCTTCAGGTTCTAAAGGGTTAATGACTAACATACTAATAAACGCACATCAGATGTGATGCGCCACGCTGCGGCTAATGAATTGAAGTCTCACACATACATAGAAAATAGTTTTTCCAAGAAAACTGAATTTAAAACTAGAATATAGTTGCTCATATATTAAAACAAAATAAGTTAAATATTATATAAGAGGGTTACCAATGTGTATGTTTAGGGTAAGGGGTTGGTTATGACAAAATATCAATAAAATTTTACAATTAAACAGTAATTTAAAGCGATTTATTGAGTACTCCTGCCCTGAGAGAAGCGATTAATACACTAAAATAACAGAGATTTGAATCTATTGAGTACTGCCCTGAGAGCAGCAAATAATACACGAAAATAACAGTGATTTGAACCTATATTGAGTAGGTACAGACTAAATCCCTCCGCACCTTCAAACGTCTTAACCCCGCCTTTGCTTCAGTTTCATTGGTTGAAGCTGTAAACCAATCATTTTCCTTTCTGCCCTCAGAACATTTTTGAGTAAGTAAAACTCCCTTCTGCAAGTTGCAGGTAATGGACCTGAAAGTCTGCTCTGAGAAACACCAGTGACTACAGCTCACATCCGCTTCTATATGAGTCTAACATGGCATATTGATCATTATCAATATTTGATCATTGATCATCATTTTTTTTACAATATCTGCTCTCAAACGTATACAGTAACAAACATTATATTTTCCCATTAGGAAATCTTGGGGAAAAAAAATAAATAATACTTTTTTTTTAAAGAAACAAACCCATGCAACTTACACCCAGCAACTATTTAGCAACAATTCCTTAATATGTACTTTAAGCACAAGCTAATTTTTTTTGCTATTTATTATTTAATTTATATATATATATACAATATCAAAACATACAGAAAAACTATAACCATGTCTAATATTACCTGATTTATTATACGATTTGCTGTTTTATCCTTTGCTGTTGCCCTCTGATTTCTATATCAATTCTGGTCCAGTGTGGAAATTTAGTACCATACCATACCATCTTCTTCCGCTTATCCAGGGCCGGGTCGCAGGGGCAGCAGTCTAAGCAGAGATGCCCAGACTTCCCTCTCCCTAGACACTTCCTCTAGCTCTTCCGGGGGGACACCGAGGCGTTCCCAGGCCAGCCGGGAGACATAGTCCCTCCAGCGTGTCCTAGGTCTTCCCCGGGGTCTCCTCCCAGTGGGACGCTGGCTGAGCCTAGAAATTCTGTCCATAAAAATTATGAACAGAACCGGCGACAAAGGGCAGCCCTGACGGAGTCCAACATGCACCGGGAAGAAGTGTGACTTACTGCCGGCAATGCGAACCAAGCTCCTGCTTCGGTCGTACAGGGACCAGACAGCCCTTAGCAAAGTACCCCGGACCCCATACTCCCGGAGCACCCTCCACAAGCAACTGAAATTTAGTTCATAGCAAAAATATGATGTTATTCAACCATTTAGTCCATATTCAATGTTGATAACTTTGCAATTAAGAAGAGAAAGTTTATTTCTCTGGGGTCAAATGAAACACTTTCATCTTATGAAAGCACACCCTGTTCACTAAGCTATCAAAGGAGCTGTCAATCAACAGGTTTCCCCAGGGCATTCAATATGAATTGGACAAAGCTGCAAATGGACTATATGCCCCAGGTCTAGTGTGACCTACACAGAAGTCTTTCATTAAATAAATCATAGGGATATTCTCTTTATGCGTTCCTCTCTTTCACTTTAATGGATCTCTATAGCCAAGCAGACCCCACTCAACTCGCATTTGAGATTCTAGTGTGACAGAAGAGGTGTAAAAAGCTAGATGTATTGTTAAGGCTTTTGTCGCCCACGTATTGTACTGCATTAGCTCCGGCCAGAAAACAATAGATGGAGTGGAGATAACTCTTTAAAAATGGAGACCTTCAAATAGCTTTCCTTCAGTCACAGAGCCACAGGGTTTCTGCCATCTCTGATAGCACTCGAGCATTCTCTCCCCACAAGCTCATCTTATCGATTGACTCTTGCATTTCTTTGTAATGCAGACAGCTGAACAATAAAAACAGCCATACACGATCCAGGCTGTTTGGATCTTATAGTCAGTCCCAAAAATCCCCATCAAAGCAACTGATCCCAGCCCATGCGACCCACAGTTCAGACAGGTGAGTGATTTCCCACTTCTCAGTGAAAGAGTGGTGAAAAAAATAAGGACGATGGATCCCGGAAAGTCAGCTCTGGAGTTGACACAAGGTGACCTTTTCAGTGCTCCATGTCAATCAAGATGAAAGACAACAAGAAATCTGGTGCTAAACTTTAAAGAAGCTTGGTATTTCACCTGGAAGAAGGGCATGACCGGGTGTCACGAGACGGTGTAGCGGAGACGCATTACACTCTAGAGGACCAAGGAGGTTCATGATGATAGACGGATAAAATAAGATTTTTAGGCCCTTGTCAAACTGAGCTGGTGTAGCTAGTCTACCAGTACTTCTGTTTCCAATGCTGGAGAAATAAGATTTTTAGGCCCTTGTCAAATTTTAAATTTTAAAATTTAAAATGGAGAAAGATGCTTTTTCTTGCAGAGTGTGTAGAGAGGCATCTACCAGCCAGGGCTCTTGAGAACATGATAACCAGCTTTGTTCATGACCCCTTTGGGCATTTCACCAGACAGAAGGGTCAGAGCGAGCAGCTCGGGGTGGTACAGCAGCAGACAGAGCGAGAAGACACCAGTGATACGCTGCAGGACAATAGTTTCTGGCGTGTCTCAGCAGTAATTCACTTCATTACAGCACTCGATTTGAGAGAGAGTGAACTCGCCAGGTGTAAATAAGCATCTAATTAGATAGTCAAATAATTCCCAGTCACTGAGCACGTTAATAAAAGCAGGTGAGGACACTTTTTTCCAATTAATGATTTAATTATGCTGTTGCAGTGGGAACGAATGACACTGCTGGGGTCAGGACTACTAGTTTAAAGCCCTGCAGAAATAAAGCCTATCTCCTCTCTGATCAAAGGCGAGTTAAAGTAAAAGTGCCTTTTTGTCTTCTTTCTTCAGACTTTTGCTGAATAAATGTTTTGAATTGGCAGCTGGCCCCGTCAAATTAATGTGTGCTTGTCCATTTATCCAGAGAGTGGTCTTGTAATTCAAAATGTGCGAGAATGTCTGTGAAATAATGAGGACACCAACTGCTTTTGCACAAATTAATTAGTGTACAGCGATGCGTATGAACAACAGAGTGCAAGATTCAGGTTAGAAAAACAGCCTGAACCGTTTCAAATAAATGCTTGTCCAGTAATCATCCAGAGAATAGACTTCTCCTTCAATGATTCAGATGGGCCGACAGCGTGCACAGCTGCAGCTCAAAAGCATTTCCCCCCTTTCTTTTCCCTCATCTCATTAATATCTCATTTCTCTTATGCCCAGACTGGGTATTCAAACATCTGTGGCTCAAATAAGTATAAATAAATCACACATCTTTTAAGGTGCAACAGCAGAAAACAGTCATTCTATTGCACATACAGTGAAGTCCAACAGTTTTTTTTTGCATTAAAAGAAAAAGCATCATAAATCATAAACAGATTTTCAATACCCTCCCAATTCAATTCACATCATGATATAGACATCACAATTCAATATGAGGCCTCACAATATTATAATTGAATTGCACTGAATGCATAAGTGTTCAGGGAGAGATTAAAGAGTTTTTGTATGAAAAATATTCAGATTTATAAATGTATAAACTATAATCACTGGCTTCCGATGACCCAGAAGCCATGACGTAGGAGTGGCGTGAGCTTAGGTGAGAGTAGACGCCTATCACGGTTCAAACAAATAGGGCTGGGCAACAAACTCAAGCTCCTCTTATCTTATATCGAAATCCTCAGACATTTCTCATTTTAGACTTCTAATTTGTGACCGGTGTTTTGTTTTGCTCTACCGTGATTATAGTTTATTAAGTTATTAATATGGATATTTTTCTTACAAAAATGCATGGCTTTGCTTCAGAAGGCCTTTATTACATTTACATTACATTTACATTTATGCATTTGGCAGACACTTTTATCCAAACTGACTTACATTGCATTTCAATACAATGTTTTAGATCTTACAGATCTATTTGGTTGATAGGAAAGTTGCTCCAGTTCTATAATATAAATCATGTAAGACAAAGATCTAGACAAATAACAGTGGATTTTATAACAGTTATTATTTAGTTATTTCAGCTAAAAACATATTCTGAACTGAAGCTAAGAATCAACTTCATCCCAATTACATTGGTTTCGCAAAAGCAGGTTTTGAAATCATTATTTTACAGTGTCTTACCCTTGTGCTTCCAGACACTTCAAATGAAGGCTCACTAAGACCGACTTTGGCATCATTAAAAAGGAGAACTACACACTACAAAAACTGGAGTGAATAAGACTGGTAAATGTCTTGAATCTGAATCCACACTGCCGGAAGGGGAGAGCTCGGGATCTATCGGAGATGCCGACTGTCTGATCAGAGTGGTGCAGGCAATCACACAGGCTTAAATGTTACACTCCCTCAACACCAATCTCCAGTGTCAGAGGTTCATCCCATACTCACCTCACCAGGGAGATCATTACGGAGTTCCATCTCCCAGCAAAATTACATGGCCGGCGCCTGAGTCGACTGGGTTGGAAATTAAGTTGAACAAGTACTGTGGAGTGAGGAGCAGTGGGATGGGGGAATAATACAACATGGATCCTTCCTGGCTTCTGACCTCTGGCTTTTCGCATATGAAAATGTCTTATCTCTGTCTGGAGAAATCCCAAAGTTGTCTAAAAATCCAAAGCAGACTACCAACTTAATAGAAGTCTATACCAAAGCACTGACTGGCGTTATCTAGATGGTATAAGACAGAGTGCATTATCTTCAAATAAAATACTCATTAAAGCTGCAGCGTGTAATTTTCTCATTACAAAATACTTTTTTTTGTATAATATAATATACGTTATGCTCACCAAGGATGCATTTATTTGATCAAAAATAAAGATAGTAATATTGTAAAAAAAATATTACAATTTAAAATAACTGTTTTATACATTTTAAAATGTAATTTATTCCTGTGATGCTAAGCTGATTTTTCAGCATCATTAACCCCCTGGGGTCGACAATCGCGCCGGCGCGATAGGCTCGCTTTTTTTCAGTTCAGTTCAAAAGAAATTAATTTTGCTCTGTGGACTTTGATATTACAAGCAAGTTTCATACATCAATCGATTCTGTTAAATGTGTATTATTTTTGTGTATACTCACAATAAAAACAAAGTGTTGTGCTTTTTGCCAAATAAAGAAAAATAAACGTGATGCGAGTTCTGCCTTCTCTCTGTCAGTGAAGACCATTCTGAAACGCGTCCGAAAATGAACTGTAACTCAGCGAATACTCAGTCAAACAGGCATACAGACACACAGGCATGAAGCTTGAATTATTTTCTTTTAAATGAGGTAATTTATATAAAAATCAAATATTCTCATCTTGTGAAATCTGTATTAAAAGAGAGCGATTCCAGTCGAGCTCATTAGAGCTAATTCAAATGTAATGTGACTCCGCCCACGGAGAGCGCGTGCTATTCAAACGCAAATTACTGAGGCAATCCAAGCAAACCTGTGAACGCCCCCATATCAGCTCGAGAAAACACAAGTTTAATCATATCATCGTAACCTACGTGTTTACACCATCTGGCAGCGCTGTGAGGAATAATAATAATGAAAAATCTACCTCAGAGTGCGGGTATTGCAGGAGAGAGGATCCGAATATGTAGTAAGTTTTTTTTCCTTCTCAAGTTAATCGCGTTTCTGTGAATGAATGAACGGCAGCCGCAGAGATGCGTGCTGTTTATCACAGCTCGCAAAAAGACAGTTTAAATTTAAATTGCGTCTCTGTGTGAATGAATGATGATGTTTTAGCAAACTGTATTGCTATACTGAGTTGAGTAAAAATCGACTGAAATATGTTGAAATAAAATGTATTTGTATAAGCAACGTATTAAACTGCAAATTAACATTTATATTTCTTATAATAAAAATGAAAGACCTATGTTACAGACATATGAAAGACAACATTTTGTTGATTAGTTTTGGATAGATTATACATTTTTACTGTAAAATATCTGGGTTAGGTTAAACATATAGTATGTTTTGTCAAAAATAAAGTTATCAAATAATCAATCAAATCCTTAACTTTGAAATATGTATGATAAAATGTATACTTTAGTTTTTACAAAGAAAGATTACACTTGAATTGTTGTTGTAATTGTAACCTTTTTAATAAAAAAATATATTTACAAGGTAGATGTAAACAAACTATTAAAAGGTAAATATAAGCCTTTTCTTTAAATAATTTTTATTGTGTTTTATTAGTGACAAATTTGGGGAGAGGATAAATATTCCAAAAATGAAAATACAGTATGAGAATTAACTGCACAATTACTAGACATGTTTTCCTTGGATATTATAGGCCAAATTGCAAGCACAATATGTGGAAAAATAAAAAAGAATTGAGATGCTTCCAACTGTTGCTCTTGCATTCTTGTGGCTCAGTGACTCACCTGAATGAATGGCTAATTAAGTATGCAGGCCCCATTGTCTCTTCAGGTGTGAACCACTAAATATGCATGATCGTTGACGCCCACTCTGCATATTGCCTTTCCAAACAGAAAGTGCTTTGCAAAATTCAAATCAATGTATTGTGTTATGTGAATGATAAGGCAGGGTGATTTTCACATCATTTTGAAGAAAAAACACTAGGTGATGACATCCATTAGACAAAAGTCTTATTGGCACATATTTAGAATGTGTTTTATGGCCTTATTTCAGAAACTTTAGTTTTTAGTTTTTTCAATAACCACGCATAAACATTATTCTCTCAAAAATGCAGACATGTACATTCTTGTTGCTCACATATTATGGTAGCCCTGTTTGTGCTAAATAGTGTGTAATTTTTTTTTGCCATTAATATGTTTATAAGCAACTGAAAAAAGCACAAATGTCAGGGCATGTCAGAACATCTCAAGGACCCCAAAAACACCTTAGACCCCAGAGGGTTAATCCAGTCTTCAGTGTCAAGTGATCCTTGAAAAATCCTTCTAATATGATTTGATGCACAGGTAACATTTATTTTTATTATCAATGTAAAAATAGTTGTGCTATTTACTAATTATGAATAGAAAGCTCAAAAGAACAGCTATTATTTAAAATATAAATCTTTTATAACAATGTAAAAGTATTTATGGTCAATGTTGACCAATCAAACGTCCTTGGTGAATAAAAGTATTCATTTATTAAAAAAGATATATCTTATTGTGGCGAGCAGGACGAGGCCGGTGGCATGATTACTCTGATGAGCGACACCTGTGTGACGCACCGGTCTCGTATCTCTCACGGAGGAGCGGAAGCATAAAAGAGGAGCGACGACAGTGAAGAGCGAGAGAGGAACAGGCCTGAGTTTTATGTTATGTTTTGTTTCTGTTTTGTGTGGCTAGCAGTCGTCCGCGAGGGGCTGCTGGCTTAAACTTTCATTTTTGTATTGGTTTATTTATTTATTAAAATATTTGAATGTTCGCCGGTTCCCACCGCCTTCTTCCCATAACATCTGAACTGCGTTACACTTATTGTACCCAAACTTTTGAACACCAGTGTAATATAATACACCACCGTTCCTTCTATAATACACCATTTGTGAGAGTAGCAGAGACACGGATGCAGTCCAGACTCCCGTTCTTTCCTGAACTACTGCTGCGAGGGGGAATTTCTCCTCAGCCGAGGAGTGAAAATCAGGATTTGAGCACACTTGCTGTCTGAGAGGTTAACGATCCAACAGTCAAGGGGCTCCTCCCTTGAGATAGAGTGGGAGATTAGCACTCTGCAGCCGGGCTCAGAAAGAGTGTGGTCTGAGGTTTAGTGACAATGAAGGCTACCCGTTACATTCACAGCCCACTTGTGCATAGACACACACAATGGTGGGACATCGGTGGACTTCCTGCCTAACTGCTGACTGCACAGCTGTCGTCCCTGAGGGGGTTGTCAGTGGCAAAACACACACTGGTGTCGCCTTCCGGTCATACAGTGCATGAGAAAGGGTAAACAGAGGGCAAAAAGAAAGCATATGGTTTTTCATCGCATTTTATGACTGCACGAGAAAATGAAAGTCAGGGAAAATTAGTTTCTCTTTGCTTTCTCTTCAAAGAGATCCCCAGCTCCCTCCAGGTAAATTAAAAAAGAGAGACTGCTGTTTGTCAGGAAAATACTCCTACTTTTAAAACTATTTAAATGTAAAATGGATTTTAAAAGCCAGATAGAGCTCCCCCTGCAGAGGATACTTTTAAAAGTGAAAAAAAGTATCATCGCATTTTATTTTTTGGACTTTAGGATATGAAGAGTTCAGATGCAAAAGCCTCTAAGTGCCATCTGAAATTTTCTTCTAGAATGATCATTTTTATCAAGCTCGTAAGTTCAGTAATTTCACTTAAATGACAATTAATAGGTAATTTTCATTGCCAGTAAGTGAAATTACTGAATTACTTTAAGTGAAATTACTGAACTTAAATATACGAGCTTGATAAAAATGATCATTCTAGAAGAAAATTTCAGATGGCACTTAGAGGCTTTTGCATCTGAACTCTTCATATGTACAATGGTAATACCATGGTATACTTTGAAGTACATCGGAGTACTATGTGAATATCATTGTGCATGCAGTGACAAGGGAGTAACTAAGTACATTTTTTTCAGAGGTAAAACATCAGTTCAACAATCTACTGTTTTCAGAACAGTATATCTCTCCAACCAACAATCTACTTTTTGACATGTAATAACAAAACGTGACATCACCAGGGTTTTATATAACATAAAGCACATGGTTTTACAGCTGAGGATACTGTATGGTTACACTTTATTTCAATAGTCCACTTTTGATATTCTATTAACTTTAAGTAACTTTGCAACTGTCAACTATCTCTCATTAATTCACAACCAGTAATTACATTATAGTAGTAGTAGACTGTTAAGTTAGGGTTAAGTGAGGGTGTGGGTTAGTGGAACAAGTTGGTGCCCTTGAAAGTTACTTATAGTCAGTAGAATATCTGTTGTGGAGCATTAAAATAAAGAGTTAGCAGATATTAAGCGGACGGTCTACTATTAATTTAATGACTGGTAGTTGAAATGTAGTAGCAAAATTAATTGTTGTAACTAACAACGTTGATGCTTTTAATATGTCGTAGAAATCTGAATCGAATATTGTAATCATCAAACTAGCTTGTTTGGCGCACAAAAAAACAATTACTTTTGTTCTTGTGTGTTAAGCAAGCATTTTTGAGATTCCATTACAATACTTGATGTGTACAATTTGTGTGTTGAGCAATTTTTATATATGAATAAAAGCCCAAATTAAATCTGAATATAAATCTGTATATAAAATATAAAATAATCATTTCTCTTCAGAAGACTTGGATTTACAGCTTGATTCATATGGATTTCTTTTATGTTTCTCTTTATGAAAGTTTTGGTGTAATGGCCTTACAATGGAGGGACAGAAATCTCTCAGGTTTCATGGAAGTCTTATGCATTTGGAATAGGGTTGGGTACCGAAACCCGGTGCCAAAATGTACCGAACCGAATCAGAACGCATATTTCGGTGCCTCATTTCGAGCTGTCGAGATGGCGACAAGGGACTGTCTGAACGAGTCATTAAACCTTTCATTTAACTAAAACGTTCAAAAACACAGATTAATTCAAAGATGGATGTAATGAAACAAGGTGTTGAAATTATTTTAACTTTGAGCGCCACTTTACAAGGTTCGGCTGAACAGCAATGCGTCGCATGGGCAACGCTGAAACTGATGCTTCACTTCATAGAGATCAATGACATTGATTTAATGCATTGACCAGCGCTTACACCATTCATGGGAAATACCCTTAAACATTAAAAGGATGATACGACAAAGATTTCGCTTTCGTTGGACATGGCAAACTTATTTTTTTTCCCATAAATTATATGACTTGACCTGAAGGACAGACGCAGGTAATCGCAAGCCCTAAGTTGATCTCTCTCTCATTCACTGTCTGTTTAGGCTTGTTAAGTGCAAATCCACAGAGCCTCTACAAATCACCATGATAAACACAGTATTTTTATCATTATTAACTTATTTAACATTTAAAACACGTACAAAAAAAAAAAAAAAAAAAAAAAATTTGCGGTTGCTTGCATTCCTCTACTAATGCCTGTTAGTAGTACTGTAAATGTTATTTAGTGTTAAATTATTGTAGTTGGGTTGGGCTTAGGTTTTATTGTGAATTTATTATGTAAATTTGTTGTGTTTTGTATTTACTTATATTTATATATAAGTATACTTTAAACTTTTAATATATTGTTCAATTTAAAGAATTGTTTTCAATAAAAAAGCTGTTCTTTAATGTCATCCACCGTCGTTATGTGGCTTTTTTTTTAAAAATAATTATCGGTCCAGGCACCGTTTAGGCACTGGTACTGTATTAAAAGTATCGATTTAGTATCTAAAAAAAAACAACTAACGATACCCAACTGTAGTTTTTAATGACATGAGGGTGAGTAAATGATGACAGAAATAAAATTTTTGGATAAACTATCGTTTTTAACGTTTACAGTAGCTTTCCCAGCATTGTATAAATAAGTATGGTCATCAAACAGTTAGTACCATGATTTTCATATATCAAAGTGAAATTTCCTCTAAATGACTCCAAGACTGGTTTTAATTATCTCTGCATAATTCCCCCATAACCTTCTTTTCATATAAGAATGAGTTTTCCTCAGACATAAATCATTCTTGGCATGAAGACCATGACAGGGTTGTTGTAATCCTCCCAAACGCCCTCTACGTCTTTTAAATGAGCAACCGAACACCCTCATTCTCATGCTGAAGCTAATTGTGCTTTAATTGCACTAATGGCGCTGTGTAGCCTCGTCCTGCACTAATATTACAACAGCCTAAACGCTCCAAGCTCAACAAATGTGTGAAAAATTACCCACCTCAATTAGCATATTTGAGCTGTCACAAAATGCCAGTCCAATCCGGCAGTCGTTCCAGGAACTCGGAGTCATCAGTGGCTCTAGATACCCTCTCCATATATTTTTATGATTCCTTTGGCCTTGGGTTGAAATGCAATGGCAAATGCCAACAGCATTTCGGTAAGTGCTCATTATAGTCACAGCATTAACATCCATTGTTCAGACAGCATCACAAAATGGCTTTCGGCAATTTGCTTCAGAGGTAAGTCATATAGATGGACAGAATGAAGAATGATAAGCATCATCTTAAGAATACACAATGGAAAACATAAAAGAGAGGTGCAGAGTGATTCTCTGACCGCCCATTATGCCTCTGTTTGCCATGGAGTTTTGGCCACACTGGCCAGTCAATAAGAGTGTGTGAAGTTATTGCACTATGACACAAGATAAGAGTGCTTTTTACAAAAGACAACAAACTACATTAAAGGATCATCCCACCCAAAATGACAATTCTGTCAATAATATCAAGCCTGTATGACTAACTTTCTTTTGTGAAACACAAGAAGAGATGTTTAGCAGAATGTCCAAGTGCTGTTTTCCATGCAATGAAAGTAAACAGTGATCAGGCGCTTCAGTACCAACCTCCAAAAATGACAAAAAGCATAAGAGTTGTCAAATAATCCAACTGCTCTGAAGCCATATGATAGCTTTGTGTAAAGAAAAATAAATCAATTTAAAAGGATAGTTCACCCAAAAATGTCTGTCTCCCTATATGACATTCTTTCTCAGTGAAACACAAAAGTCTCAGAGTTTTTTGTTTGTACAATAGAAGTTAATGATTACCTAAAGGTAAAACTTTTTTGGTTACCAAAATTCAAAATATATATTTTTTATGTTCTGCAGAAGAAAGAATGTCAAACAGTTTTGGAATGACATGAGGGTAAATAAATGATGACAGAACTTTCATTTTTGGGTTAACTATCCCTTTAAGGCACTATTCAATTAAAATCTTTCTTCTTTGCCACATCTCTCAAAACTTGATATATACACTCACCTAAAGGATTATTAGGAACACCATACTAATACTGTGTTTGACCCCCTTTCGCCTTCAGAACTGCCTTAATTCTACGTGGCATTGATTCAACAAGGTGCTGAAAGCATTCTTTAGAAATGTTGGCCCATATTGATAGGATAGCATCTTGCAGTTGATGGAGATTTGTGGGATGCACATCCAGGGCACGAAGCTCCCGTTCCACCACATCCCAAAGATGCTCTATTGGGTTGAGATCTGGTGACTGTGGGGGCCATTTTAGTACAGTGAACTCATTGTCATGTTCAAGAAACCAATTTGAAATGATTCGAGCTTTGTGACATGGTGCATTATCCTGCTGGAAGTAGCCATCAGAGGATGGGTACATGGTGGTCATAAAGGGATGGACATGGTCAGAAACAATGCTCAGGTAGGCCGTGGCATTTAAACCGTGCCCAATTGGCACTAAGGGGCCTAAAGTGTGCCAAGAAAACATCCCCCACACCATTACACCACCACCAGCAGCCTGCACAGTGGTAACAAGGCATGATGGATCCATGTTCTCATTCTGTTTACGCCAAATTCTGACTCTACCATCTGAATGTCTCAACAGAAATCGAGACTCATCAGACCAGGCAACATTTTTCCAGTCTTCAACTGTCCAATTTTGGTGAGCTCGTGCAAATTGTAGCCTCTTTTTCATATTTGTGGTGGAGATGAGTGGTACCCGGTGGGGTCTTCTGCTGTTGTAGCCCATCCGCCTCAAGGTTGTGCGTGTTGTAGCTTCACAAATGCTTTGCTGCATACCTCGGTTGTAACAAGTGGTTATTTCAGTCAAAGTTGCTCTTCTATCAGCTTGAATCAGTCGGCCCATTCTCCTCTGACCTCTAGCATGAACAAGGCATTTTCGCCCACAGTACACAGTACACAGTATTTTTGCTGCATACTGGATGTTTTTCCCTTTTCACACCATTCTTTGTAAACCCTAGAAATGGTTGTGCGTGAAAATCCCAGTAACTGAGCAGATTGTGAAATACTCAGACCGGCCCGTCTGGCACCAACAACCATGCCACGCTCAAAATTGCTTAAATCACCTTTCTTTCCCATTCTGACATTCAGTTTGGAGTTCAGGAGATTGTCTTGACCAGGACCACACCCCTAAATGCATTGAAGCAACTGCCATGCGATTGGTTGATTAGATAATTGCATTAATGAGAAATTGAACAGGTGTTCCTAATAATCCTTTAGGTGAGTGTAGATATAACTATACATTGAAAAATTGCATGAAATCTGAGAGCTACGGTCATTGGGAAGATTTTACATTTCAGTTTTTTCCTCACAAAATCTATCAAACAGCTTTGGATGACTCAAAATATAGTGCTCAAGTCATAGGAACTACTGTTATGGTACTATTCTCAACTTCTTTTATATTAGGCCTACATTCTTGAAGCTTGATAGTTTAATAGTTTTTCTACTCATCTCATTTTGTGTTTCACAGAAGAAATAATGTCAATCAGGTTTCAAACGACATGAAGGTGAGTAAATGATGAGAGAATTCTTATTTTCACAGAATTCTAAACTATCCCTTTAAAACGCTGGCCAATCTTCTAGGATTTGATATTTATACAGCCACAACACAAATAATATGTCCACAATGAAATGAGATTGTGTTCATTGTGTTCTCCTCCGTATATCGCCAAGGCAGACTTTTTGCAAATACTGGCATAAAGAGGTTAGACGGCACTAAAAAAGTTATTACCGGGGAACCGCATTACTGTTTTTTTTTTTGAGAATGAAAAGTTTGTTATCATTGCTTCCAGGCACATCTTTCAGACACAGAATAAGCCATCTGAATGCCGCCTGAACAACACACAAACACACACACACACACACACACACACACGTATATACGGAAGGGAGGCATATCCGTATATATATATATATTCCTCCCAGTTCCATTGTGATGTTAGAATGATGCTCTTTGCATATGCAAACACTCCACTTCAATGCCTCTGCCATCTGTTTGCAATCCATGAAATAGAATGCTACTGTGGATATACAAAAATGATTGCAGCGACACTTTGAGGCTCTGCACTGCTACAATGAAAGCCGGGAGAGGGCCCTGAACGCAGTGTGATTCGTGCAAAAAGAGGTGGCTGTTTATTTTTACATCACAATCGCGCCACGCTGGAGTTTCATAAAGGAGATATCTCAGATGCATCGGCCCGCCATGAACACGCTCATTTACATGCAGTGTTTGTTGGGGTGCAGAAAACAAAACACGCAGACTTTCCTGTAAACAGACTTAACCACTGTACTTCTATGACCTACTTCCAGTGATACTTCAGCAAATGTGACTGACAAGCTGACAAGAGAGTGACTTGACTAACTCACGCTGACCATAAAGCTGTGCTACCATGAATACTAGTGGAAACACATGCTGTCACGCTGATACCCGAGGACAGACCTGCTAGCTGAAACGGTGGAAGTGGCTCATATTTAGAAGTGATGTCTCCTTTGCTTATTTTCCCAAAATACACCTGATATTTCCAATGCTGGCAGGGGGAAAAAAACTGCTCAGTATCTGAATTTTCGGGCACAGCTTGTCATCCTTGTCAAGAATATGCAGCTGTTAATATAAACATGTTTACTCTCATTCCTATTTGAATGCAGGAAGAAAATTGTATTAGTATTGTTATTATTTTTCTGCTTGCCAGTGACACATATGGTGCGTTGTGTTGGATTGTATTCAAATGCACGCACTCACAAACATGCGACGCTGCTCGCTCTGCTGTGCATATCCGCTTGTGAGTTTAAAGTTCTATTTAAAACACAATTATATTAAAGCGATGCATGTCTATGACTACGTCTTGCTGTTAAACAGAACCTTAGTCTGTTTCCTGGGGCCGAAAACTAGGAGACACAAAACTGTGGTTGCTAATGATGGTGCAATTACAAAACAATGGAATGGTTTTCCAACTGGTAATTACTGCAACCACATGGTTGGTAAGCTATTAATTATAACTGCAAAACTACAAAAGTTGCTTATTAGAGAAATTAAAAGCACGAGAGAGAGAGAGAGAGAGAGAGAGAGAGAGAGAGAGAGAGAGAGAGAGAATAAAAATAATTTTATGCAAATGAAAAGATTTCTAGGCTCTAATGGGATAATGTGAATTAAGAAATTGCAAATATTGTGATAAATTCATTACTGAGTAGTATATACAAAAAGTGTTAAACTAAGATTTTTGTCTAATAAGAGACAGGAATGTATGTTGTATTCGCTTATCCAAGTATATTGAACGTAGGATGTCTGATCTTCTCAAAAATCACTCCCTATTACCTATATGGGTTTTATTTTTACTATTTTGAAGTGTTGTCTGAACTCTAGGAGACAATATATAATTCTATAACCTATGTAGTTCACTTTTTTATACTTTTTTTTTTTATATTGTACAACCAATGCATACTCATTAACACTACTGTCCTTAAGGCCCATAAAGTATAGCAAGCTTAACTTATTTTGGTGAACTATCCCTTTAAATCCTGCATCATCATTAAAAGCACTCTAATGTCCATCTCATAAAGATACATCTGGCTTGCTGAAAATGCTATTAGCAAAAAGGCTATGTTTAGGATGCTGATAATGTTGTCCTCTCTCCAACTTTGAAGTAGTGAGCCTATTCATTTTTTTGGTAGCACATTAAGTCCAGACGATGCTGTAATCGAAGAGGAAATTGAGGCTGCATGGGCCCTGTGGGGCATTTCTAATGCAGTCTTCTCTACTTTTGATTTTTCATCCCCCATTACTTCAGGCAAACTATCAAAAATAACAATGACATTGGGCAAATCTTGTCAAGAACACAAAGAGGGGCCATCGTTTGACAGATAAGACTGTTGTGATTTGCCTCCCATAATCGAGTGTGTTATCATCTTAAAAGGTTAAGTGCCGCCAAACCTATAAACATCTACTATCTGAAAATCTGACAGGCATCTTATTATTTCTCCATCAAGAGTTGTTGCGAGCACCAAACCCCGGTGCGTCTTTCACACGCTAATGAGGAGAAACGGCAGATTTTTCCAGCAGCCGGTCCATCAGAGCGCCTCAAAGCACCCGCTGTCGCCTCCTATCAATCTCGCCTCAAATTACAGGTGACAAGTTATCAAATCTAAGATATTAGAAACTAAACACGATCTCTCAGGGGACCTATTTGTTTAAGATATAGCCAATTAAACAAGGTGCTGAGTGTCAGGGATGAAACCCACATTGGAGCGGCGGAGCTAATTTGAAATTCCTCAAGGAAATCAGACGGTGAGAGTGGGGTGGGAGGTGTGCGGAGAAGATATTCTGGAGGGATGAAGGCGATAATAACAATAAGCGCAAAAAAAAGAAGAGTAGATAACGTGGGGAAGGAGGCTCGGCTTTAATCATATTTAGTCTCTTGGGTCAGCTTACGGCACCGGAAAGCAGCTTTTGTTTGAATGTAATCTGCCAGCACGAAGGGTATGATAAAAATTTATGGAGTTGTTCATTAAATCTTAACGACGCCGTTCTCAGAACATTCTGCATTCAATCCTGTGTCCTCCCCTGATGGTCCTGCTGTTCCTGTCAAACTTTGAGTCGCGTCGATATCTGTCGATTCTTCAGTTAGTGTTCACCCAAGGCCTCGGCTCTCTTGCAGGATGGGAACTGCGCAGGAACCTGACTTGCAAATGATAGCTGCAGGTGGAAGTGTTTATCACATAGCTCTGACTGAGCTTGGCATAAATGTGTCCCTGCAGCAACGGTAGCTGCTCATTCAAAACATTGTTGAAATGTTATTATATTCTGCTGGCCTGAAGGGAGCACTTTTTTTTACAGAGCTGTTCTTTTCAGGCTCACAGGTGACCTGCTATTTTACATCAGGGGCAGCGTAAAAGAAAAGAAAATAAAGAAAGAAAGAAAGAAAGAAAGAAAGAAAGAAAGAAAGAAAGTTGTGTATTTTATATATAAATATATATATATTACGCACAATATGCATACTGGGGTTGTGTGTCATTCAGAATTAAATCAAGAATTCCTTTAAAATTCCGATTCAATTCTGAAATTTTGACTGAGATTTCTCTTATTTTCACAAATCCAAAATGATGAAAGGCAGCTAGGCTTAAGTAACACAGTAAGATTTAATTGAAAGGCATTTTCAGAGACCCATGGGATATCTGAGCAGACCACTACACCCAGATTCCCTGTGTCCACTATGAATTTAATATCTGCTCACATAACAGAGCAGCGCTGTTCAAGTCAGAAGGCAAAGCATCTTCACTCTCAAAATGAAATCCATAGGAAGTGGAGAAAAAAATAAAAATACAATTAAAAAAATATATAAACCTACCACAGCTTTCTGTGTTGGTCTTCAGACTGTAATATGAGCTCGCCTGCAGTTCATTGCCTACATAAACAGCTGCCTTCAACAGCAGCATCCTAAACATCATGAACCCTCATAAGTGACTGATCTGAAATGGTCTACGTAGGCAGAAACTAATGCAGAGTGATGTGCATCACACAGATAGAGCTCCGCTTGTGTAGAAGAGTTTGATGTTAGTATGTTGCTAAGATAACAAAATAATTTAATTAGCATATACAAACAAATTATAGGTAAAAAAAAAAAAAAATGTTCTGTGTTAAATGAAACAATACCTAATTGCATATTTCTAATAAATAGCAATTTCTTAATCAGTATTCTTGTCTAGTTTTCCAGAATATATACAAATATCTTACATCCTTAAAACTATGTACATTCAATTGAAAAATATTGTTTTCAGAGAATTTAGTTTTTCAAGTAAGTTTGTCTTGTTTTAAGGATACTTTACTTGAAAACAACAGTGCATTGTTTATGTGATTATGCCTCAAAATTTGGTCAAAATAAGGGCAACAATGTTGCTGTCTAGTTATTACATTACTGTGTAATGTATTTTTATGAATGCAGAGCACGAGTTTGCCAAGTTCTATGAAAGCAAGCCTGGAAAGCCACCTGTAGAAATGTATATCTCGATGGTAAGACTCAATTTCATTTAACCACACTGAAACATCACACAATGGACACATCTCTGCAGAAGTGCCAGCTCTGTTTTAAAATGGTGGATTATTATTTCAGCCAGGAGAAATGAAACAGAACCAAGCACACGGTTGCCTCCAAATGAGATCATTAGTAACGGCAAATAATGACTGAGCTGGTTAGTCGAAGCCTATTTCCTTTCGAATAAATCAAGCTGCTGTGAGAGTTAAAATGCTGCCTTTGCCTGGGAGAACGACAGGCAGACCGCATGCAGATAAATCATCTGTTACAGAGGAACCACGTCCACACGTTTATAACACAATATGGTCCAATAAATTCAGCCACTGCTAAAGGGCAGGTGTAAGAATCGTTAAGCCCTTCAAGATTTGATTCGTTTTAGAGAGTCACAATGCAATTCCTAAATCATTCTCAGTGCATCTGTGAAAAGATTCAGCATATTAGACATACTGAAATATATTTGATCTGGCACACTTAACCAAAAAAGGGTTTAACAAATAAACTAAATTACTGATAATTCATATAAAATTTGTATGAATCTTTGTGGATGATGATCCAGAATCTTTTGAGAAGAATCAAAATGCATCAGTAAGGGGCTGTTTACACGACACAGTTTTCAACTAAAAACGTAAAACGTTTATGCAGTTCATTTACACAACATCCTTTTGGGTGCCTGAAAACGCAAACTTTTGAAAACAGGTTTCAAAGTGCAACATTTTCAAAACGGTCACTGTGTAAACAAACAAAAATGAGAATCTCTGAAGACTATGACGCCATGCACATGCGTATTACATGTTCAGTCTGTTTCATCACAATCTAATGACCTGGCATCAGAATACAGTGTTTTTAGTCGTTTTCGCGGATCCGTGTGAATGCGGATCGTTTTGACAATGGTGTCATCTGTACGCGAAAAACTCAAAGGAAAAACTCGGTTTTAAGCATATCGTTGTCGTGTAAACGTACCCTCAATATTTTTCTCTCTCAGCCCTCCACACATGCCATTGGCGACCCTTTACATTGGCTGATTGAAATCACACCCCGCTCTTGATACTCCCACACTCTTGAGTATTATCAATTAATCAGCCTTGATCACATGCTCCGAGGTGGCTTTTTCAACAAGGCTGACCTTTCTAAAGCCAGGTGTGAGGGATAATGAAAGTGCGACACCATCGAGCCTGAGGGAGACCACCAAATGGAATCCATGTCACATCTGACTAAAGCTTTTCACTGTGGTGCAAAATAATTCATTTATGATTGGATGGATGATCACAATCGTAAGGGACTCTTCTGCAATTGTTCTCAGTTTCTTGTGCCATCCAATGAGGGAGAAAAATGCCTCTGAATAGAATATGAACAATAAAGCAAAGAATGAACTCTCAAAATAGCCGCCATTTTGTGTGAGTTGCAAATGTGTTGCTATGTGGCTGTTTGGGGTGTTTGCTTACTGGCTTAAAGGCCCGTTCACACCATGGACGACAGATATAACAATAATGACACAGAGGAACGATATTGTTGGAATCACTTTCAGATTTTTTCCAGCTGATGAACAATAAAAACATTGACCGTCAGTTGACAATCAGAATCCATCTGACTTTAACAAGTTTCAACAAGTTAAGTGGCAGACGACAAAACTGAAGGGTGAAATTATAATGAACTTTGCTTGATATGGATGCTTATATACCATTACCATTATAGTTTTCGTTCTTGGTGTGAACCAAGTGGCCTGAAAGGGATATATCCCCCCAAAAATGAATTTTTTTTCATAATTTATTCACCCTCAAGTTAGTAAAAAAATACTATGGAGGCCAATGGCTACCATCAATCAAAAGTTTGGTTGGCAACATTCTTCCAAATACACTCACCTAAAGGATTATTAGGAACACCATACTAATACTGTGTTTGACCCCCTTTCGCCTTCAGAACTGCCTTAATTCTACGTGGCATTGATTCAACAAGGTGCTGAAAGCATTCTTTAGAAATGTTGGCCCATATTGATAGGATAGCATCTTGCAGTTGATGGAGATTTGTGGGATGCACATCCAGGGCACGAAGCTCCCGTTCCACCACATCCCAAATATGCTCTATTGGGTTGAGATCTGGTGACTGTGGGGGCCATTTTAGTACAGTGAACTCATTGTCATGTTCAAGAAACCAATTTGAAATGATTCGAGCTTTGTGACATGGTGCATTATCCTGCTGGAAGTAGCCATCAGAGGATGGGTACATGGTGGTCATAAAGGGATGGACATGGTCAGAAACAATGCTCAGGTAGGCCGTGGCATTTAAACGATGCCCAATTGGCACTAAGGGGCCTAAAGTGTGCCAAGAAAACATCCCCCACACCATTACACCACCACCACCAGCCTGCACAGTGTTAACAAGGCATGATGGATCCATGTTCTCATTCTGTTTACGCCAAATTCTGACTCTACCATCTGAATGTCTCAACAGAAATCGAGACTCATCAGACCAGGCAACATTTTTCCAGTCTTCAACTGTCCAATTTTGGTGAGCTCGTGCAAATTGTAGCCTCTTTTTCCTATTTGTAGTGGAGATGAGTGGTACCCGGTGGGGTCTGTTGTAGCCCATCCGCCTCAAGGTTGTGTGTGTTGTAGCTTCACAAATGCTTTGCTGCATACCTCGGTTGTAACGAGTGGTTATTTCAGTCAAAGTTGCTCTTCTATCAGCTTGAATCAGTCGGCCCATTCTCCTCTGACCTCTAGCATCAACAAGGCATTTTCACCCACAGGACTGCCGGATACTGGATGTTTTTCCCTTTTCACACCATTCTTTGTAAACCCTAGAAATGGTTGTGCGTGAAAATCCCAGTAACTGAGCAGATTGTGAAATACTCAGACCGGCCCGTCTGGCACCAACAACCATGCCACGCTCAAAATTGCTTAAATCACCTTTCTTTCCCATTCTGACATTCAGTTTGGAGTTCAGGAGATTGTCTTGACCAGGACCACACCCCTAAATGCATTGAAGCAACTGCCATGTGATTGGTTGTTTAGATAATTGCATTAATGAGAAATTGAACAGGTGTTCCTAATAATCCTTTAGGTGAGTGTATCTTAAGTGTTCAACAGAAGAATGAAACTCATACAGGTTTGGAACAACTTGAGGGTGAGTAAATAATGAGAGAATTTTAATTTTTGGGTCAACTATCCCTTTAAGCCCACCTCTGGCCCCTGTGTATATTGCTTACTGTAAATAATCTATGGGATTTCTTTGCCTGTTTTATCGTCTACAAAGAAAAAATTGCTTAATCACTTAAAAAAGTAAAAGCACATCACTCCCTCAACAAGCAACATGGTTTGAGGTCATGAATGCAGCATAAACGGTAAAGGACATATTACATTTACTACTTAGGATCAGTGGTGTGTTCAAATCTCAATCCCTCTGTATTAGTGTTACTAATGCTCATACGGAGGGTTAGAGATTTGATGGTTGTCTTAGCAAGCTAGTACAGCCAATTGCACTAAGACTAAGGTCATGGTTCTTCAGAAAGGTTATTTTTCTTTGCTTCGTTCATAGCACTTGCCGTGCAGCTCTGAGGTGAATGCTGGGTAATTTTTAAAAAGCAGGAAATGCCACAAGGGCAGTCTTGACATTTGAATTGTACTTAACGCACATTAAGGGCAGTAGGAGCTTTCATCTGCCGTATGTAAGTGTAACTAAAAAGGGTTTCGGAGGGAGTGAGGGGGGGAGGGCGCTCCCCAATGGATACTCTTTATTTCCTCGTCTCTGTCGTTCATTGTTTACTTCCTGAGAACGCTGTGTAGAATGAGACTTTTGGCATAAATGCCACAGTGCAGTCACATGATGATAGGCCCCTTCATCTGGGCTCGGCACTATTGTTCCTCAAATATCAGAGGAATTAGCACTTCAATGGGGAAATTAATTAACTGCTTAATTTCGACAGCGGAAAAAAAAAAAAATATATATCATCCCAACATAACAAATCCCTGGCTGTGACAGAGCTATACACACTGATACAAGCTCATTATGAGCAACGCAATTGTATGTTATCTGTACCGCATTCACAAATTCAACACCAATCATCTGATGTGATAATCTGCAAACGAAGCTGTTGAAGAGCAAATGAAGAGAGAACCATGCTAAAGGCTTTTACTGAAGCTATTTTAAATGCACTCCATTCATCAGGATATTAAAACTCATAATTCAATTGAATTATTAACTCTGCAGTTGGTATAGAAACTCAGCGCCAGTCTCTCTTTATTAGCGGCCTCCAGCCTTCTGCTCATTTACACTCTTCAAATCATCAAGTTGGTTTCATCTGGTTTTGAAAAAATAATGCTAGTTCAATGTTCCTTCATCTCACATTAAATTCTAGCTCGCTGCCATTTCCCTAAGGTCAATGACGTAATCCACCACAGCTTTTGAGGGAATACCTGCCACAACCAAAGATTTTACTAGGTTTATAGATGCACCAACATTAAAATTCTGGACGTTACCAATAAGCTGATAATTATTTTGTTATCTTATGGTCACTAACCAATCAATGGTTGATATTAAAATCCCATGCTAAATAAATGTTAAATTTACACTAAAAACTAAAATCAGTCATTTTAAATGCTACACATGTATTTACGCATCACAAGATCATAATGTACAGTATGAATGCATTTTGAGATTTGCTAAAAATGGCATTTAAAAGTGTTATTGAATTATTGTTTTTAAAGATAAATTTAAAGTAAGCATAAGATAAAGTCTAAGTGTAAAATGTGAACAAATTTTGGGGAAATTAGCAAAATTAAATATCCATTATTGTTCTATATTTATATCCAATGTCGTTGGATACCGATAAAAAACATTTTTGGCCGATAATCTCCCACATTGGATTTGGTACTAAAATATTTTGCATCCCTAAATAAGTTTTGAATTGGATGATTATGATCACATTCACAGATGAGCACTGTTGAAGGTAACTTATTACAAGTAACTTTTTCAAGTAACTAGCAAAGTAACGCATTACTTTTTCAATTTACAACAAAATGTCTAAGTTACTTTTTCAAATAAGTAACGCTAGTAACTTTTTTCACATTTATTGACTGACAGCTCTCCTGTCCCCATGTATTTTGAGAGAAATAAAGTGAGGAGGTGTTGTGTATGCAGTGTAAACATGATAGTTATTTTAGTTCTAGACTAAATGTGAACATGCATTTACTCATCTCACTTGCACGAAAACATCCAATATTCCTCAAAATTAATAAAAACAGTAAAATGCAATCTTAGAATTTTACACAAAACTTTTATAATTAACTATATTAAATTACACAAATATATTTTATGTATTTAATCTCACTTTATTAACCAGTGTCTTTGCTGCTGACCTTCAATTATCTAATTCAACCATACTAATAAGCAAATATTACTTTAGATTAGATTTAGAAATAAGAGTTTTGAACTTCCTTCTCCTGTATCCTATTGTTCTTTAATCCACAATGGCAGAACAGCTGAAAGGTTTGTTTGAGCTGTGCCCTCTACTGTTCAGACGTAAATATGCATTTACTTCAGCCTGAGGCTTATTCATTTCACTTTTGGTGTGAAAGGGCCTTAACATTTGCCAAAAATAGAACTCTTTTTGATGTTATTTAAAAAAAAAAAACAAGCAAGCCCAGTCTAGGTGAGAAAAAGTAACGCAAAAGTAATGTAACACATTACTTTTCATAAAAACTAACTAAGTAACGCAATTAGTTACTTTTTTGGAGGAGTAACGCAATATTGTAATCCATTACTTTTAAAAGTAACTTTCTCCAACACTGCAGATGAGCTTGTCTTGATATGAGAGAGTCGATGGCTGTGTCCCAATTCAAAGGCTGCATCCTTCGAAGTACTCAGACTGCGAAGGCCGCGAAGGTCGGACTGAGCGTTGTTAAATGGGATGGTCTAGCCTACGGAGGACTGTACTTGTCGCCTAACAACTGTGACAGCTGCCATTGATGAGTGACAGTAACGTTTGTACTGGACTGTTTTGAAAGTTATATTAAACCAGTGTTCACAAACTGTCTAAATCTGTTCCCTATGGTCCATTTCTGTACACGATAAAGAGTATAAACTATATATAATTGCATTTTAGAAAGATATTGCTAAGTCAACATTTATTTTTTATTTTTTTACATTTATATCATTAGATATTTGAGTAAGTTGTAATTCAGCAATTTCTCTAAAAAAAAAATCCTGTTGGCACACAATGAAATCGGGGGTAGGCAAGGCAGTGAACATCTGTTGAATTTCACGGGATACAAAGGACCCAGGCTGCATTTAAAAGAGTCTTCAAAATGGGACAGCCTTCGTCACGGTGACTCAATCGGCCTTCGAATGATGCAGCCTCTGAATTGGGATGCGGCATATATCTCTCATCTGCACTCTAATTTTTCCTTTCACCTGTTATGTGTTACCTATCTTGTGTGTGGTCTTTTAAGTTATTTCCTGTTTGATGCCCCATTTTGTAGTCATATTGTAGATTGTTCTCTAATTTTTCCCAGGTGTGTCTTGTTCTCTAATTACCCCTTGTATATTTAAACCCCAGTGTTTCCTGTGTTTATTTTCAGGCCTTGTCCATGTATGGAGGTATCCTCAGTTCTGTTCCTTGGTTTTTTTAGTTTATTTTGTACCTTTATCTTGATTTATTAAACACACTGCATTTGGATCCAGCTCTCATCCGCCACCTCGGGACTACAAACTGACTATGAAATGGGGCATCAAACAGGAAATAACCTAAAAGTCCACACACAAGACAGGTAACATATAACATCATCAAACCAACAGTTGTTATTATAGGAAACAAATCACATACACTATCATTAAAAAGTTTGGGGCCAGTAAGATGTTTTTTTAAAGCATGCATTAAATTGATCAAAAGTGACAGTAAAGACGTTTAAAATGTTACAAAAGATTTCTATTTCAAATAAAAAATCTGTTCTTTAAAAATTCTCTGTTCTCTATACATCAAAGAATCCTGAAAAATATGGATTTGGTAACAGTAGACTCCTTATTAGTTGCTGATGCAGTAATCATTATGAATGGTTTATTTCTTCATGAGTCATACATTAACTCATGATTATCTGTGCATGAGTTCATACATATTAGTGCACCCGTATTGCAAAGTGTTACAGAAATGTAACTTGAGCAGCAAATCAGCATATTAGACTGATTTCTAAAGGATCATGTGACACTGAAGACTGGAGTAATGATGCTGGAAATTCAGCTTTGACAACACAGGAATAAACAAATAAATTTAAAATTTAAATTAAAACTGTAATATTATTTAACAATTTACAGTGTTTTTGATCAAATAAATGCAGCCTTGATGAGCATAAGAGACTTCTTTCAAAAACTTTTCTAAAATGTACTAACCCCAGACATTTGAACGGTAGTGTATCTTGAATGGACTCAATCTACCTCTAGCCCCTGCTCCTTCATTATGAAACATTTATATCTGGCCTTGTAGGTCAGTCTTTCATTTGGTTGAGAACTTATTAAATTGGGCTAAAATAAAAAAATAAATAAAAAAAAAGCCTCTATTCACCTGTTGCATTAACCACAAGCAGGCTTAATGACACACTGAAGCAATAGTGAAAAGCTAATTGGTTTGAAAGGGTACTCTGATAATGACTGGTTATTTCTACTGCAGGCTAATTTAATTTCTACTTCCTTTGATCTTTTTGACCACTTTTTGGATAGAACCAAATGACATAGTGTCAGTGGAACATTTATTTTGATTGGTCTTAACTAACGAGAAGAGCCTGTATGCCGTCAGCATGATAAAAAACAGCACCAAATCTGAGTAATGCACATTAGTAGGTTCACTGATTAAAACTACAATAAATTGTATCAATTCAGTTGCAACTTTCATATTGAATACATTTTTGAGAAGGCTCAGCATCTTTTGCCTCCTCTAACGGGCTGTCAGTGGCTGTATATGCATGAATGGGATGTGTGCATTAGCATTGTGAAAGCAGGCGATGCTCAGTAGCACCTGCCAAAGCAGCTACGACAACAACAAGCAAACAACGTTCAGCTAGCAAATCCAAGTGTGTCACTAGAACAAACAGATTCTCTGTGTCATTCCCCGGATGGCCTTCCTCTCTGATGAATGCACCACATTAAATGGCCCCCTGAGGGAATGGGAATTACAGGTACCTTGCATCTGCATGCCGGCCTGCGAGTGCTTCTGAAACCAGCTTGTTAAACTGTGCCTACAACACGTGGGCAAAAACAAAAGAGGGAGAGGACCAACAGAAAGCCATAATTCCCACGTCTGGTCGATAGTTCTGTCTCGGCTGCATCAATGACTGGCCATGTGACATTAGCTGCAGGGTAATAGAAATGATCTAGTGAAATGCATCACCCCTCAACTTACCTGCCACATTCAGGTAGATGGATGGGCTTGTCTTGTTTTCTCCATTCTTCTCATTAACAGCTTGGACGTAGTACCTCCCGGCGTCCGCCGCAGCGGTGGCAAGCACCACTAGCTGGTTCTCCAATGTTATGGCTCTGTGGAGAGTAACAAAGCGAATGAAATACAGCTATGTTAAACCATTATTGACAATTAGTCTGGTACACTAACAAATTCCACTATCGCAATAGAGTGACAGCATTATAATTAGTGCTTAACTGATGTATATTGGGTTACATAAAACTAGCTTTGCCATGAACTTATTGCGCCATGGGTTTGACTGGGACACGTCTGGCGTGGAGGAATTTCATGGAGCCCTGAGCGTTTTCAATGTACCTGATCCCTCATTCTGACACAAGCTGAGAATCAATGAGTGGTAAGGGTCATTACAGACAGAAATACCGCTGTTGGTGATAATAAACCTCCAGGCTAGTATCTAAGTGAGGAAGCTATTTGTTGAGACCCAGACTTGGGAAACACTGGAAAAAGTGAAAAGGAACAGTTCACTGAAAAAGGACACAAAGGAGCATAGAAGTCTCATAACGGGATTATAAAAATAGTTCAAATGACGCATCACAAAAAATAAAATAAAAAATAAAAATGTTTCTTGAGCACCATCATTTAAGAATGATTTCTGAAGGGTCATCCCAGGAGAAAACACATATTCTTTTGATTTGCCTCTTTTTAAAGAACCAATCATTTGATCCATTTCACAAAAACAGGAATATTTGTTCAATAAACAAATCAGACTGATTCGATTCTCAAGTTCGTCACAGTGGTAAAGATCTCACTGGATAGGAAATGTTTTAATAAATTACAACATCAATTTTGGTCTTTTACGATACTTTGATGGCTTCTTGCCCTCCTTGCCTCAGTAATTTTATGGAAAAACAACTAGCATTTTCTTAAAAAAAAGAAAAAAAAAAGAAAGTCATACAGGCTGAGAATATCATGAGGGTGAGTAAATGGTGGCAAAATGTTCATTTTTGAGTGAAGTATACCTTTAAGAAGGGTTTATCTGATTCAGGCAGTTGTGGACTGATATCAGAGCTGCAGCTATTGCGCTAATGATTAATTAGAACTCGTCACACTTCATCCATCAATTCAAAGTTTGCAGGAAAGACACTTAGTGGCAGATGTGTATCACTGTCAATTAATTCAGGTGCCAGTTTCTCTGTGCCTCTTTAAGGCAAAATTACCATCTCAAACTGGTGCTGAGCCATGGAGAACATGGCGCTTTGATAATCCACGAATCCATGTAGGCAGGATGGAATTGTTTTCTTTTTATTTCCGCAGATGAAAGCAGGCATGGATTGCATATCTCCAGCCCTGACTCCTACTCATCATGCATAGTCTTTCCCCTCCCTCGTTTTTTGATTAATTGATGACATCCTCAATTACACATCACTGCTGTCTAAGAGATTTTCTGTTCAGGCGTGACCACCGCGAAGAAGCCCTTGAGAGGCTGAGCACGACTCGGGGATGCTTTGAAACTTATGATTAGTTTTTCAGCTCCACGGGACCTGTAGTGTCTTCCTACACGCCGTGAGTACAAGCGCCACAGTCATTACCTATTTCCAAGACAGATTCCTACAAAAGATCTTCAAGTCTCAGAGACGTTTGCAAGTAGACAAGTCAATAAATTAATAAATAAATACAGCAGAAGTAGGAACAAGAGAGCTGTCTTTGCTTCCGTGGCGAACAATATTGACGTGTAATTAGAGTGAGCTTTGTTTCAGCTTGATTCTATTTTTGCTGTTTCATGATTAAGTGCAGATTAGCATAAAGAGATCCATCAAAAGTCCACGGATGCTTGGGTGGGGAGGGGGTTCGCGAGGGATGGAGATTGGCGGCCGCTGATGAGGATGCATTACATCGCTGTCTGCACCCTGACACCTGGCTGCGGATCCGGGCTGGGCTGCATCTGGGAAATAAAGGCACCCTTCACAGATGTCAGTGGCGGCTTTAAAAGGTCAGAGCGGCCCGCCTTGATGGACTTTTAATTATTAAATATGCATAGACTGAAATGGCTTGGCAAGCATCTGAGGCTCCAAACTGATGTGTACATAAACAGCTCACCTTCATGATGATTTAAGGGCCTACTAGCAGCAAGTCTGATCCTGCGTAATGCTGCCAGAGGAGGTTTGTAAAATGCGAGAGAGCGGGGGCTGAACGCTTACCTGGGTTATGCTGTGAGCGGAATCGATGCGACCTGTGTATAAAGTGATTTTATGATCAGTCCTGCTAGTTTGGATTCCATTACAATTGTCTAGATGAATGGCCCTTGCTTGTGGTTTGGTAAACAAAGCACAGCAGGAAAGATAATGGGAATGCTTGTTTCTGATCCCTGAGGACTCTTTGATATCAGCCCACAACATATTAAGATGCAGGTTGGGAGCCACGTGAAATGTTAATCCACTTAGAAAAGGTGCCAGGAGCCACAGGTAATTTAAATATTCAAAAAGGACGACCATTTCGATTTGTTGGGAAAAGGCTGCACGCCTGCCAGGCTAAAAAGCAACCATTTAACCGGCCAGCCATTTCCAATACAAAACAATCAAATCTAAAGATCAATTTGCTGAAATACACTCTGAAAATCACTTTTTATCATCTCTGTTTTGAAAACTGAAGGGAAAATGGCTTTTCTGGGGAGGGGGGAGTCATTGGCATAATTGAAGACGAATTACTCTCTGGAGAGTTTTTTTCATATTGTTTACCTGCCATGTCAGTGGAACGTGGCTGCACACACATTCGCTAGCATCTGAAATGTTAAGCAATGTGCGCATGCCGGTAAGGGTCCAGAACCTAATTCTCTCAGGCACTGGACAGACAACTAGAGAGATATTACCATTAATCAACATGGCAAGAACAGGCTTTCAGAAAGATGGTTTAGAGAATATTTGTTTTCATTTACTGCCATAAATTACGCCCTCAAAATAGGCTTACCAGCCTGAGATGTATGACAAAGTAATTAAAATGTCAGCAACTCATATTGTGCTCCTAGTTCCTGGGAGCCCAGCTGTGTGGATCTGACGTTACGTTTTGATTTATGATGCTCTCAGGCCTTGGAAAACTTTCTCCCACCCACATCTGAGGACAGAAAAGCTTACTGCATTGACGCCAAGGGAGCAAGCAGAGAGACAGAAGCATCGCTGCCCTGAGGCATTGTGACCCGGAATTATGTTGAAATCATGGAATACATTGTCTGTGTGGTGTTTGCCTCTAAATGATGCAAAAGAAGAGATCAAAGTCTATCTGAAAGTAAAAAATGAAGCGAAACTATCGTGCCAGGAAATATGCTGTGGGTCTGGGTAAAAAGACAAGTACAAGTGTCTGTTTATGTGAGACTATAAACAGTAAAATAACTTAGGAAAGTAGCTTCAGGGTCATATAGGAGGCCATAGAGAGTGACACTGTCTGCTTTTCCCATTCAGCCCCCGGATCAAATAAATAAATAAATGCTCAAAGTGAATGAAATCAGGCCATGGCAATTTTCTTGTTTCAGGCTCAAATGCCTAAGGTGGTCCGCAGACATGAGTCAAGCCTTTCCCCGCATCATGCTGCGAATGGAGACACGGGTGTCTCAGAAAAGCATACAAAGTACAGATAAAGCGCAGCCTCTCTGGAAGCTGCTGAACCAGAAGCCCAGACCTCCCTGTGTGCTCTCTATGGACTTTAACCCAAACTATAAGATAGAACATCCCCAAATCTCAATGTCCCTTTAACCAGACCCCTCACAGCTCAACAGAACAGAAAAGACTTTCTGTCCCTGCCCTCCCGGGGCTGAAGGCTAAGTTTTTTTTTCTTCTACTGGCCCGATTGGGCCAGTGGTTAAAATTTTTACTTGCCCCGCCAAAATGTTCACGAGCCCCACAACAACAAAAAAAGTAATAAATAAAATAATTGTTTTCATTTGTTTTGGCCCATGCAACCTTGTATTTGTAATAAATTAGGTTATGACACCAAAATTTAGATACCAGTGAAATCAGTGCTTTTCAGGTGGGTGGTTTTTCAGGTATAGAAATTGAACAATGTACATCAAATATAAAATAAGACTGCATTAAAGTTACAAAAGTAATCCAGTCAAGAGCTGTGAGTAATTTCTTTGTCTTTTGATGTTTGACAAAAACAAAGACAACTGCATTAATATTAGGCTGCTATCACTTTAAGACTATATATACAGATATACATGCATTTTCTTTCTCAACTGTTTACATTCACTTAAGACATAACCAAATATGTTTACTAGGATACTCTCCAAGAAGGGTGTTTTGATATAATGTGCTGTCTGTGTGCGCACTTCGGATGTGTGTTCACACAAAAATTCTCACAGCACGTGAGTACTGAAATTAGTTCTCTTTTACATCTTTTTGTGCTTTAAATGTGCTGTATGTAACTTTTTCCCTCTACTAAAGCATACAAATACCATAATATGTTTGTATATATTGAGGAAACATGATAAGTTCACATACTCATTTCTCTGAAAAACACTTCTACAGCCAGTTATTTTACTTTGAAATGTGTGTTTCCAGGCTAGAATGTTTGTTTTTGTTTTGGCCTGTGATACTGCAGACCAAATACTGCAGATACTGCAGTGTGAGCGCCGTTCAGTCTGAGGAGCAGGTGGCAGGAGAAATGACGATCTCCTTTTGAATTGGACTGCAGTACCTATTTCAACCACTAGTTTCCTTTCTTACAGACTGCACCTTTAATGTTTAAATTAACAAAGCTTAAAAACAAGTGCAAATGATAAACATTCATGACGATGCAGCACTGGTCCAATCGAGACTGTGGCAGTTTCGTCAACTGTCCCAAGCATCTTTCACGCTGGCCACGGGCAGTCCTTATTGTCGAGGCCTGATTGTGCTGCCTACCAACTCTTACAGAAATAGTTCAGTGTGAAAATATAAATAGACAATGAACAAGATTAGAATAGAGACGCGAGGAGAAGACAAGTTTAAACGATACAAGGTGTGAAAAGAAGAGACAAGATGAGATGAAAAAATGAAGAAACAAGCAAAAACATAAAGAGAAAAATAGAGAAAAAAGGAGGTGGGGAGAAGATTGGGATGAAGGAGAGGAGAGGAGAGGAAAAGGTGATAAGTAATATCGAGGAGACGTGAAGACAAGACGGGAAAAGAAAACAGTGGTCAAAACAAGAGGAGATGAGAAGAGACAAGAAGAAATGAGAAGAGAAGAGATGAGGCATGATGGAGGTAGATGAGATAGATGAGATGAGACCGAGATGAGAAGACAAGAGATGAGACATGAAGAGACAAGACCAGAAGCCCATTGATGGTCTGTTCTCCTCTCTCTCCTGCATTGTTATGTATCACAGCACACTGAAGCTCTTTCATACAAACACAGTGGAGATGCGCTGGAGCTCAGATGATCAATGCTGTGAATGCAATGACAGCAGAAAATCTCTCTGCAAGAAAATATTCAGGCCACAGTTCTAGAGTCTGCTTTCTTAATATCCATTAAAAGTAGCAGTCCTCTGCAGTCTCCTCCCTGTGATGAATGTGCTGGCCCTTTTAGGCTGAGATGTACAAGTGAAGATAAGCCCGCTGGCCTCATCCGTCCCTCAGCCCAGTTCAACCCCATGACCACGAGAACCATGACTAATGGCCTTTCAGAACCCAAACTCAACCGTCCCTGCTGGTCCAGTGCACTAGAGTTGGGCGAAATTTAGAATTGTCAAATGCACTCTATTTCAGTTCTTGAGTTGGAATATGAATGGAATTCTATCAATCAATTTATTTCTGAATGGCACTCAAACCTGTAGTGTGTTATTGGCATTCATGACAATTAACCCTCTGGGGTCTGAGCTGTTTTCTGGGCCTGGAGGTGTTCTGACATGCTCTGACATTTGTGCTTATTTCTGTTACTTGTGACATTTTCATGGCTAAAGTCTGATTACACTGTATTTTTAGGACAAACTCTGCTACAATACTATATCAGCAGCATGTATGTAAAAGTTTGTAGTTTTGAGATAATGACATTTATGCGTGGTTTGTGAAAATACAAAAAAAAAATTGTCACTGAAATAAGGCCATGAAACCCATACTGATTATTTCTTCACAAGACTTTTGAAAATTGTATCACGTAGCCTAGAATATTTGCTCCAAAACTATGTGAAAATCATCCTGACTGCTCATTCAGAGAAGACAATATATTGATTTAAAAACTGTAAGACGTGTTTTGTGTGAGAAAGCTTTATGCGGGAGGGGCGTGATCACCTCATTAATATGTAAGCTTTTCACACCTGAGAAAGACAAAGACACTCCCCTAATGGCCCTATTTTAGGAGCTATCAGGCCCTGTCATTCTGAGCAACCTTTCACAAAGAATGAGGAGATTTAAAAAAGAATGGCTTTTTGATTGTTTGGATTTATTTACAACACAACATAATCCAAATATACACAACAAATGACAAAAAAGCACACTATTGAAAACAATCATCCAAAGACAGAGACCTTTGTGCCATTCCTAAAAACATTGTACATACCTTTCATTTCCAAGGTGTTTGATTTTCACTTTACCATGTTCATATACAGAGACTCATGTGAATGTTGAAGTCAGCAGGACTCAGTGGCATCTGGTCCCTGAAAGAAAAAAAAAGTGAACATACTGATATCAAGAGAAACTATAGGGAATATAGTTCTAAAATTTATTGGGAATAAATTTTAGATTTTTCTGGTTAAAATTGCTTTTTAAAATTCACAGAATACACACACACACACGTTTCCAACAATATATAATATAATGAACACCAGGTTTGTTGTGCCTTGTAGGCATAGGCTATGCACAGTGCTGCATAAAATAATAATAACAATAACCTATAGCAACATATACATCTTCCAAAAGATTTCAGTAACAACTACGCTAGAGAAAAATATATTGATTATCATATGTTACTTCAAATGTTTCCATTCGTTATGATGATATGAAATGAGATAACAGTAAAAACATGAAGCCTTTGTTTGGTGCGTTTTGCTTTTCAAACGCGATCGTTTCAAACGCGATCGCGATACATTCAAAACCAGAGCTCGCTCCAAAATATGAAACATTATGGTTACCATATTATACATATCTACGTTTGAGCAGATATCCACAAACACAGTAACAGTAAACACGGGTCCAAATATTATAATATTCACCATATATCTAGCAACAGTTCAACTGCAATGTGAAGTTTATGCAACAATAACATGAACTAATAATTAAGAATTTCTTACCTTACATCTTTCTTGTCTTCAAATCGCGTTCTTCTTCTTCTGGGGTAAATCCAATGTAAGCTCACGGCACGTCTTTCAAACTCGACGAAAAGCAGAGACTGATGAAGTGTGGTGTTTTGTTTTTTGAGGAAGGCTAATGAGCGCGATCGCGTTCCATGTGGAGATTTGCATGTGAATCTCTTTTGCGTGCGTGGGCGTGGTCAAATTAAAAATAATTAGCAAGCGCGTGAGAAGCTGGACATCTTGTTGGTTTTATACAAATTACTTAAACAGAGAATATTTGTTTTCAGTTTGAATCCGATCATTTAAAAGTACACACTTAAATGTTTATAAAGGTATATGGCTCATAAATGTGTGACAAGTACTCGCTAAGTTTTGTTTCAGTTTATAGACGTGCTCAAGAAAAAAAAGTTCACCGCGACGGAGAGGCAGAAAGCACACCCTGTTTATTTTCTTTATTTTACAAAAGCACAATGTTTTGATTCGATTGTAAGTGGACACATACAAAAGTAGAAATATCACAGATTATTTTTTCATATTTCTTTTTTCTGTATGACCATAAATGACGGAGAAATTTAAGTTTATTGTGCTACTATGTGAAGAAAATCCAGCAAAACGCGCGGGCGCGTTTGTCGACCCCAGAGGGTTAAACTAAATTTACGGTGAATCGAATCTGCACCAAAACCCTGCTGTTAAAGCAACACGAGTGTGGGTTATATTGAGATATAGGTCATATTTCTGAACCAGCATGTGTAACAGAGACTGTTTAAGACGCAAAGCTAGAATGTTTTTGGCAGAAACACATTCAAGCTTACAAAATCTGTCTTTAAGCGATGTTTTACATGAATGTGTTTTTGTTTCATGGTGGAAACTTGTCTTGTTTGCTTCTCCAGACATCCCTGCTAGGCCAATTGTCCAACTTCAAGAATCTATCATAATGTCTGTCTAAAGTCAGGGGCGCACTGTGTGATTTATAATAGTCCTTTACGATTGTTGCTTATCAGACTGTACGAACATGATCATCGATGTAAGCCATGTCACACTGTAAGATCTTAGTTTTCATTAATATCAGACTGTACGACAGTCAAGACGCGCTAAAAACAGACGCACGCAAAAAAACTTGTCCGGAGTTTTACATCATCAATCAATGACATGTTGAGTGACGGTGAGCTGCATTACATGCAGGATTGAAATGGTGGCTACAAAGAAATCTATAACGTTAATTTTGACCATGGCTTGTCTTGAAAAACAAAGACAATTTGACGGTCGTCGAGGAGAAGTCACACTGCAGGACTGTGAGTCAAATCTTTTGACACTGCCAGAATTTCGTCTGAGGTAAAATTTGATCGCAACTGTCATTAAATGGCTGTCGGTGAACATGACAAACTAACGATCAAAGATTTCAGATTTTAGCCTAGGATCAGAGAAATCTTTTAGGATTTGCAAAATTGGTCTCAGACAACTAAAATGTGGCCAAAATCGCACAGTGTGCGCCCGGCTTTAATAAAAGCAACCATTCCCACAGCTGCAAAAAACAAAACAAAAAAATGAATTAAAATCTAACAAGCATGTGTTAGAAGAAGGCAGAAAAATCTCCTTAATCTTAATCCACAGAGCGGGTAGGAGAGGTGGGGGTGTAGCAATGTAAGCAAGTATCATTTGGGAATTACCCATCTTTCGAATATCTGGGCATTGTGTTAAAAGGTGCTTTGCAACAACAAAGTCCAAAGTCCAAAGTACAATATAAACAGCGATCACGTCCTCGCGCTTCCCGCACTCGGCATTTATCCAAAACTCTTTCCTCTTGGTTAGTCAGCGCGCTTGGTTAGTCAGCGCACTTGAAAGTTTCCCCGTTGCTTATATGCGGTCTCTCCACGCCAATCACTGAAACAAGACAATGTTTGTCATTTGCACTTGACCCACTTACGCCGCACCTGTCTCCTGATCCTCTCTCCTGTCAAAGACTTCACTAGACCACGCCCCCTTGCCACATAGGCAAAGCTAGAAAGACTTTCTTCTCAAATATTATAAACTATAAATAAGAAAAATAAATAACACACGCACTCTTTTTGCTAGAGAGTCTAACAAACCCCCTAAGCCAGATTCCCAGTGAAATGCTCTCAGACTGTAAATGCAGTGAGTTTGCTTCCTTCTTCTCTGAGAAAATCAACAATATCAGAAAGGCGATCAGCATATCCTTGTGTGGCACTGATTTTGAAGAAATTAATGGTAAAATTTTGGAAGAAACAGTACAGCACCTTAAAACATCAACCTGCGCTCTTGACACATCTGTCCTCCAGCCATGAGAACAGCGTCGAAATAACCATGCAAGTTCATCATATCTTCTCCATCCAGCGGATTGCAACTTGTACAGTAACATTTGACACTCACAGATCCTTCAACGACTTCCATTTTCGACCGCTTCAAGAATTGTGTCCACTGCACAGACCATGCAAGTATCAATTTTAATGAGGTGCTCTGAAAATGATAAGCTGATGGTTCTTTTCATAGTTAAATGGATCTTTTCCATAGTTCCATTCTATCACTCAGCATTTTACCTATGCATGTATGTATGTATGTATGTATGTTTAGTTTAATTATGTTTGTGATTTAGTTAATAAAACTTTTGCACAATATGTATTTGGTTCTGATTCTCTGCTTGCACCAAAGTCCATTTTACGATCTTGATCTTGTTGCATGCTCCAAGCGCTGTACATGCTAAGAAATAATTATTTTTCGGTGGCCATGAAAGATACGCTTTACTTAGAATAAATTAATAATCAAAAGAGTTCATTGGAACTGATTAATTGATTGTAATATTAATTTAGCAACCTCAAGTTAATCCAATTAACTGACCCAAATATTAATAATTAATCATAACTGATAATTATGAGTTATTATTAATATTACCCCTTTGAGCTAACTTGTTACAGTTCACTCTAAGCATGGTGAGTCAGCTTCTAGTTACTATGCCAGCCACAGCTGGAACCACCTTCTAGAAGAGATCAAATGTGCTCCTACAGTAGTCACATTCAAATCCAGACTCAAAACACATCTGTTTAGCTGTGCATTTACTGAATGAGTATTGTGCCACTGTACGTCCGACTGATTACACTGTATTTTATTTTGCATCCTCCTTTTTATTTTAAACTGAACTCCTAGAGCTTCCAAACAAATGGGTTTTTGTGGTGCGGACTGATGAGGCAGTGAACCCGAGGTTACCCTGTGAATCAGTCCTAGAGCTCCTCCTGTCCGATTTTAGGGGAAAATCTGTTCTATTGGAGACGTCTAATAGATTTTTTAGGCGCATCGAAAGAACATTACAGACACAGTACAATCAATCCACATGGGAAAATCTCACAGTAAAACAAGCAGCTGTGCAAAATATGATACACCTGTGTTTTTCCAGATGAGAAGTTTATTTATGTATAATCTTATTACTCTTTTAATTCTTTTTATAACTGTATCCAATGTATGTCCGACTGATTGCACTGTATTCCTCCTTTTGATTCTAAACTGAACTCAAATGGCACTGAGAATTGGGTCAGAGACAAACATAAATTACTTAATTGGGGAACTTGAGCGATGAAACCATGCTGATGACCTGGGTCTGTGGTAGAGTAGTGAGTTTGATGTGTAATTAAACTCGAGGTTCTGTGGGGTGCGGGCTGAATTGATTCCATTCCTAGAGCTTCTGAACAAATGGGTTTTTGGGGTGCGGACTGATGGGGCAGTGAACCTGAGGTTACCCTGTGAGTCCGATTTTAGGGAAAAATCTGGTCCATCGGAGACGTCCAATAGATTTCTTAGGCGCCGAAATAACACCACAGACACAGTTTAATCACCATGGGAAAATCTGTAATGAGTAAAACTGAGAGTGATACGATATGATACACCAGTGTTTTGCCAGATGAGAAATATATCTATGTATCATCTTTTTACTCTTTTAATTAATTTTATACCTGCGTCATGTATCTCTTTTAATTTATTTTATAACTGTTTTAATTTTCCTTGCTTTCATTTTGTGATTATTTTAATTCCTTTATGTAAAGCGCTTTGAATTGCCATAGTGTATGAAATGTGCTATATAAATAAACTTGCCTTGCCTTTCCTTAATCGTTATCTGATGCGGGGCAAGCTGGTCAGCAGGGCTGAAGGATTTCCTTTGGTTTCCTTCAATGAAATATTCAGGTTCACATCAATACAGACAATCAAATATAAACGAGTCTGAAGGGATATTTCAGTCAGGTTCGGAGAATAGTGAAAAGATGTCCAAACAAGATAGTTTCTCACTTAAAATATTAAAGACTGTGGTAATGTTACAGGGCAAAGCTCTCGACGAAACTCCAACCTCTTCAACTCTGCATCTAAAAAAGTTCTTCTTAAAATACCACTCGCATTGCGCATTGCATACACAACTTTCAAGTCACATCAGATGGGTTTCTTTGCCTCTTGCAGTACCAAACAAACTAGACCACATAACTCCAGGGTTTGAACTATCTCCAGGAAGCAAACTTTTAATGCATTTTCTTTTTATTCCACCCCTATAAATATGAAATAAACAGCCTCCTTTACTAGATCAAAAACAGCCAAGTCTTTTTCATTATCTGCATTGCATACCTTCAGGGTGAGGGTTAACGAACACCTCAGTGGAGAAGCAGGGAGAATAGACATATGAGAGATAAATAAACACTGCTGTACCCATGTGGGCATTCACTTCCTTTCAATCTCTTTGTTCCAAGCTATTCTTCTAAATAATAGAGCCATGGCATGTACCGGGGGCTCGACAGTACCAAACGTAAGATTAAACCGATTGTTACCTTTGTGCCAAGAGATGGAGAGAGAATAAATAAATTAACAAATAGGTTTTTCCTGCATAGAGAATTACGATTCGGCTATCTCCGTCAATTTTTGTGCCGCCTCCGGCTCTCGACAAAACTCGGACAGACAGTCACATGCTCAGATACACTTTTTCCACCGTGATGGTTCTGTTGCGGGTTCCCGGCCTGTGTCCATTCTCAAACCGTATAGTTTGCCAATAGTGCTGCGCGGATCATAATCCGCGGGTCGGGCGGGCCAAGTAATAAAAACATAACATTCCAATTAATCGAGGGTGGATGACAGATAAATCATTATAATGTGTTGGGTTTAATAAAGACACGGAACTCTCATCACGGTAAAATGCAATGAACGTGCGTCACTCTTTTACTTTCGTTTTCAACAACGTAATTCTCTTCAGGGAAAACCAATCAAGGAAAACATATCAGGGCTCAACATTAACGCTTGTCCGGGACACGTGTGTTTTTTTAAGGGACATGTGCAAGAGAATTGTACTTGCCCAACTGGAAAAATGCCCTGATTAAAAAAATTTTCAATATCCAAAAAAATAAATAAAAAATAACGGGGGAATCACCGAAAACGCGAGGATGAATCTGATTTTATTTCATTTAATGTAAGTGGCAATTGACAGCCTATAGTTGATAATATAGGCCTACCTAATATAGACCTACCTAATCAGGGTATATACAGAAATTCTTAAGTTGAATTTAATACCTTTTAATACCATTTTTAATACCTTCACAATGTTTTTTAATACCAGCACGACTTCAAGATGCAACTGTAGCGGTGTAAAGTAATGAAATATCTTTCCAAAAATAATAAAACATTTCATCACAATTTAATGAGGTGATTATAACTTAACTTCAACCCTGGACTCAAAAACCAACACAGAGACAGATAGAGATTGGTGGCCAATTCTTTTTTTTTTTTTAAAGCTGTGATTTTACCACTTGATTTCATAGCTTTGTAAGATAAAATCCTTCTTTGCTAGACCTAATAATTATTTTGGTCTATAATCATATCAATATAAAAAAGTAGAATAAAAAAATATAGCATTAAAAAGTTTATTTTAACTAATAGTCTAATTTTCTACCATAAACTGTACAATTGAATAAAATTAGCTGCCAGATAAAAAATTAGCTATTAGATAACTTGCTTTGCACTTTTTTTTCTGGTTTCACCTCACTTCAGTCTAAACTAAATGTTTTTTTTTTTGGTAATGTTTCTACACATTATGATATAAATAACCTGAAAATACTATGTAGTTTACATACATGAATACATGAATTGTTTGTTCATGTTACTTAACAGTGCATTAACTAATGTTAACAAATACAACTTTTGATTTCAATAATGTAGGCTACTAGTAAATGGTGAAATTAGCATTAAGAAAGATGAATTAATGCTGTCTACGTGTTGTGTGATTATCCCAGCAGTTAGGACATCGCACAAGATTTGTGTCAAACACAGAAAACATTTCATCACTGGATAGGTTTTTTTGTTTATTGAAAGTGTGGATTATGTCAGCTGAATGTGCGGAAACGCTTTTCAGAGAAGATAAGGCAACTTATTTAGCACAATTCACACCCAGCGGTAATTCAAGAAATAAATCTCCGAATGCGCCACGTGAAACTTCGGTCTTCCGACCTTTTACCATCGTGTCAATAGATTTTGATTAATATGAGCGAGGGAGAGAGGCCGGGGCTCTCTCTCTCTCTGCTCGTTCTTTCAGTTAACATGTCATGCATGCACCCTGCACGAGCGCAGCAGTCATCTACATTAGGCTACTCACCGATCAAATAAGGCTTTGGCGGGACAAAAATGCGCTTTGGCGTCCGCCCAAAAAAATTCAATGCAGTAAAAACCCCGATGTCTCTTAAATGACTGAAATAGAAGCGAACTCGCGAACAGGTTTGGCAGCAAGCCAGCCGGGTACCCAGTTTGTTTCAGCGCGCGCGCGAACAAAAACCACGTCGCGCGAACAAAAACCACGTCACATGATATCGCTCAGGTTCTACTCGCAACATATAAATAAATCCACGCGAATTTGAGAAGAAAGGCCTGCACTTAACACAAATTGAAACTCATAGGCCTATTTAATACTTTTTAATGGCCTTAATTTTGGCTAATTTCATTTACTACCTTTTAATACTTTTTACAACCCGCGGACACCCTGCTAATATAATTCTTACTGACGGTAAGAAAATTGCGTTGTTGAGGCTCGCGCATTTATTTATAACTATACAGTTAAGAAACATCACACGGAGTGCTGTTTTCCTGAATACCATCATGATTGAAACCAAGACACTGATTTCATAACAGTTCAATAAACAAATAGTTAAAATTAAGTCACTTACATTTTATACGCAATGACTGTTTTTGTTCTGTTTCGGCAGCGAAAATAGTTCCAAACAAAGATCACAGCAGAACCATAATGCATCTCACAGGAACAGTCCGCCGTGTTTCATTACTGAATAATTCAGCGTTTTGAACGAATTGGTTGAGTCAAAGACTCAGTTACCCATTCATATACTGCCTCATTCTAAATAAATCAGCCGTTTGAACGAATCGTTTGAATGAATGACTCAATGACTCACTCATTAAGACGGTCGCCTGCCGTCACCTACTGGCAGTTTAGTTTCAAAGTATCATTCAGTAACACTTTATAATAACTGCACGCTATTAATCATTAGTTAAGCATTACTAAACAGTTAATTCATGCTCTTTTGGCATAAGTCGACTTGCGTACGGCCGTCTGCCTGAAGCTAGTTATTTTATGTGTAACAACACTATATTTGGTCCGAGCATTCAGTCTAAAGTAACAGCAGCCTAATATTCTGTACGTGTCATTAATGTTAATCAAACATAGGACAAAGAACAAAATAACTTTAATAAGGATTCATCTAAATTTAATTTATACTGAAGACTATGCAGTTTTTTTTTTTTTACATTTGATTACTTTATTCAATTTCTGTAACTGAAAACTACTGTTAGGTTTCACTGTAGGTCACATGAAAATGACAGCATGACTAATGTAATACATCCAGATTACATTCATACTACACACATTCATACTATACAAAAAAGTTTTTAAACAGTCACAAAGTAAGTACTTATTCAAAAGAAGTGAATGAATGCTTATGCTCTGCATGATCAGAGCAGATCATTTAGATTTCTAGAGCAAAACATAAATGTTTTTTAAATCTTAGTTAAATGTTAAAGATAGACCCTTGGTTTGTGTTTTAATCTTTTAATGTAATAATTATTTATAATTCATGGAGAATGGAGTTATTAAATTTCATGAATTACATTATTCATTATTGCCTATAGGCCAATTCCGCAGAATCACTCCATCTGAATTCATAGTTTACTGTTATTATGACTCTTATAAACTCTTCATTATTAAGTTGGAGATAAAATTATCATCATTATTATTATAACTAAACCTTTAAAATACATACATTCACACAGATCATTGATTTTACATAAATCTTCTAAAAAAATTAAATAATTAAAAATCTGTCTTGTCCCAGACAGTAGTGGGGCAGGATGCCCCCAATTCACATTTTGTGCTTTAACAGCTAAATTAGCAAACACATCCATTTATTTAGTAGTATTTTGGATTATGCATTATTTTCATATACATGCAAATTTACAATTTTGCAGTAAATGCACACTTCTTTTCTTAAAGGAGCAGTATGTAATATTGATTGCTAATAGTTGAAATGTGTACTCCAGTCCAAATTCAAAATATTGGAGAAAGTTGTTTTCTTCGCCACGTCCTACTCAGACTCGATGCTTACACGGGTTGCCAGATTGAGGTCATGCAACAGAAACGATGAAAAGCGATTAGCCTTACACTATAAGTTGATCAGCTAATGTATACGTTTGCAATATTTTTTTTATTGCTGAGGCGTTTTAGTTTTAGTCCAGGTAGAATCTGCGATTTCTGACCCAGTTCGTTTGCTGGCTTCATAGCTTCAATACACCTGGAAACCCAGGACAACACCTGGAAATATACCTGGAAACCCAGGGTGTTGAAATACTATTGGGTAAATTGCCAGTGAGCGGGATCACACAGACCAAAACAAAAACAGATATTTCGACACAGAAATATTTCAAAGTAGAATAACTTTCTGAGAAACAAGTATAAGGTCATTTTATGCTTCAGTACAGTCAAAAAAAATGTACATACAACACTTTTAAGGGAATCTTTACTAGAAGCTTCTAGTCAGGTATTTTGGAGCAGGTTAGAGTGTAACTCTGCAGATAGGAGGTCATCCTCTTTTATGAACAGCAAGGTTCAATTCTTAGGGAACGCATGGCCTGAAAATGAATGCAATTTTGGTAAATGTGGACTAGAACAAAAGCATCACTCTCTTTCATAAAAAAAACACACTGGATTAGACCTGCAGCTTCCACTGCAATAACACACATGCAAACACCTTCTGTATAATCACTCATACATCTTTCTGCTCTGCAGGGCCTGTGGTGCACCGTTACAGCTACAATCTATAACATATAATCTAGTCCTGGAGGAAAAACTCTCTCGCAAAGTTTAGAAGTTCACTGAGAAAGCAGCTATAAAAGCTTCTTTATAGTTGTGAGGGAAAGGATGGGCCCGTCTTCTACCTTAGATGGCTGAAGTGAGTATTACTGTCAATCAAACTAAACGGACCAAAAAAAAAAAAAGTCCTTGTGAATGCAAAAAGTATCCATCTGATCTTGTTTTCTTTCCTCAGCTTCATTTAAGGGCATCTCAGCGACGTCATGGACAGGCTGTGATCGAGACAGCCGTGACTTCGGGTCCTGAGACTGTCAGCTAGCTTTGGGATGCAGTCAGAGTGACAGTAGTACAAAGGCAGAGAGGCATCTTTGTTGTGTCAGAGTTCGCAACAACACTGTGACTAAATAATGAGACGAGACGTGTCTCATCAGAAATGTGAAGGCTGTGTTGTTGTGAGACTTTGCACAAGAATAAAAGATTGTATGCACTATTCTCTTTGATAAACAAGGTTTTGGAGTGCTTGCCCTCTGGACTCCTGATGCCACTTTTGTTTTCTGTGGGTGCTATATGTGTGGATGCCAGCAGCCTGAACCATGTCAACCAGCTCTGTTTTACTAGTTCTCGACATGTTCTGAAGCAGGAGGCTAAAGAAACCAGCGCAAGGACAGTTATTATGCTGTAATACCCTGCAATATTAAGTACATTTCACCACTGTGAGTTTTCTAAAACAGATAGGTTACCATGACACATAAGAAGAACTGGAAATATTAAATGTTTTATGAAATTCACACAAATAAGAAATAAAATACCAATAAAGATACTTACACTGATATTTACACTGACACAAGATACTTATTTACACTTAACACTGAAGTACAAAGAAACAGCAAGTAACAAACACAATCAATTTCAATGAATTAAACGTGCAATTTTGGAAGTAGGACTCAAATAGTAATATTCTTGTAAAACAGTTTTTGAAAAATCTTTTTTTTAGGATGTAAAAGGATGTAAAACACCAGTATATTGATAAACAAATGCATTTATTCAGCATCAGTTCCCTTTCAAGGGAACTCGCGTTGCGTCGAGATTGACGTTATGGGGAACGCTTTGCGTGATGATGTCTTGAAGCACATGTAAAATCAGTCCAATGGCGTGGCGGAACGTCAGATGCGGGTGACGTCACGTACCAGGAAGCTATAAAGCCTGCTCGAAAACAGAGAGCGTCAGCTTCTGTGTCTTCAGTAGCGCTCTTTGTGAAATCTGTCCCGTTATTTGGTGTTGTTTGTCTTTATATCATAATATATATATATATATAAAGCTATGGCGAGCAAGCAGCAGTTCAGACAGTGTGTGCACCCCTGCCCCGCGTTATTTAATGGGTGGGGACACTCACGTTTTGTGTGTTGCTTGTTTGGGTGAAGAGCATGCCCAGTCAGCACTCGAAGGTGCTGGCTGTGAGCATTGTGACGCGCTTCCATTGCGTTCGCTCCGATCCCGCCTGGCGTTCTTTTGCGAGGACGTTCAGGTTCGCGCTCCCCAGGGCTCTGGTCCCGCCACTGCCGAGGCACGGCGCCGATCGCAGACCTGGGGTTCGCAAATGGATCTATCAGAGGGGTTTGAGACGGGCCCAGCCTTATCTCAGCCTTCACCTGATAGATCTAGTGCCTCTTCTCGGGGTTCGGAAGCACGCATTGCGGCTCCTTCCGCCCCGATTGAGGCACCAATATTGCAACTATCCAGTTCTGAGGAGCTCGATGTTGTCAGTATTGATGCTGAGTCTGAGGATTCGCCACCTCAGTCTCATGCATTTGAAGAGCTCTTAGAGGTTGTGACTAGAGCAGTCGAAAGACTAAGTATTGAGTGGCCAGCAGATAAGCAGGACGTTTCTTTCTAAAAGTAAGCTCGACGAACGCTTCCTGCCGCCTAGATCACAGCCTCAGCGCCGGAGCCTACCGTTTTTCCCCGATCTCCACACCGAGGTGTCGAGATCGTGGTAGAAACCAGTTTCATATAGAGTATGTAGTGCCAAGACATCTAACTATTCTTCTATATCAAACTATAAAGATCACGGTTATGAGGAGATGCCGAATCTCATAGGGTCAGGTCTCTCAACTGAGGTTGTAGAGACCATTCTGCATTCCAGAGATCCCTCCACGAGGAAACTTTATGCCCTGAAGTGGAGAGTATTCACTTCTTGGTGTAGTGACTGTCAGTTGGACCCAGTTAACTGCCCAGTTGGTACAGTGCTGGAGTTCCTGCAGGAGCGGTTCACTGCAGGTCTAACCCCGTCCACCTTAAAGGTTTATGTGGTGGCCATAGGTGCTTACCACCTTCCTTTGGGTGGAATACCTGTGGGAAAGGACCCTTTGGTATCTCGTTTCCTCCGTGGCACATTGAGGCTGAGGCCTGCAGCTTGTTCCAGGGTGCCCACTTGGGACTTGGCTATTGCTCTCCAAGGCCTTTCCCTGGCCCCTTTCGAACCTATAGAGGAGGTTCCTGTCAAATTTCTGATGCGAAAGCTCTTTTCCTCCTCGCTATTTCTTCTCTAAAGAGAATAGGGGATTTACAAGCACTGTCGGTTGCTCTCTCATGCTTGGAATTTGCACCTGGTATGGTCAAAGCATTTCTCCATCCTAGACCAGGTTTTATCCCCAAGGTCCCCACTAATGTGGTCAGACCTATTATTCTGCAGGCCTTCTGTCCTCCTCCCTTTCAGAATGTGGACCAGGAAAGAAATAATTTGCTCTGCCCAGTATGGGCGTTAGATGCTTATGTCCACAGAGCTTCCCTGTGGCGTAAAACTGATCAACTGTTTGTGTGTTTTGGGTCCCCAAATAAGGGGTCCCCTGCATCTAAGCAAAGAATGAGCAAGTGGGTGGTTGAGGCCATTTCACTTGCTTATGAGGCGGCCGGACAGCCTTCTCCTATGGCTGTCCGGTCCCACTCTAGTATGGTAGTATGTAGCAGTAAGTAGTATGGCGGCCTCCAAGGCCCTTATATCAGGAGTTTCCCTACAGGACGTTTGTGATGCGGCAGGCTGGTCCTCACCGCACACCTTCGTCAGATTTTACTCTCTGGACTTGGACTCTACACCAGGGTCTCAGGTTTTGTCATCCTAGTGCTGCTCACTCGATTTCACACAGGACAGACATTTGTAGCTATGGTGGCGTTGGTATAAACGTTCCCCATAGCATCAATATCGACGCAACGCGAGTTCCCTTGAAAGGGAACGCCTCGGTTACGACTGTAACCTCGGTTCCCTGAAGAGGGAACGAGCGTTGCGTCACCTTGCCATATCTCTTTCATGCCTGTCAGCGACTACTTCAGACTTTACGAAGCTGACGCTCTCTGTTTTCAAGCAGGCTTTATAGCTTCCTGGTACGTGACGTCACCCGCATCTGACATTCCGCCATGCCATTGGACTGATTTTACATGTGCTTCAAGACATCATCACGCAAAGCGTTCCCCATAACGTCAATCTCGTTGCGACACTCGTTCCCTCTTCAGGGAACCGAGGTTACAGTCGTAACCGAGGCGTTTTTCTACTGTAGACTAAGTGTTTTTATAGCCTAATAAATTCTAAATTCTAATAAAGTTTTATAATTTGTTTCTTTGTATATTTCTTTAATTTTATCTCTTTAATTGAATAATTAATTGAAATACTTTAAGTAATTATTCATTGAGAAATATTTTCACACTATGTTCCATTGTTTTAATTTGATTGATTTTTAATAAAGTCAATTCAAATTTGCAAAATTTTATTATATTTCATTATTTAAAGGGTATTCTGATGCCCTCAAAAATACTAATTAAGGAGAGATTAATCAAGAAAGACATTTAAAAAAAAAAAAGTACCCTATAATTTTAAATATTTTAAGGTTTCAAAATACATACTGGTTGATTTTTTTAAACTACAAACAAGAAAACAGGTGGTCTGCTGTAACACAATAAATATTTTTGAAGTCTCATTTCATTGGAGTCACCCAATGCGTATTGTTCTCTTTAAGGGAATAAATGAGGTTGCCAGGCAACCAGGTTTGCTGGCAGGTCCCAGCCAGCTCCTTGAGTAACCCAGCAGCCTGTGTGGGTCGCGATGATGCGTGCCCGTCTGCTCTGGGGTTTCAAGTGCTATCTGACATTTCAAAGACTTTCAGCGTAATTCATTATGGACGACTTCCAAGCCTGATTAAAATGATTTGCTTGATGATAATTTAACCTACTGAATTTCCAGCTGAGAGACTTGACAAGACTTACGAACAGAATAAAAAAATAAATAAAATAAACAGTACATGAACTTTTAAATGCAAAATGTGACTAGACGGCTATATAGCCAGCCCAATCTTGAAGTATTCCCCTTTTCCCTATTAAATTAAATTGGAAAATAATTTCTTTACACAACCTGACTTTGCAGAAATGGAGCTACATAGACCATGGTAGTTAATTAGGTTCTTGGTATCATGAGTAATGATAGATAATATAAATGGTCTGCTCTTGGGGAGAAGAGAATTCATTTTCATGAATGTTAATGAACTTGTGAAATGTGTTTTCAACACTTCAACATTGTATTATGCTGGGGATCCTGGATGTTATTCAACTATGATCATCTAATAAAAAATAAATAAAACACAGCTCTATCAGAGAAACATGGTCTTCCAAGGATGTTTATAAGGGAAAATAATAATAATAATAATAATAATAATAATAATAATATTAATAATAATAATAATAATAATAAATTCAGTTCAGAAGTTAGTTGTCAAAGCAGCATATTGTAAAATACGTAACCTGATTTGTTTACACTTACCACAACCTAGTGCAATGTTTGTTGTTAGGATGATACAAAGTTACATTTTTAGGCTGATCTGCCTCAGCGGTCTAACAGCGCTCGTCAATGTCAAAATGATCGAGATGGCCAATAAAATTTACTTACTTACAAACTTACTGTCAATGTCACAATGAAAAATAAATTTGGCGAGACAAGAAACGTTTTCGACATATTAGACATACGATTGAGTGAATGTGTGCATTTTTAAATAAAATAGCTTAAATTGGTTACTTCATAACTGCAACTCGACCTACCTAACATTCTTATTTATTTATTTATTTATTTATTCCCTTTTAATCTTTTAATTCCTTTATTACTATTATTTATTAAATAATAAATCCCCCCCACTACCACCAAGTACAAAAGTGAAACTCTGCCTATGCCTATAATAACTTATTATATGCTCAGTCACTCCATGAAAGCTTCTCGTCATTGGTGGAATCCATCTTAAAATCACTTGAAAAATGTCCTCATTCTTAAACTGTATCCCCCTTGTTTCAAAGGCAGGAATAATCCACTCCAGATGAAAGAATCAGAGCAGAATAGAACAGCCACAGTCAAGCTCGTCAGCACAAACGCCCTCTTTACTTTGAGTAATTACCATTCCTCTGCAATAATTATACCACCTCAACTCAACTACCCCTCAAAGACTCGCCTTAATGTACGGGAAGCCAAAAGGCCATTCCTCTAAAGAGCCTCTCTGGCTACTTCAGTCCTTTTCTACTCAGCCCATTAGTCTCTATTAATATATCCGACAGGTATTGTGTAAAGCTGGAAAACCTCAAAGCTCTGACGGCCAATGTGATAAATTCATATTGGAAGCAGATGTGCTGGTGTCCACACAAGTAGATGATCTATATGGGTATTTTAATGATGCCAATACCAATATCTAGAGAACAGGGTGGCACTTAGCTGGTATAATGCAGATTTATAGGTAACACATTTTAGTGACAGCAAATGAAATGTAGACAAAATTGCTGTCTTATTCTAGACAATATTTACTCAAAAATTAAATAGGCCAGGCTGACTAATCTGCCAATGAGGACCATGTTCGCACCCAAATCAATAGCAACCATTTTTTAAAAATAAAAATGATGTAAATAGTGTAAAATAAATGTTAATTTCAACAATTTTGTGCACAACTTTATTACAATTTTATTAAATAGACAGTGGTCCCAAAAGTATCTGGACATATTTTTAAGATAAACGTAAAAATAAGTAAAAACATATTGCCTTAGATAACATTGTTTTAGGTAACAGGCAATTGCTATGCATTTTTTTAAAATACAGAACAAAAACAAATTGACCACTGAAAGCACCATACTGGCTGACCAATACTATCTGGCATACACCAGCTTAAACCAGCCTAGAAATTCAAAGCTAAGGTTTTCTTTTTTTTCTTTTTCTTTTTTTTTTTTAAGGCCATGCTGGGATCAGGTCACAGACAAGCCTGGGATTACTTTTAGGTGGCAGTGCCCTGCAAATTCACTCTAACAATCTGGTGCTGGTCCCATTGAAAGCCATTAAAATTGCAGTACGATGGCCTGCAGTGTAAGTGGCCAAGCTCAACTGCTTTTCTGCTGCTGATGAGAGCAACCATTTCTGGACAGGAGTTTTTACATTGCTGTGTTAATACAAAACACCTTTAAAATAGCTGCAGAGAGAAAACAACAACTATTTTTATTTTATTTTATATATTTATTTTTAAAAAAGGACAACTACACATTCACAAATCCATCTTTAAAGTCTGCATGAAACAAAATTGCAAAAGTCTTTTCTTCCCTTGACTTGATTTTGTCCATGGGATATTGATTGGATGGTTGTGGTTTGTTATTGCTGTGATGTCATGTGATTGACAGGTTGTCCCGCCCTCACGCCAGTAAACACGTGTGAGAGAAGAGAAGAGATGTTACTGCGAGAACGAAGGGGAGTTATTTTGATCAAAGATTACGAGGGCACATGAATAAAAAAAAAAATTGCATAGATAAATCATTTATAATAAATACTGTAATATATATATAAAAAAAAATAATTGTCAAGTTTGATTTCATGGTGGCTATAAAGTTACAATCCTGATTCCTACTGATGAGTCAAGTAAAAAACCACAGGTGTAACCAAGTGGTAAGTGTCCACAATGGTATCATCTATCAAAAAACAAGCCAACGGTTTCTAAAACAAATCACCTCAGCTCCTAAGCCATGGAAAGTGAAACACAAGACATCCTAGAAAATTTTTGACAAGACTGTTTCTGTAAAACATTCCTACCAAAGTAAGGAAAATTCCATTGGAAATTCAATCCATTTAAAGCAGCAATGTATTAAAAAGAAAAGGTTTTATTTGATGGTGTATGTTGTTGTTCCTGAGCTAAATACGCCAGAGAAAGCTATGATATAGTGGGTGGTTGACAGTCTATTGAAAGATCTCAAGCACTGAACACAAAAGAATAAGTTTGTTTGTTTGTTTCTGTTTCTGTTTGTGATTGAATTTGCATAATAGAAGCCACATTATAAAAGGTGCCACACGTCTTAGATTTCAAAAGTTGATTCTTGATTTTTCTTTTGACTCCCTGAAGCCGTAAACACTAAGACCGAATAGTAGAGTGACGTAAAATATGCTTCAGATTTCATGCTTGTAATTCTATTTTTAAAGCCAAAATATCACTTAAAAGTGCTTGTTTAGCCAACAGCAAATGATGAATGACTTTCACAAATGGACATGTAAAATTCAATTTGCAGTTGTCAGAAAATCTGATATGGAATTTTTCAAAATACACAATCTCATTACAGAACAGACAAAATGTCTTTGTGTGGGGATTTGACATGGCATAATGCAGAAAAAAAAAGTTTACGGGAGGCTGGGCTGTTCATGCGCGTCCGGTCTGAATATCTTTACATGACAACTAAAATGTAACTATCAACCACGTTCGGCGTGACGCTGCAGGGAACGACACAGCATCCCTCTTTCACGCAGTTATAGACATAGCGGGTCTGTTGAATTGTTGTAGCTGAGGTGGGGTTTCCACGCAACACAGGTCTGCTTGTCTGGAGACACCAAGCAATTCATGGAAGAAGTGGAGGGAGGCTTGGAAAAAAAGACGCTCCCCTGTCAATGCAGTGCTTCAGTGCTGCTGAAATTGTACAAGAACGCTTCTCGTGCTTGGCATGTAGTCTGTTATATCATGGAGACAGGAGCGTGCATACAAAAACACAAGAAACACAACCCAATCAGCTCTCCTTAATAACCACTGAGAGCTGAGGCACTGTTGATTAATAGCATTAGTCAAGGCAAAAGCATGTACTGTATTAACTGTAAATTGGCCTTTGGAGGCAAGGGGGCCTCGGAGGAAAACCTCTCATTCATTTACATATTAATTAATTTTACACAAGTTTATTTAGTTTATTTTAATATGAAAACTCGAGAAGACCATCTAAAATATTCACTTAGTGAAACACTGCGAACAAGTAGAATATACTGCAGAGTGCAATAGATATCTTTTCCTACAGAAAGACATTCAGAATACAAAAAAAGCACAAAAAAAGACGCCTTTAATGTATGAAGATATTGTGTATTATATAACAAAATATTAAAGGAAGTTTATGGAAGTTAGGAATATTCCTATAATAGAATATTAAAGGAAAATATTGTTCATTTTAAACAAAAAATAGCATAATAACACTTCTCTAGCAAAACATTTCACACGTTTTTCACATGTTGTGTGACATCAAAGTACCACGACAGCAATTCGAAAGCATATGGAGCCGTCTGCTCTTAAATCGCACTCGCTGCAAGTCGAACACACATAATGGCTCTCTTTATTTGAATTATTGGTTCACCAATTGATTTGCTCAAAATGCAGATTAATTCAGAAACAAAACTTTGCTGTGTGTCGTCTGTTGCACAACATACAGCCCTGATATATATATATATATATATATATATATATATATATATATATATATATATATATATATTATACAATATATAATCTGCTTTAAATATAAATAAGATCACTGCAAATACAACATAATTTAAGTGGTCCACACCTTAGGCAAATCATTTTTCACTTTTCCAGTCACAAATCCTGGGTCAAAACTAAAGTAAAGTAAAGTAAAGTAAAGTAAAGTAAAGTAAAGTAAAGTAAAGAAAAGTAAAATAAAATAAAAGATTTATGACCAGAAAAGAATTCTATTTACTGCAGACTTTTAAATTCGTTACTCCTTTCCTTTGACTTTTCCGAGCTTGGAAATTGAATTTTTAAAATTCCAAGTTTTTCATGACCCTAAAAACCCTGCAAACAATGTCTAAACAGCTTTCTCACTTTGTAAACACCCCAAGAGCATGAGACCAGTTTCACAATCCTTAGAATCTGATAAAAATTCAAGACACCACTCCAGCTGAGTATGAAACTTATGCCATGAGGAGCATAATGAGGAACATAAGAAGAAGAGACATGGACATTTGCCTGCTCTCTCTGCCACCAGCACTATTAAGTGCTTTATGCTTCAGTAAGCCAAGCTGTGTGCACCAATAAGGCAAGCGTTTTCTGCAGATGAGATGCTCATTGCATCTATTTGAAGCCTCACCAATGAGCAGATCTCACAACAAGCTTATAGGGAGAAATGGACTATGTGGAACTTTAAAAGAGAGAAAAGGATTTCACGTTGTAATCTAGCTATGGGCACAATGCCCAGAAAACAGCACGGTTTGATTGCAAAGAAATATGCCAGACCTCTAGACTATAATGTTATCAAACACATCTGTCAATATCAGCCAGAGTGTAAAAAAAAAAAAAAAAACGCACGGACAAGACTTCTATTGACTGGTTAAGAATGTGGATTAAGCAGATCATAGGGGCTGGATTATGAGCTCTGTCCAGGGATCTGATGGCAGCAGGTTTTCAGGCGGTGCTGCTGGAAAATGGACTGACGTAAGGGAAACTGTGACCTTTGTGCGGGGCCCGGCCAAGTCACGGCGCTTCGCTTTGCTCCATATCAGAGTGCTCAACAGGGCAACCGTCCAGCATCTGATGTTGAGCACATTACCAGCCAAAATATGCATGGAGCATTCAGGGGGCATTAACAGCTGACACCGGGGTTGGATAGCGAACAGCGTGGTCTCTAAACATAAGGCCCAAACTGTGGCTGATCTGAATCAGAATGCCTGTGCTTTTAGCTCTGCTAAAAAAAACAGCGCTTGTCATGCATTGTATGCTGGAGTCCCTGCTATATAGGCAAATCATGAATATTAAATGGGAGTTGAGGAGAAACCGTATTGTCTTATAATCCTTTAAAGCGTACAAAACAATCGTTCTTGCAACTAGACTAACATGTCAATATTACCTAAGACCAACTATTAAAACTGAAATCCTCTGGTTTAATTTTACAGTAAATACAGACGATAACATAACAACCAAATACCAGCTGTGTTCGCATGAAACACAAGGTTTGGATACGAGAGACAAAAGAAGTGGAGGTCTCAAATACCGGGATGAGCTGTCATTGCACAGCATTGCTATTGATAACAGTTATTATGGGAGAATATCTGACCTCGGAATGTCACAACTGACCAATAAGAATCAAGTATTTTAGAGAGTCATGTAATAATAACATTTACAACAGTGTGGTCACAATAATGTTATTTCAGGAGACAGTTTTCACATTTTTGGCACACAGAATGTTGATAGATGCTTATCAACATACTAACAAATTAACACTGGTTCCAATTCATCTCAAAGATCATTAGAGGGGTTCAGGTCCGGGTTTCATGCAGGTCATTCAAGCTCTTCAACACCAGACTAACAGTAAACTGTTTCTTTATGGACTTCACCTTTATGGACTCGCATGATCAATGAGCTTCACTGGAAAGATCCTTTTAACAAGCATTTACCAGCCTGGAAATGGTCTAAAATGGTATTTTCAGCTGGGTGAAATTAGGAGGGAGGAATTGAAACTTCACACAATTTTCCTTTATTTAGCTCTTCGACATTAAAGACATGATCCGCATCTCACTTGGATGCTTATCAAGCTACTTGGCCAGTTGTTATTTTCTTAAACAATCACAGGCTTCACTATTTGTCTGACACTGTGGAATAAACACAGACTATTCAAGGAAAGCAATTACCATCGGGTCATTATCTATTGAAGCATTGCCTCTCCAATGCCTATGTCTGCTCTCTCCACTTTAAACATTCATGTTGTTTTCCACAACTTCACCATCCACTCAGAGACAAAAACAAGAGTGAAAACTTCAGCGATCAACAATCGGTCTTTAGAATAACGAACGGTAATTATAAGTAATTATCAGTGTCTTCAATTACGTGAATAAAGTATGGAATTTAATCTGGCTGTTTAAATGGTATAATTTACTCAAGGGGTGCCAATGATTCCTCTCAAGCATTTCTGACTGATCCGAGGAGGGCCGCTGATGAGGAAGCCTGCGCTGGGATGTCAGAAAAAACGTCCAAATCTCATATATGAAACAAACATGCCTTTGCCAACACACGCCACCCATCAGCCATTATTGATCTGTGCCTTCAGGTATTTAATGAACCCTCAAGAGAGGAGAAAGACAGGATGGGTGATGGAGGTCTCCGATGCTGCTTTAATGTGATCCCTGTAGCATCTCCCCCCCATCTGTAATTAATTCTCAATTAAAGTGGCCAGCCCAGAGCCCTGATACAGAGAACGGGAAGGGGGGAGGCCTTCGGAGTCTCATTAGTAGATTTACATCGATCAGATACATCTGTTCAATAACAAAGAAGGAAGACGTCCTACACTCTATTTTTCACCTTGTAGAGGAGGTGGGATAAACGCTCACAAGCCAATGTCGAAAAAGACGTTCGGTTGGGAAAGAAGGAGCCGGAGCAGATGGGCAGCAGTGCCGTATAATGCAGATGAATGGATGCATTTGGAAGCTGGAGGGATGATTAAAAGAGGTTTAGAATGTCACCTTAAGGTGAGAAGCTGTACATGTGCATTTCTACTGAATTACAACGAGACTGTCTGTTTATGATTGGTGTTCCTCTTGGTCTTTTTTTTTTTTTGGTTCGCCGGCGCAACAACTCTCTCTCTCCTTCTCTGACATAGATGCAGATAACCTTTTGCTTTATACGGCATAATTTGTCACAAAAACTTATTTTGAACAGGGAAGGTCATAACTCTTACATCTTGCTGGTCTACAATGCAAAGACACTGAAAAATGGAACATTAAATGTTCTATCTGGGCAAAAGCTGCTAGAGTAACAAAATAAATACTGTCGCAATAGAAAACTAAATGGAGATTCAAGTGAAACTAACCCAAGGCTTTTTAGGATAATAGGTGGGTAAACCCAAGTTTTCTTTGAAGCACCTTGAGCTACATTTCTATTTATTTACTTATTATACTTTTATCAAAAGCAGCTTATCCAAAGACCTTTACCATATTAATTCCATGATACAGTAAACAATATGAAATTATATAAGATGACTTATTTTCATAAAATTATTATTAATTATACATAATGTATAAATATTTTGTATAAATAAAAAATGTATTATTATCATTATTATTTAACATTAGATGGTTTATTGTAATATACTGTATTATATTCATACGGTTCATTGGCTCTTTGTGAAAATGTGAAGGCAAACTTCATAGATCAGTATTAAAGTGTCTGTCTCTTAGTTTTAGAGGCACACATTCAAGAGCATATCAAATAAATCATTCTAGACAACAAAATCTAGTCAAAGCAGAAAATGCATACATCATGAGCTTCAAGCTTATTAGATGATTCAAGTCTGTATATTTTTCAACCTCTGTATTCTTCTGTCCCATATTTCAAAAATACCATATCACCAAAAATTGCAATACCTCTGCAAATTTCTTCACCCTAATTTTATTTAATCCTCCATATAGGCAAGAACTCAGCAAACATGACCTAGTTTCACTCACCATAGAGAAACTTCCCTTCAGCCTTCTCAAAAAGTATTTATTTACAATCTTTAAATGTCCCACTGCACAGACAGAGGTAAGCATTCTTTTGAGTTCAGAAAAGATACTTATCTAAATTGAAAAGTACATTGCTTTGTTTTGCCATGCGCATTATTGGACAACACCTTCTTGTGTGGGACTTGGGGAATGTGAGTGATAATTAGATCCATCTTTCAAAAAACAAAAAAGTGATTTATCCTGCACCACGTTTACTGAAATTATTGTAATCTTTGCACATTACCCTCACCAAACATGTAATTAAGGGTTTGGAGAGTGAACAGTTTTCTCCTTTGCGATTCAAAGCAATTCGCAAAAGTGAGCGCTTATCACACAAATGACACATTTAGAAAAGCTGCAGACAGAATTCCTTGACCGCATTACCACTAAGATACCAACTTCACTGCACTAGTACACTTAAAAGTAGCAAGAGTGGATAAACTGATAATGGGTGTACTCTGCCAGGCTTGTCTTGACTTGCCAACAGAGCAGTCAAAAAAACATTGTGGTGTTACTTAATTTTATACAAAGTCGTTAGATGCACAAAGTCAACAGGAGGTGGGAATGTGGTTTTCTTTCAAAGCGTTGCACAAACACTAGTCAATGACACCAACAGATGGTTGTTCCCTGTTAGTGGCACAAAAATCACAGCAAGAGAGCGGCAACCTTGAGCAAATGTACAGGATTAAAAAGAATTACACCGCTCTTTGTAAAAGCAACTCTGTAATTGCGCACGTAACATATTGCTGTAAATTTGTAGATACATTGCTTGTACATTGTACATACATTTGCAGTACACACTTAACTCAAATGAACCCAAGTGCAATAGTCGCTTAACCGCTTATAAAGTAGATTAAAGTCCCTGACTTATGAGGTCATTAAGTCTGAACGCTGAACATTTAAATGAAAAGTAGTAAGATGTTTGCACTAGTAAAACGTACGCATGTTTAACTGCGCCAGGGCAACAAAGAAAATGCATTAGCCAAGCATGCACTGATATACATGTATAGATAGATGGATGGATATATAAATTAGTCATCCTGTGGCCCATTCGATTTTTGCTGAGGACCCCTAGTGGGCCCCGGGCTCCTGGTTGAGAACCACTAGCTTAGAGACAGGCGTATAACTTTTTTTTTTCTCTTGGAAATTAATGGGAAACACTGATTAAAAGCTCAAAGCTTAGAGCTCAAGACAGCATGGCTGGCCTGTAGACATCGAGCTGCAGTCTTCAGGTACAAGAGCTGTGAGTCTTGGTCTATCTAGCAGCTTTGGACGCCACAGGATACAGCTTCTTTTCCATGGTGCGACAGATGGACAGACACAACAACCCTGTGTGTCAAAACCCGCTGTAGCATTCACTCTAATTCAATTATAAAATTGATTGCCTGGACGTCAGCCTCCAGCTAACATACACTTTGGTAAGCACGTTTAAGACTTAAAAGTCTTCCGACGCCAAGATAAGCAGGTATTTCCAGTGTTCTGGAGTGGAAAACTCTGTGTCTGGAACCAAATATCAGCAATTAAGTTTTTTTTTGGTACTGTTTCCCACCCAGCCAGGCAAACAGGCCCAGAGTCATTTAAACATGTTAAAAGTTCACAGTGTTTATGTAATCGCTATTGACCTTTAATTATATTTATCTTAAAAAGCGCTTTGCAATTGCATAAATTAGTTATTTATGAGCCGAAACGTATGCATTATTCACTGGTCTATTTGCATGACAAATGGATCTCGGAATTAATTGCAATACTTAATAGTTAATGCAGAATCAGGTACGGCCGGGCCATTGGTTTCTGAAAATATCCCATTCTTCAAAATTAAAGATGGTGGGGTTTTTTTTCCTCTCAATTTGGAGAGGTGAATAGGTTGTTGTTGTTTTTTATGCAGTGAGCGGTAATGGACTCCTTGTTAAGAGGCTGAAAGGCCATCACAAAGCCTCCCTCAGCATAAACACTCTAAGCAACTTTATTATTTGTAGTGAAAGCCAAAATGGCTGCACTGTCAAGATAGATGGACAGTTGTTATTTTTCCGGGAGTGAATTATGTTTTCAACAGGTAACTAAATTGCGCAAATGAGATTTCAGTTGGAGAAAAGTCAGTGCTTCATAATACGCTGACATTTCCCCGCTCATCTTTAAGACTAAATTAATCTGCCTCATCACAATGAACTGGGCCACTATTGCCACTGTCTGCAGCTGCACACGTCATCCCTGCAACAGATCGGAGTGTTTCAATATGTCACATGTGAAATCTTGAGCTTGATCTTCCCTTTCAGAACAGATTGCTTTCTGTCTACCCACACACTTCTGTCGCCCACCATCGCAGAGATGGGCGCGTGCGTCTGCAGACATGAAATGGGGGCTGAGCGAGAGTGCGGCACATAAAAGGATTGACTGACAGAGCTGGTCGCTCAGTGAAAAGCAGGATAAGGGATAAACATGCTGAAGATAGATATCTTCCTTTTCATTTTTTCCAGCAAACACAGAACGTCTCTTTCGTTCACTCGTCTAGCCAGTCTAGTCCAGTTTTTCCTCTGCTGAATGTGGGTAGAGAACTAGGAATAATCTGTGGTGACTTCTGAGATGCTTTTTGAAAAGGAGACACTTCAAATACTGTTAAAAGCACTAGTCATAATTATTTTTTATTTTTTTATTTTTACCGTCTAAAATCTCAAAGCTTGAGAACCTTTTTATCAGACCTCAAACATTTATTTTAATCTTATTTTAATCCTCTTAAAATAGGATAATCAAAATATTGATATTATTTTACAACTGTGTTTACAACTGTGCCTCCCTTCAGCTTAATAAAGTTTTTTGAAAAGTTAGTGATTTCTGAAGGATCGTGTGACACTGAAGCCTGTAGTAATGATGCTGAAAATTAAATTTAGGAATAAATTACATTTTAAGATATATTCAAATAGAAAACAGTTATTTTAAACTTTAATAATATTTCACAATACACTGAACAAATATAATATGCATATACACACACACACACACATATACATATACATATATATATATATATATATAAAGTAATATATATAAATATATAGTATATATAAAGTTTGTAATATAATTCGGTTAAAATTCCTCAATGGTTGTGTAAAACAACACCCTTTTTACCTCCTCAAAAACAGCTCTGTTCACAGCGACCCGTTTCGGTGCATGTCTCTTTAAATGATAATGAGCAACTACTCACCCCTCTCTTCCGTGGGACGTGTGGACACAAGACATGTACTGTAAAGTGCTGCCTTGCTGGACAGTATACAAATGGCTGAGCACAGAAATATGCAAATACAGGACAGTCCGTCAGTGGTCGTGGGCGGAGCATGAGCAATATGACATCATATTGCTCAGAAAATCCAAACAACTTGATTATTGAGAGAATTTAGGCTTTTTGAGGATTAAAAAAAAAGAGGCGTGAATGGATATTTTTCATTGTATGGTGGTTGTGTCCACAGGGCAAAAACATGGCAATTTACATGACTCTTCCATAATAAAACATGCTTTTTTTTTTGTTCAGAGAGAAAAAAACACGGACATTTCTCATTCACAAGGCAATAAAATTGCAGACTAGCACCTATTAATGCTGAAATTGCATCATGACAACATGTAAAACAATTACCGTCCAAATAGGGCTATAGAGAGTCATTCCTGTTGCAATGCCAACCACTAGCCTTCCCTATATGAAAGTATAATGGGATTGTGAGATAATCCTTTCCATATTTCAGTCCAATCAATCATAATAATTTAGTGGTGGCATTTCTTCTTTATTTCTATGTGCAATCCAACAACTTCTCTGGAATAGCCTGTGAAAAGGCAATTATCTATCATCCGTGATTCGGCTCGATACCGGTCCTGATTAATGTGTAATTGGAGTCAATGATAATTCTTTAGCAACATTTAATCGCACTTCAGCTCCAACAGAGCTGCCAGTAAGCAGACATACACAAATTGCTCTGAAATACACAAAACCTTTTATGCCTGTGAGCAGGTCCAAACTTTTCTTTATTGGCGTCTAAAAAGCTTCCAATCGGGCAGGCAGCTGATGTGGGCGTCAGGGAAGCCTCTTCATTCACAATTTCATTACCTTTTCCTTATCTGCTGCTTGCATTTCCTTTCTTTGTGTTTACTGAAAGAAGTATGGCAGCATCTCTCCAGACTGCTGGGTTTCACTGTAGCGTCTTCAGAATGAGAGCTATATGTGCTCACTTCTGATTTGATGTTGTGGGTGCTGCGTCCCTTTCCTCCGGCTGCATTATTTCACTGTCAGAGGTGTGAAAGCAGAGACGAGGGCACACAGCTCCTCCGAGCTCAGACTCCTTTCATGGTTAATTGTCACTCAGCGGCATCCTCTCACCACTGTGTCTGAGACCGTGTGGAACTCTACCAACTACTTTCAGCAGACGCCACCGGCCTGCTTTGATCAAAACCAACTTTAAAATGGCCCCTGTAAAGAAGATCTCTTATCTGGGGCAGGGCAAAAAAAAACAACATAAAATGCAGGCATTTGCTGTTTAAAACATGCTACTTTTCATGCAGAGTTAATTATAGTGTAATCAAGCATATCTATGAGTTTTGGGACACCAAAGTGTACCCTACCCTCGTTGAAAGTGCCTGGACTGGATTCTCTGGGTCTCTGCTTTTTAGCAGTGACAACAGACTAATTTATTTAAGAGTGAAGGAGGGAGTGGATGAAGACAAATGTGGGCAGAGGCCTTGGGCTAGAACAGGCTCACCCCACAGATGCCCCAATTGACTGATGATGGCTCTCAATAATTAACTTCATAAAGGGGCCCTACCAGCCAGCAGGTGTATTAAAACCAGGCCACATAAAAGGCCTTTATCGAATTAGCCAAGCCTACGTCATTTTTCATTTGACTCCTCAGAGCCAAACCACATTGATTCCAAATGGACGTGTCCATTCGGCAAGAATATGAGCAAAGGGCAGCGGCTCGAACCCTCCTGTGTGTGACGGGGCAAAGACGTATTTTTCAATCGTGTCATCTCCTTCTGATTACATTTGTCTAACACATCATTTACTACCTGTGGTGAGGAGTGCCAGGAACAATGACAAACTGCTGAAAAAATGAGAAGGAAAAAAAGCTAGCTAACATGATTTGAAATAATAACAGCAAATCACAAACACATTACCCACACAATTCAGCTCAGAACAAATCTGATATCTCATTAGTTTCAGGAGAGCATATTCCTGGAATTCAGACTCCAGAAAGCTCGAGAATGGCTTCCTTGATAGTTTCTGAATTTTGCTAAAGCCCCTTTTAAGCAAATCAGTCCACTCAGCAGCTCTTTGTAATGCTATTTTCTAGTCATGCTACTACAGCTAACTTGAATGAAGAAAGAGAGAAACTGCCAAAGACTTTTATTTTTTTGCCAAGCTCATATTTAAATAACATGTCAAATCACCAATAAGATCTGACAAAGCAATTGCTATTCTTATTCCTACCATAATAATTGAGCTCGTGTTTTAATATATCAAATTGTTTTATTAATTAGCTCATCTCAGGGTAAAAATGTAAGTATATAATTCAAACAATTAAATAAATAGAAAATGTATTATAGTATAATAAAATTATATTCATTCTAATAATAATAATCATTGTCATCATCACATCATCATATTCTATTCCTATACAATAATTCTCAAATCTACAAATATCCCACAAAATAAAAGGCTTTATTAAATAGCTTATACCAGAGTAAAATATGTATGTAAATAAACAACCAAAACAATTAAATAATATATATATATATATATATATATATATATATATATATATATATATATATATATATATATATATATATATATATTATAGCATAATAAGATTATATTAATTCTAATAATAATTTTTTGCCAAGCTCATATATAATGTCAAAACACCGAAGATCCAACAAAAGTGGTTTAATTAATTAGTTTATGTAAGCCAAAAGAAAATTTAATTATTATTATTATTTTGTGTATTTTTATAGTGTATTTTGCTTTAACTGTGATGAACTAAAGCTGTATTTTTTAAAAGTTTTGTCAGGGTTATGTTAAGTTTCATTGCGTTTTGGTTTCCATTATTTCCCCTGTTTCTGTTTTGCCTGAAATTCACTGTTAGTTGCTATTGGTTTCTAATTAATGCTCACCTGTTCACTGTCTCTTTGATTACCTCCAAGTTAATGTTATGTTAGCGATGTTAGTTCTCTGTGATAATACAGTATTTTGAGTTTCTTGTTCACTCTGCATCATGCATCTCTTTTCGTTTGGATTTAGCAACATGCTCAATTATTACAAGTTCTGGGACAAGTGATTTTTTCAAACAAGTAAACAATCAGTTTTACCTGTCTAAAATACAAGTACCTCGAAAAGTAAGTGGAAAGTGCAATTTGCAGCACTAAATCTGCCAAAACATGCAGAAGTTTGGGGGTTGTTAAGTCCCTTGACAAAAAGAGATTTACATATGGCAGAGCAGAAACACAGCACATTTCTGCTGTCATTGTCACCGCACAAACACCACAACCCTGTTGCTTGTACAGAGGAAAGTAATCGCCTTCCTGTGAGCACTTCCTTTACTGTCTGGTTTCTTGCTGGTGGTACTCGGGACAGGATGATTCTAGCGTGGAAGCCAATTTATGTGCCGAGCGCGATGGGAGCATGAATAGCTCGTAATGGGTGGAAACATCAAAGATCTCAAATAATGAATGATGAAAAATTTAGCAAGGTAGAGGAAGATGCAAGGACAAAGCGATGAGAGGTAGACGCAATATCTTATTTCCAACCTGCTACTTTCATCTGCAGTGGCAACAGAAAGCACTTCTCACCAATGGGGTAATTATCGCCATCATGAAAGTTTCATGCTGTCTAAAGGGGAAGCCAGTGTGGAACAATAAGAGTGACTTTCAAAGGCCCGTGCTTCGCTGTCCTCCCCTGCTTCAGCATTCACCTCTGGACCTTTATGCTTTAACAACCTTCTGCCTTTGTGTGGCTCACAAAGAAGAAAAGAAGACCAAAAAAGTAAGGGAGATGGCGAAGGAGAAGCCGTAACCACACAGAAGAGGAGTTAAAAAAAATTCTGGATTGCGGCACAGTTATCCTTCAGCACGAGGCTGCGATAGGAATCACACAGAGCAGTGTCACCCGTCCACACGGCCGCTTATTTCATGCTACATTAACAGACCAAAGGGACATTTCTGATACCAAAGAAAAACTGAAACTAGGAAACACAGAGCTCAAGAAACAATAATGCTGAAATACTGCACAGCGACGTGATGAAGAAGTCTCTTTTAGGGAATATTCAACGGGCTATCAAATAGAGAGTTGAATTAATATATTGAATACACAGCTCATCAATTCATAAGCAGATTGCAAGAAAACAAAGATCTGCAGGCCAAAGGAAATGAGCATTTGCAATGAAGCCGTGCTGGAATAAATATGACCGCCTCAAGCTGCTTTCACTGAGTGGTGCCACTGCTTTCTACATCTCAATGAGATGCTTTTTCACACCGGAATTTGAAATGGACAGCTTGAGAATGAATGAAAAGCATATACAAAACGTATTTGGACACTCAAGCTGAAATGACACTCAAGTTGAAATGAATTGTTTCTACGATGCATTGAGATGTGGACGTGGACAATTCTACATCGATGCATAATAGATTATAGCCTACTGACGTTTCTCTGACGTCATTCGTCGCATATACGCATATACGCATTACCCACATATCTTACTATCCCCAAACTTTTGAATGACACTATATTATCTGCTCTACCACAATAATGCGTCCATCTGTGGCGTTTAGATCCTCTATTGGTCAATTATTCAGATACACAGGTCAGAGTTCACCACCTTGTACTTTGGTACACAGCCAAACACAGAACATCTTTGGATAAGCTTTCGTTTCCACTCTCCTCCCACATTTGATCATGCATATGAATGAAGGTGAATGAAGTGCAAAGTCTAGTAAGACTGCACCTTGAGTTATACGTGACCACTGGTAATGTCAAGGACTTACATTTAGTAAAAATCACCTTGGTTACAATAAATTGTTAAATAGCTGAGAAAAGTAAAGTTCAGTAACACTTTACATGTATATTGATGGTCCCTTTTGAACATTCTGTTGACTATATGTAACTTTGCAAATTCATGTCAACTAACTCTCATTAGAGTATTAGAAGACTGTCAGCTTAATATCTGCTAACTCTTTATTGTGAATGTTACTTATAGTCAACAGAATGTGTTAAAAAAGATGTTGACCATATACTACTTTTACGTATACTAAAATTACTTTTATAGGCCACTGTACATTTTAGTGGTAAAAATCAAAATCATTTTGATGAATAAAAACAGTAGTAGTTATGAGTACAGTAATCATCTGATTAAGCTAGCTGACTTCTCAGAATCTCTAGTGCACAATGTCAAAAAGTTCACGCTTGTATCATTATTATTATTATTATTATTATCAATGTGGCAATCTTGTTATTTTGGGCAGCTCTTGACTGAGAAATTGCCATTGGTAAATCTAATTTATGTCCATACTGAGCATTATTATACAGGTTTTGAAGAGGGCATCTCAACAAAGAACCATTCAACTCCCCCACTACACTTTTTCTAAAGAGCATTAGTGTTCTTCAAAGCAGCACTTATCAATTCTGTAATGGAAACATCTTATGAGACTCACAAAAGATTTATGTTGCAGCATGTTCATCCATGTTAATATCGAGTCAGGTCTGTAGATCACAGCACATAGATAAACTTTGATCCTACAAGGGCAGTTAATGTAATGACCATGCCAGTCAAGTGCTTATGAAGTACAGCCCAATTTCCCAAAGTCCATCCCGGGGATTTTGCCCAGTAACACATAGTGCCAGTTTAAATGGCTAAGCTGATTGCATTGCTTCAGCCGCTGCCACAGAACAATTAAGGATGTGACATCACATCCAATAGTGTGCTAATGTGCTTGGCTGGATGTATGATTGCTTGATATTACTCTATCGTCCTCAGGGCTGGGTGAGATTCTGGGTTTGAGTCTGGATGCCGTAGACACCATCTGGGCCGCGTATAGGGTCAAAGCAGCAGTGCTGTCTGGGAAAATAGCCAGAATCCCAAAGGTACAGATTCCCTCGGCTGCAAATATGCAGCAGTGAACATTGTCAGCATTGGCATATTGATTTTACATATGCGCCTTGCTTTCTGTCATGATGCAATTTTCTGTCAAAGCACTGGCAGGAGAGCACCGGTCCAATTATTGAGCTGGCATGTTGCCAAGCCGCCTTAACTACATCTACGAAGAGCCCAAATATATCCACCTTCCAACATACCTTTCAACCAAATGCACAATTTTTATTCAGGTTATATGTACAAAACTACGCGTTTCCTTGTTCCCTGTTCTTCACTGTTCACAGAGTCACTTTAAAGCAAATCGGTTCACTCGGCCTGCAGCAATATCCAGACATGCAATTACACTTGAATGGGAAAGTACTGAAATTTATGTAATTGTTTCATGAAATTACTTTTCAAGTAATGTGCTTCTTAAAGCTGCAGTCCGTAACTTTTGGGTCTCTAGCAGTTAATAAACACAACTGCATGAATCTTGCGAAAGAACATTGTACCATAGTCACGCAGGTACTGGTACGACCCGACCAGTCTAAAATAGTCAGAATATAAACACTTATTATAGGTGTACAGTAGTGATTAAGGATAAGGCAAAAACAGGGTTTGGAAAATGTATGATGTACTCGCTCATTATATACATTTTGTAAATTTTGAACACAAAAAAAGTTACGGACTAAGCCTAAATCACGTTTAAAAAAAAAAGAAGAAAAAAAACATTTTATATCCTTACAATTTAAGATAACGGCTTTCTTTTGCAAGTTATTCCTGTGATGACAAAGCTGACTTTTTTTCAAGAAACATTTTTTTATTATTATCAGTCTTATAATAAAAAGTATTATCAGTATTATTTTTTGTGGAAACCATTATACATTTGTTTAGGATTATTTGATGAATATAATGTTCAAAAGATCCTCATTTATTTGAAATAAAGATATTTTGTAATATCGAGTTCAAGGCAGCAGTCCAAAACAGTAAGTCTAATCACAATGTAGCAATATAGTGAATATACGGTAGTTCACTTCAAGAATGAACAAAGTGGCATGGATGAGTTTAATTTAAGGTATTTGAAAAAAAAAACAGCGCAAACGGAAAGAGCGATCAATATTATTTCTCTATATGAAGCATATCTATTTAAGCCATAAAAACAAACATATTACAGAAGGTGAAGTCAGTACGCACATAGATTTGTTCGAAATAGTTGTATTTTAATGAAAACTATGTGAGTGACGCTGTGGTGCGAATTTTAAAGACATGGCGCAGCGTGACGTTTGCTCAGTGTGCAACCCTCTTTACGCATTGTTTTGCTAATGTTTGAGGCTCCTTTTAGGGGAAGAGCTCTGATAGCGATGCCATGCAAAGTGATAGAACATAATTTATGAATCATAACCCGCCAAATTGGCTAGTGTCTTGAGATGCATTACCAGCCACCTGGATTTTCACCTGCATTTGACGGGTTGTTGGGTGTTCATTTTAAACCCTGTTTAAAACATAATAAATGTCTTTAGTGTCTCTTTTGATTAATTTAATGTGTTCTTGCTGTATAAAAATATTTTTCTTTATATTTCTTTTAAAAATAAAATCTTTTGAATGGTATGTTTATTGTTTTGTCATGCGTTTCTGACAAGGCATACGTGATTGGATCACATATGGTGATTGGTTATCCATTAATTGTAGGTGTAAATGGGATCACAGAACCACAACCACAGTTCTGAGCATACTTTTGAGTGTTTTTATTGAAAATCAAACTGTCTGAACATCATTTTAAGTTAACAAATCAATCCGAGCCCGAAGCCAAGTGGAACAAATGCAAACCATTACTACCCCAGGTCTATTTCTACATTTACCAGCATTAGCCTGTTTACTTTTCAATTACACCTTCCGCCGAAATCAAATGCAGTTCTCAAATGGCCCCACCGCTGTATGCGCGGAGTGAAAGGTGAGTCATTAGATGTGTCTCAGTGGTGGAGTTTTTATTTGAGTCTCGTCGGAATGAAAGACACTTGACTGATAACGGTGAATCGGATCAGCCTCGTCGATCTCAGCCTGGGTGAGTTGCTAATTAGAAAAAGGCAATGAAGAACTATCGTAGCAAGATTAAAGAAGGGCCAGGAACAGGCATTAATTGCACTTCTGTGACAAGGCAGTGGGAGAAAAACACTCACGCACACACTCAAAGAAAGCCGTGCACAGTATCTATGTCTTCTGCATCACTGGCTGAAATGTCTCTCTGTTTTCCCCAACATTTTCCAGTGTGGGCTGCCGTAAATGGGTGCCCAGAGGGATTAAGCGTGATCACTGAAGGTAATTACATCTCTTACAATGTGCCATGTGAACCCAAAGCCATAGGGACCTTTGCTGGGTCACCCAGAACTTTCCTAATGAACAGGCATTCAGGTTTAAAGATTAGACAAGCAATTACGCTCTACTTACACTCTGTTGCTGGGAATGATCTTGTAGCCGTCCCTGAACCATGTCACCTGTGGCCGCGGGAAGCAACTGACCACTGGGGAGTTGAGGATGGCGGCCCGGCCCTGCGTCACCGTCTTTCTTTGGTCATTGTCTATAAAGTCGCCCATATCTGCAAGAAAAATGTAACGGGTGTTATTACAACCAAGGTAGAACCTTTTTTTCCCCAAAACAAAGCCAACCTGATGATACATTCAGGACAACAGAGGCTTTTGGTACAAACTGCAGAGGTGTTCAATCAGAAACATTTATTCAAACATTTATTCATGGCGCACAGCAAAGCAAGATTGCATCACCATGCAGAACAAAAGAACATCAAGCACATTGTGCTTTGATTTTGTTGACATGCTGTAATTCCAGCGGTGCAGTTTTCGCATCTAAGTGTTTAAAGCTCTCATTTATGGGATGAAAAAGCCAAAGACAACTGTAGCAATATTAAAACAATATGAGACCATTTTTTGAGAATGTGCGAGTTAAAAAAGCGAGTGATTGGTAATGCACTCAATCTGTGTCTGCCTATCTGCACTTTCATTAACGGCCGTCCGCAAGCACGAGCGGCGCGTGAGCAGCGCATATTTTTTTTCGCTGTGCATGTTAACCAGTGAGTGCATTCACACTGGGGGGCAGGAGCGTCGCGTGAGCATCAAGCGAAGCCGGGTTTTGACGCAGAGTCTATTTTTGCTGCGCTGCTCCCTCTCAATTAAAGGGAAAGCACACATTTTTTTTGATGGACAAAATAAATATGATTTCCCAAAATGCACATAATAAGCATGTCTAGTGTGTTTTAACAAGAGCTGGAGTATAAGAAAATTAAGAATCAAAAATATTTATAGAAGATTTACCCATTTTAACTTGTTTTTAATTATTCAGTTTGGGTGAAAGTATGGTATATAAAACTACAGTAAACTAGCCAGAAAATATGATATATAAACTTTATTTTAGTTTATCATGTAATACACAGACAGGTAGCCAGGCGCTAGCACTACCTAAATCAAATCTGAGGAGGGAGGGAGGGGGGGGGGGGGGTATCCATAGAGTTTGCGGTCTTGTAAAAATATCAAAGTATGGCTGAAACAACATGATCAGAGCTGTTTTATTGGTTGTGTTTGTGGTTTACCATTTACATTCCATGTTAACCAACTTTCAAGACTATCAAGTTTGTAAATGAACAACTTAAACAAATATAGTTGTCTTTGTGAAGAAATGCTCATAGCTTTGGAGCCTCTGCTGTGACGCTGTACAAATGCTTCCAGTGTAAATACTGTCGTGCGTCTGCAGCTGCAGTGGCGATGTAGTTACGCTGATGTGAAGCTCAAGCTTGCACCAAGCTTGCATTGGGAAGAATGAGTCTAGAGCCGGAAAGAATGATTTCTCATTTAATCACTGTGATAACTCCATCCTGGTAGAATGTTTCTCTGAGTAAAAATTTTGAAAGCATCTGGAACAGTCAGCCTGGGTCATTGTGAACCTTTACAGCATGTTATAAACGCTACAGAAATGGTTCAACCCCTAGTCAGCTTTTCTCCCACAGCAGTCTTTTACACTTTCGGTATAAGTCCTGCCTTATTCAAGGCATACCTGGGAAAACTTTAAATGGTATCACTCAGATCTTCACATGAGAGTGCAAGAAAGATAAACTGTTTTTCCCATGCATTTACAAAGAAGAGTTTTCAAGCTTCAGAAAGGATGCAAAAGCACCATAAATGTATCAAATACAGTATGTACTGTATGTATGTTTAGATGTCTGTATATACTTCCATGCAATAGTTTTTGCATTAATGCAATGAATTAAATTGATCAAAAATGACAGTAAAGACATTTAGAATGTTAAAATTTAGATTTCAGTAGATTTCGATTTCAAATAACTTAAATATTTACCACGTTTCCACAAAAATAATAAGAAGTGTTTCTTGAGCAGCAAATCAGCATGATTTCTGAAGGATCATGTGACACTGAAGACTGGAGTGATGATCATAGCCATCACAGGAAGATATACAGAAAATATATTTAAATAGAAAAAGAGTTATTTCCCAATATTACTATTTTGCTGTAGTTTTAATAAAATAAATGCAGCCTTGGTGAGCATAAGAGACTTTTAAAAACATAAAAAAATCGTACCGACCCATTAGCGTATGTGTGTAAATTCATTTGATCTACCACAGAAACTCACATGCCACTTGTATCTCGGCTCTTCTCTGGAGTAGAGCGCCCATCCTGTTTCTCACCACACACTGGTAAACACCCATATTGGAGCGCCGGAGAGAGGAGACGGTGAACCTAAGAGAATGAAAAAAAGAATCAACCACTTTAATTCAAATCCCAGAATGGAAAAAACAACAACAACAAAAACAACAGTTCCCTGCTATTTGCCAACAAATTCAAGGATTTTCGACTCAAATGTATTCCCATTTAGAGGGGTTGGGTTTAAAAGGTTTACCCTTGCAGTCACAACTGTCTTTTTTTTCCCCGCCAGTTCGCACATTAGCGTGAGCAGAGCACATGGAATCCTCTCCATGCCCAGCTATGATGACGTACATCGGGTTTCAGCCAAAAGGCCACTTCGACTAAAAGCAGAGGTGGTGAACGCTTTGGCATTAAAATCTGTTGGCATTTCCAAATACGCTGAATATATGACTAATGCACTGTTGCTCACTACTTAGCCGAATCTGTTTACGTCTCTGAAAATGCCACCTGGTGGGTTTGTGCATCTCGGTGGTGGTTTCCCTCCATCACAGGAACTCAATTGCAATACCGGGGCAGCTCTGAGCGTGCTGTTTAGGTGATGAAAGATAATGAGAAAAGCAATACCAATTAGAGCAAACCAGCTCTGTAGATGGACAAAATGCAGAAACACTTGACATGAGGAGGTGCAAAGATGTGAAACACCTACTTTAGCATGTATATGACTCCTAAATGGAGGATAAATCAAAACATCTTATGTAAAAGTTGACATTAACTATGAATCAGGTGTCAGCAGTGCACTTCAAGTTACGAATGAAAGCATTAGTTGTCTCTGAAGAGAGCCAGGCAGCGCTGCAGACTTTTCTATTAAGACTGAAGGAATCTGTAGGGCCAAATCTTCAGCAGCTTTAACACTCCGCACGTCTGAGGAAATGTTGAATGCTAACAGAGGCTGTACGCTGATTAAAAAAGGTCAGGCTAAGAGGCTATCATTACTGAGAAATTAAACACATGACATGGAGAGAACTCAACTAAGAAATTATATGGTTGATTAAATGTACTACTGCATAAACTAGAAGAATTTAGAAAGAAAAAAATGCAAATGATTTGAATGCACTTCACTTCTAGTAATTTCATTTCTTGATTAAAGGAACGTTCCAGGTTCAATACAAGTTAAGCTCCACTGACAGCATCTGTCGCAGAAAATAATGTCGACTTGTTTCAACAAACAAAAAGTGCATCTGTAGTAATTTGATTATAATGAAAGTCTATGGGGGAGGTATCACATTAAAATTAGCATAAATGTTTTGCCTCAAAAGACACAAGACCTTATGTAAAGAAAAGTGTGCGATCACTTACTAACTTTGTCTGTGTAAAATTCTATTAAAATGTTCTCCTGTCATGATCATGTAAACGTTCTTGAAGTTAGAACAATAGTCCCACTGATATTATGACAATTTAGACAACTAGAAGGTTTTTTTGGGGGTGTTTTCTTGGTTATTGTACAAAATAAACTCTTAGTCACCATGTGTCACGATCATGTCCTGTTTAGTTTCAGTCAGTGTTATACCTACACTCTAGTTCATTGTTTGTTACCATAGTGTCTAATTAGTCTCGCACCTGTTCCTTGTTCTGTTGATTGCATTCTCTATGTATTTAAGCCCTTAGGATACGTCTACATTAATCCGGATAGATTTGAAAATGGTGAGTTCATTTAAAAACGCTCTCCGTCCACACTAGCATTTTCAGGCGTTTGAAAACGCTAAATACACCTTACTGTGCATGCGTAAAACCTCACAAAAGCTCACTGAGATGATACAGATGGAAAAATAAATAATAAAGTCATCGACCAATTCTTCGGGCAGGACCATTTTATTTAGCAAAATATCTCAGCATCCACTGATGTGTTCAGGTCGCACTCAGTCGCCATATGTTTGGTCTAAAACGCAACTGCTCGTATTGCCGCAGGACAGCAAATGTGCGTACAAAAGATTTTCATCTTTGCAGGACTGTGAGTGTGCAAAGTAACACATTTTAGCAACAGTGGGAAAGTGAATAGCACATAACAGGCACAATACCGGTATAAACATGAATCTATTTGTACAATATGCATCACATGACCAAACTTACGTCATCATTTTTAAATACCTCCGTTTTGACAGTCCACACCACAATGTGAAAACGGCGTTTTCAAATGTATCCACTTTGGAGAGTGTTTTCAAAAAGGTTTGTTTTCATTAATAAAAACGCCATCTCTGTGTGGATGGAAGGCCAGAGAGAGAAAACGGAGAGAAAAAAAAGCTTTTTCTAATGAAAACTTGGACAAGGTGTGGACAAGGCCTTAGTTTCCTCAGTTTAGTGTTTGTCGTCGTCAGTGTTTAACGAGTAGTTGCTTTGTTCATTCTCCATGTTCATAAAGGTCTCTAGGATCCTGTTATTCCTGCGTTTTCTCTTCTTTGGATTTAACTACACAGCGTACACGTGACACCATGAAATCAAAATTGATGATTCATATTGTTTTCTATGGACTGCTGGAGTGTTTTATTAGAAATGATTTATCTGTGCACATTGTTAATTTTGAAAGACATGATCACAAATGATCAGCAATTAGCAAATGACAACATTTTCCTGATGGATAAAATCAAGTCCCACCCTATATTTTTTTGTTTGAAAATAAGCAATTTCACTCAGATATTGGTCAAAATAGGGAAGAAAAAACAGTTTCATATCAACTTTTCACTCTATTTTCACTTTACATGGCACATTAAGTTTTTTTTTTTTTTTCTTCTTCTTCTTATTTAAATATTGAAAGTCTGGGACAAAGGTAAAACAATAAAAACAGGCTTTTGAAATTTGGCTGATCCTTGATGCAATCGCTGACAGCAGCGCAAAGTTGATTCTGCTCTAATTTGATCTAATATTTTATGTTTTTTAAAATGTTTTAGATTTAAGATTTAGATTATTTTTTATATTTTGAGACAAAGGTCTTCTTAATGATTTTTAATGATGTTTTGTTCAAGGTAATTAAAGCAACAGTTTTTCAAGCACATAAGAATATGTAAAAGTATGGTATTTGAGGTAAAAGGCGCCCCTGTCCATTTATTGACATGACATGCTTAGATTCAGATGGAACATATCATATATTAAGTTGGGTGTCCACCTTAGAGATAATACCCATATTATATAAATTTCATTTATTGTTACTACTGTAAATCTATATTAAATTATTATAAGATCTACTTCAATGCTTTTATAATCTTTAGTTTTTAAAATAATTTTGTTTCTGTATTTTTAAAATACATTTTTATATTAACATATTTTAATGATTTATTGAACAAAAATGAATTCTTTATTTATCAAAATGAACATATACAAACTAGAAAATAGTACAAACTTTGCTAAAGTGATAATAAGTATTAATTATTAAAACCATATTATTTTAGCTAAAGTATTTGTATCGATACTGTGTGCCTTTAGCCCCATGCTGGTGCCTTGCCACATCATACATTTATATGATTTTTAAGCAAAATTAACCACTTTTATGATTTATTTTCACACAAAATGTGTTGCTCCATCGATGTTTAATACAAAAAATTTTTTTTCCTGCAATCATGCACTTTGGGAGGAGTGAAAAGCACATTTTTTCTAAAGGTGTGCCTTAAGCCCCATTGTACCCTACCTGTTGGAAACATCTGAACCATTTAACACTTATTTAAAAATAATAATAACATTTTCATAAAAAAAAAAAAAAAAAAAATCTTTCTATATGTGAGGGTTCTTCAAATTCCAAGTTACTTTCATTAAAAACTACACATTATTTAAGTAATGAGAAAGATTCCTGAAACGGATCCATAAAAAACAACAGCAGAATAAGAAAAATATTCTTAAGGTTAATGGTCAATTTTTGAACAACTTTAATATACCTGCCACAGATAGGGAATAATGCTTATGTAATGCTTGTAGATAATGTAATACTTGTAGAAATACAGATAAAAAGCTGCAGGGGAGATTAATATTGGACTTTTTGTCTCTCATATTAACCGTGAGCCTCTGCTTTTCTCTCTGTGTAACCTTGACACAGTTCTGAGCAGGAATTCATCTCTAGAAAGCCTTAAGATGAAAGCTGGCACTCACTTGTACTCTGGGGAGAAGGCTGTGATATCTGTGTTGTTGAGCATCCATTTGAACTCCAGAGGCCAGCTGCCCTCCGCAAGGCAGGTCATGACCAGACGGTTCCCTTCTAGGTGGATCTCTGGAGGTCCCGGTTCCGTTTTGAAGTAGGGGGCCACATCACCTGCAGGCAGACATGAAAGAGGCACAGTTAGTAAAGGTGCGAGTTCGCTTTAATGCTACCCTGACCAGGCGCAGGCATCATCAAAGATGAGGTCAATATGCAGGAACATCACTGGTTCCTCAATTTACAACAACCAGTGCCGTCAACTTTGTGGAAATCCACGTTCGATAGAGACGCCTATTTATGCCCATTCCTCAGTGAGAGCAAACAAACAAAGGTTATCGTAACATGTTCCTACAAAGGCGGAGAAATCTTTCACGACAGCGCCGGAGAACCAAAGACAGCCAGCGCCAAACCTTTTAAATCCTCCATCTGCGGATTTCGCCACACTTCAGAAGAGCAAGGCTCCGAGCTTTGATTTGAAAAAAAAAGAAAAGAAGCCAGGACACCTGGGTGCAGTGAATCTGACTTCTGTCAGCGGCATTGCTGTTTCCCCTAAAGCTCAGACAAATCAATTGTGCCGTGCAATGGCTCTTTTATACAGAGTATAAACCACCTGAAATATGTAAGCGAGAGAACTACGGCTCAGCCGGTACGCACTCACTGCAAAAAATCATTTTCTGTATCATTTTTTACTGGAAATCGAGACAAAAATATTTTTTAAACATCAAAAAGATTTACTCGAGAAGCAATATGGTGTGATGTGATGCTTGTTTTAGAAAACACATTTTGAATTAAATGTATTTTTCTTACCTCAGTGGCAAAAAAGTGCTGTCTAATTTTAAGCAAACTAAATGTATAGTAGTTAGATTTATGCATACAGTATGTAAACACTATTTTTCAATGCAAAGAAATATAACTAAACATAAGATATTTTCTGAAAACAAGTGTTATCTTATGGCAATAAATGAATACTGTGTCAGGGATGTTTAGATATTTTTACTGTTAAACAAGGCACAAATGCTGATCAAGAAAGGCTTTCTTTTTTAACCTAGGCCTCTACAGATCCCTGTATTGGATGTAGCAAATAAATTTGTTAATGAATACATTTGTTAATGAAAATACATTAAATTGCAAGTTCTTTAAATTGATTCCTTTGCATTTATACTTCTACATTCAGTCACATTTAGCTTCCTGAATTGCTGTGTTTCAGTTAAACGGGCGAAATGTCAAGGGGGCACAAACTTGCTGTAGAGCACATGGTGGAGAATGTGGACAGATGCAGCCGAGCTGCTGTGGAGAATATCAATGATGGCTTTAAAAAGGGAATGAAAGGAGTGAAAGAAGGAGATGGAGTCCAAGGGCCAGTAAGACTCCAGGTGACAGCTGAGAGAGACATAGTGTCCTTGAGGTCAGAGCAATTGTGACAGTGTGGGCGAGGAAAGATGGGCATTGCTTTATGGCCGTTTTATGGGTTTACAGTAGTTGTCTCTCCAGTATGGAGGACACAAACTTGCAAGGACCATATATGGAAGTAGATTTCCTCATGTTTTGGGGGGCTACGATGAAAATTTATGGGCGGACATCTTGCCAATCACGTCTCATCCTAGAGCTCCATCTCTGGAGAGTTAAGATCAACTAGTTCATGGGTATTCAATTCAACTTCCACAAGATCCAGCCTCTAAATTTCACTACTAGCAAAGGTAAGAACAATCTGAGACAATTTAAGGAACCCATCGATGCGTCCGAAATCGCATTCTGTCGGAGTAGGTACTACTGTACATTTGAATTAGAATTTATTTCGTGACCATTAAAAAAGTACGCTCTATATAGCATGGATATGGGTAGTATGAATGAAATTTGGATGTACTACATCCGCCATGTTGTTACTGTCACGTGACCTACCAGCGTCAGTTGCTTCGCTTCACTTCCATTCATAAATCCCCTCCCGTGGCCTAATGGGATAAAAGGGTCCACCCAATACGCACTTCAGAATCTCTGCAAAAGTAGTAGGTCAGCCAGCGACTTTTCGCATACTGTTCTTTGAATACTATGTATTCGGACACACTTTTCTTTTGGTGTTCTGTTTTTCGCATACTATACAGTAGGGATGCATTTGATTTCAGACGCAGCCCATTTGTTGCACCGCTATGAAATTAAATAAGCAATAAGCATTTCATGAATATACATCCCAGAAGCAGTTCTAGAATTTTCATTGTTAGGGAATACTAATTGCAGGGTTGATTTTAATACATCAATCCCCCTACATGAGATGCAGTAGTGATTTATGATTTCAATATACTTTATGTGTAAAGTGTATTAAATTTGCTCAATATTACTGAAGGTCTAAATAAAAGAGGCAGCCACATGTCCCACATTCCTTGCAAAACATTCAAATTCAGTTCAATAATACATCACAAAAATGTTTTCTTGAGCTTGAGGGTTTGCAGCAATCAAGAGCTGTAGTAATTAAAGCAAACACTCAATGTTAATCATGGATAATCATTCTAAGATTAATCTCCGACTGTGCTACAACTGAAATGTTCGGTCCTCCTCTTCCTTCCTCTCTGCCTCTTTAGTTGTACACCTCAGAGGGAAGTGATGCCTGCAAGCAGACACCTGCTCACCTCTAAGGCATTTAAATCTCCTAAATCTAAATTGGGGGCCAAGTATTCCCACATGGCATTTAACCAAGAGTTAGGCAACACAGAAGGAAATGCCTCAACTGCCATGAAGACATGAGGAGCTCTGATTCCCATAGAGTTCAAAAACAGAACCCTGCTCGTGTTGTTCCTTCCTTTTATTCGCAATAAACATCGAAGGATGTGCCAGGCTTGCCACACCTCTTATTTCATTCCTCCCGCACCGACATAAAACCTGCAAAATGTTAGTAGCCTTATGGTTGGTTGTAAATATAAAAAAGAGTAGCGAGGAAACCACGCACCCAAGTTTAATCGCCCTCACCGGAGTGAAAGTTTGCAGACGTTAGTATCAATCCATTTTTCATCGGACGCATTTTACTTCTTTAGCTAGCAGCTCTCCTCTGACAGCTTGATTTTCACTCATTGTGCTTCTTTATTCTTATTTGATGGTGTGAAGATGAGGGGGATATGCATTTTTTATTTAATTTGAGACTCTGAGAGGAATATATCACAAAAAGCAGGATTTTCCCTGCTCTTTTGAAAGAGAAGAGCTTAAGTACTATACAGACATACTCTAATATTCACAATTCAAAGCTTTCTACAGAGCAAATATGGTTTCATCACTGACTACGATTATGATATTAGCAAAATTTCACAAGTTGTTACGAATATGAGTAGACTTTCATGACTCTCCATTGCAATTCCGATAACACAGAAAACACTAATATGCTATTTAAACATTTACCTTTATTTAAAATTTTAAATACAGCATGTACAGTAGTGGGCAAAAGTAATGTCTAGCTTTGGAAAATTGACATCTTCACGCTTTATTCCAATATTATTAAAAATGTGTTAAAGATTTTGTAAGCATAGTTGTTGTCAGGAGTCAGTTGTTTTATTTGTGATAAAGCAATGAAACATGCCAAATTGTGCAGACATCATTTTTGGCCAGACTGTCACACATTAAAATTATAATCACATGCAAAAACAAGAGAGAACCAATGACATATTAATAACTGATTATGCTGTATTCAATGTGTTTTTGTTTGTATTTTTGTGAGCTTATTTGTTTTTCTATGCCTTTTTTGGCATAGTAAAATAAAACCTGTAGCTGTAGTTTACCCCATCTTTTTGCCAAATAATTTTGTTAAATAAATACCTTAACCAAGTTTAGAGTTTTGTTCTTCCCTCATAAGGCTCATATTTAAAATATTTAAAAATATAAAATATTTTCCTAAAATGTATTGGTTCACTCTGATTTGTAGAATCATTAAAATCAATCTCCAAACCAATCCCATCCAGACATCACTTTTGGCCACTACTGTATTTTTAAATCAAGAAAACTGATTTTTTTTTATTTTCAAGACAAGTAAACAATCAGTAATAAAATTAAAGAATTTAAAGAATAGGAAGTTCAAAAGACAAGCATATATATATATATATATATATATATATATATATATATATATATATATATATATATATACACACACACACACACATCTTTTGTAATATTTTAAATATCTTTACAGACACTTTTGACCAATTTAATGCCTCCTTGCTTAATACAATTATTTCTAATAATTAAATATCTGACCCCAAACTTTTGAATGAGACTTTCCCACAACACTGCACACCTTCAGCTTTGAGATTTTGTTGTCGGACTGAGGAAAGAGGTCAATCTGTAATGTCATGTGATTTCTCAGGACACTTATTTCAGTCATTTCTCTGAAGCAGTTGGGACATTTTCTGCATGCTATTCAATCCAAATAACTACCCACATTTGCATATCAAAATCTATTCAGTATTCTGCAGCTTGCCCTATAATAACAATTTATGCACTCTCTCCCTCTCTCTAAAGACTAGGATTGTGAGTATTAATTTACATTTAAATATATAAAAAATATACAAACAACATAATTATTTAGTCAAATAAATGATGTCATCGAACTTAAACTGGTATTTAGTGAGAACCATGAAGTGTGCTGCTATGCCGCATTTAAAGGTACGATATCAAAAACAGCCCCTTTACTGCTGAGAGGCTGAGAAAAGGTAACTAAATTACAACCTATGAATCCCCCACTAACATAAGTGAACTTTAGAGGACAAATAAAAAGCTCAGCATTTGTAGAATGTGACACCTTTAAATCAATTCTTTGTGTGATTACACCTCAGGATAAAAAATGTATGGTCTACAAAACATACAATTTGCACTCACTTTTCTTCAGAGAGCGTGTAAAAGGAATATCAGTGGTGTATACAAGGAAAATCTGTCACCAACAAAAGTACACACTCATCATGATGGGTTATCTTTTGTTTGCAACTAACATTGCCCATCTTGATGAAAAAGGCCAAAGAAGGCCTTGATTGTGTTAGCATAAGTGCTGTAGGTATCCCCAGCGAAACACCCGGAGAAGAATTCACAATGACTGTACGTCGCTCTTGAGACGTGCTCTGTTTGATATGCTGTGGGAACATTTGTCCTTGTGAATACCAACAAGTCCTCTACAAATTCTCATTCAGATAGGATCAAATCAAGCAGACAAAAAAATATGAAGGAGAGGAAAAGAAACGAGTAAAACTGCACCAAATCAGTTCTTCACCTCCCAGTAAGGAAATGAAAACATCCTCTTCTGCTTATCAATAGCCATGTTTTCATCCATCTATTTTTATGCGCATTATGGGATATTGCAATAAAAAATGCCGGATGGAAATGGAAAAATGTGCATAAAAAACTTTATGCGCTCATCTCCTACTGCAGCAACTTCCATTTTTCTTTGTGATATTTAGTACAAGTTTATCAGGAAGTGACGATTTTGTTCTTTGGCTCACTGGATGGAAACTTTATTTGCAAATATTTTATGCAAGATTCCTATTTTTGCGCACAAGTTAAATTTGCAACTTGGATGAAAACATAGCCTTTGTCATAACAATACACCATATGCAAACATGCCTCGATCAAATTCTAAATGAATGTTATTAATGAGCATAATAATGGTAATTCAGTTAAAGGCAGGACATCTCTTTGATGTAGTTCCAGGCAGTCGAAACCTTTTTAAGCATGCTACGTCTTGAGAAAGACCCTTCCCATCTGCTGCGGGTCCCTGGGCGGCTCAAGCAGATGCCTGTTAGACAGGTAGTGTGCAGGCGTCTTTTCCCATCTACTCCACCTTCCCCATTTTGCCAGGTGTGCTCAATGGAGCCTTCACTTTCCATTTGTCTGTGCATGAAGCCAGAGTGGCAGTGTGGGGCTCATCAGCATTCTGCCTCTCCAGTGGACCGTACCACTGCAAGACGACTTCAGGAATGCATAAGCAGAGACCAAGAAGGAAATTCAATTTGTTGGGATTATTATCAAAGATGAAAAGTTCCGACAGCAGACAGCTTGGCTAAAAGTGGATGTAACAGGTCTGCTACAGGGCTGATGGGCTACGTTGATGAAATCACCCCTGCTTTTTCATTAGCTACTTCTGCTTTCCAAACTTTTCCTAATATGAATGCAAACATGATGGAGGGATGACGCAAAAATCAAAGAAAGTGGAGTAAAACTATGCAGCAACTTTTATTATTTCAAATAATAAGTCAAAAGTCGATCCTAACATTTTTTTTTTTATATTATTTAAAATATTACTTTGAATACAGCCTAATAGAGCTGCTGTTGCCCAGTTTAAGGGATAGTTTACCCAAAAATAAAAAATTCTGTCATTAATGAGTACTCACCCTCATGTCGTTCCACACCCGTCTTCGGAACACAAATGAAGATATTTTTAATGAAATCCGCGAGCTTTTAGTCCCTCCATTGGGAGCAACGCAATTTACACATTCAAGGTCCCGAATGATAGGAAAGACATCATTAAAGTAATCCATGTGACTCTAATGGTTTAACCTCAATTTTATGAAGCGACGCAAGTGCTTTGTTTGCACAAAAAAAAACATAATTTTACCACTTATTTATTATTATTATTTATGAAAACATTGACCCTGCAATCCAGTAGGGGGAGTATTTTGTAAATATAGAGGTCAATTATGTTGTTGTTGTTTTTTGCTCAAACAAAGCACTTGCGTCACTTCATAAAATTGAGGTTAATTTTACTTAAAGGTCCCGTTCTTCATGATCCCATGTTTCAAACTTTAGTTAGTGTGTAATGTTGTTGTTAGAGTATAAATAATATCTGTAAAATTATAAAGCTCAAAGTTCAATGCCAAGCGAGATATTTTATTTAACAGAAGTCGCCTACAGTGAACGGCCGGTTTGGACTACATCCCTCTACTTCCTTCTTTAATGACGTCACTATAACAGTTTTTTGACTAACCTCCGCCCACAGGAATACACAAAAAAAGGGGGCGTGGTCTTGTTGCGCTCCCATGGAGAAGAGGAAGAGTTGCGTTTGTAGAGTGTTTGTCGCCCTGTCGTCGAGACGCTGTTATTTTCATCCTGGAGTCCAATCACCTTTGTTTGGCCTTCCCAGGGACGCTGTATTTAGAGATCAATGGTTACAATTTATGCGCATGCGCATGCATCTCCACGTTATGGTAAGAGGCGTGACCTTTCCGGGCAACGTGCGCTAAGCTGCTGTCGAATCACAACACGGGAACCGCTGGCACAATCAGAACTCGTTACGTATTTCTGAAGGAGGGACTTCATAGAACAAGGAAGTCATCAGCCCGTTCTTAGGACAGTGAAAACAGCGGTATACAGATAAGTAAATTGTGTGAAAAATACTGTGTTTTTTTACACGCGAAACATGAACACATGTTATATTGCACACTGTAAACACAATCAAAGCTTCAAAAACACACGAAAAATGGGACCTTTAACAATACAATGTAACAAAAAGTAAAACCTTTTATTGTAATCTAATGCTAGCCCAGTTAGTGCAAGATGACAAAAAAAAAAAAAAAAGGTTATTTAAAATGTAAAATAGGCAGAAAAAAACATCCAATAAATATAATATATGAAATTTTACTGGTAATGGCATTGACTATTGAAATTTTGATATTGTGACAACACTACAACTGCCTCAAATATCCCACCAGCCATGGCCACTTTACATTCCTTGTCAAATCAAGGACCCTCTGCAATCATTTGTAACGTCAGATAAGCAGATAACAGCCTCCCGATGCCGGTTACTTCTGCACTCAGTGGGAAATACAGGCCTGCCTTCTGATTCTTAACTCAATTACCTTTAAAATGGCTCCTGGGAGCACTAGCCTGCTTTTTATCTGTCAGTCTGTCTGGGGGAGTGAAGCCCACACACTGACAATCAGAGTGGGCAAAACTAGCTCGTTACCATCCATTTGATGAGCTGACTGTGAATCAAAGCGCTAGCCAGGGCTTTGAACCTGAGAGCACAGCGTCTGACAAGATATGATACATCAACACATGAAGAAACATGCATGTGAAGTTAGTTAACATTCAACTGCATACTGGCAGCAAATTATGCAAATTATGTTGATAATGACAGGGAATGTAAGACTTTAACTCAAAAACACGTGAACATGTGGCAAACCCGGGGTGTCGAAATAATATTGGGTAAATTGGCAGTGAGCGGGATCACACAGACCAAAACAAAAGCAGACATTTTTCCTAAATATCTGCAAATATTATGCTATTTTTATGCTTTAGTGCAGTCAAAAATTTGAGACTTTTAAACTTTAAGACTGCTGACAACACTTTAGAGACCACCTCAAATCACCCTGCCAATCAGATCACCCTAGCAAACATACAGCAATGTGCCAAAACAGACCCTATAACATACAGTAGCTTGCTTAAAACCACTGACGCCACTTTAGAGACCACATTAAAAGACACCCAGCCACCTAGAACAGCTTACTAAAAACCACTAACACCTTAGCAATGCCCTGCTAACCACCCTAGCAACACCCTAGCAACCATACAGAAATGTGCTAAAAACACTTAAAACAACTTGCATTTACAAGCACCACTCTTTTTTTCTTCAGAGTTTCGTCAAAAACAAATCTAGTTTTTAATGATGTCTAATGGAATAATTGTTGTGCTACAGTATCTGTGCGGTTCAGTTCCATCTTAATGTTAGATCGCTGTTAAATGAACAATAATTGCTCCTGGAACGATAAACGAAAGGCTGATTCACTTAAAGAATACCAATTATAGCCTTATCTTCAAAGGTAGAAACTTTTAATCTAAAAATCAGTGTGGTAAGCTTCATTCTGCGTGTAGAGTGAAAGTTAATGTCTTTCCCTTGCCGGATGACACATGAGGATCATTCTTCAGCCTGACATTGTCTGACAGGCCAGACAGGGAGCAATCAACCCTGTCTACACATTACTGTGGATATTTCCACTCAGAGTTAACCACAGATGGACAGAGAGAGACACTGGGATTCACCCTTAATCCCTCTGTGACGTGAAGCATCTTGTTCATGAGATGAACCAAGTTCAACCACTCTGATTGGGTAACCTGAGTGAGCTTGATCAGATAAACTCTATAAAACATGAGATGAATGTTTTCTATCCCTCCATTGAAAGTCCATTCCACCAAAACTGACAATTCAAAAAGTTGATAAAGTAAGGCTAATTGATTTGAATGGAAAGTTTTTTCCCAAGTCTTCTGAGAAGACACAATTGCATTATATGTTGAACAGAGTTAATTTAGGCTTTCATTCACATATAAACGTTCTCTATATAAATATAGAGCTTATCTAATATGGTAACCGAAAAAGCATATGGATTTCGTTTACACTCTCTTTATGAACTTTCAAAGTTTTTCAAAGTTTTGGTGTAATGAACTTTCAACAGAGGGACAGAAATCACTCAGGTTTCATTAATAATACACTCTTTCGTGTTTCGAACATGAACAAAAGCCTTGGGTAATGAAATTTAACCATTTAGTGGCGTTCTTAATAGTGTCTCAATAGTGTATTAGAGATGTTTCCTCTACCATTTGTTGACATATAGTAAAAGTACAGCTATAAAATGAATTTAACAAAGTCCAGATCATTTTTGTCTTGGTGCCTGAGGAGAAATGTTTTCAATAATTTGATGAAAAAATAATTCACATTGAAATCTCAGACTCTTGATTGCAGATGTGGCAGATATGTGCACAATTTGAGAAATTGTTGAGATCTGTTTTGAACATCGCATATCTGAGCACAGTTTGAACAATTGCTGAGATCTCTTTTGAACCTCCAGAGGAGAGAAATATGAGGGGGTTTTTTCCTCAAGAGAAGACTTGCAAACAAAAAATATTGCTCTCCATTTTTTCTCATTGTTGTCTAAAAGAAACAACTGATACTTTGCTAACTTTGTGTTAGCATACAGTTAATGCAAAGCCTATTCAGTGCATATTCTTTATGAAGAAGTTTATGAAGAGGTCCAGATATGGAGATTGTTTTACTTTAAGTTCAATAAGATGCAGGATCCAGTTCAACAGTAGTTTTTAACAAGTTTATGGACCTCAAAATAAAGTATAGTTTTACAACAATTTCCATATTTCACCACTAATTGAAAAGCGGCTTGGTACATTGACAAACAAGAAGTTTAATTTAGCTGATATAAACTGCAAGAGCAAGAGCTAACCATTTCTAATTCCACTGAACGTAAGATTTAAACACACGTCGCCACAACCGTTTCACTCTCGAGACATCAACAAACTCAGAAAGAAACAGGTAGAAGAGGCTTCAAATGGAGGGTAATCACTCACATCAACAATCGCTCAAATGCTTGAAGCTTCCGTGATAATCAAAACAGTCATCTCCCTCTGTGTCTATCATCCACATAAATAACTCAGAAATCATCAGCGTTTAAACATTCAGACATTAATAATGCAGCAAATCTTAGCCCGTCCTATAGCGAGTTCTCAAGGCCCATAATCATAAGCCCACTCACACACTCTCAATCCTGCACAACACTGAGGTCAGCTTGGACTCTGCTATCTCTGAGACGCTGAAGCTTTCTCACACAACTCTTCAACTCTTCCCGAATCGGGTTACCTGCTGAATACCAAACAAACCATGTACATTTCCATTCCCAGCCCTTAAATGTACTGCAACTGTTCCATTAATTCTCGAAATATGCCTTTTCACAGCTATTGTGTAACTTTTAACAACAATGGCTGCACTTAAAGGGATACTTCACCGATTAGCATTAAGCTTTGGATCAGTGGAAACCCGGTAGTATTTTCAAATGACCGTGCTTCCCTCCCTCATGTCCCCCTGAGACGAGAGATTTCTGTATTGTGTGTCTGGAAAAAACCCTCCACGGACGCAAAAATCGTCATTTTGTGTCATCGGAGGCTTTTTTGTCCAGAGGCTAGAGACTACAGCCAGTAGTAGGAGCTCGTTCCGCATGTTTTCAACCCGCCCATATCTCATGATAAAACGCCGTCTTTTCAGTTTCGAGTCAAGTAGTAGCCTAGTTGTATAATTTATTTCGATACTGCCCTCTGTAACCGGAAGGTGTGGCTTGGGAGTGGCCTCGTAGGGCAGCGAAGCAAGTGCATTCTGGGAGTTGTTGTCTTTCATCCACATGAGCCAAAAATACATTTTCTGGCTTTTCTCATTCTAGAAGGCACCAACTTCTAAAATAATTTCACATTTCTACTTCATAAATGAACCAATTTAAATACTATTCATCTTTCCAGCGGTGAAATATCCCTTTAAACATGATGTGTAAGCTAATATCAGTCTGTCTTGTCACTACAAAGGAATTTTAGGCCAATCACCTCCCTGGAATATTAAAACACAGAAATATTGGTATGGGAGAACTTGCTTTGATGTACTTCTGTTCTGTGTTATGTTTAGTTTGAAGGTTGGTTTTTTTGTTCACATCATGTTTTTGTTCAGCGTTCTCTCACTGATTGTTTCCAGGTGTGTGTCATTAATTATTCTCATTAAGTCATTAGGCATTGTGTATATTCCCTCATGTTTGTCTTGCTCTGTTTGTAGTGTTTGTTGAGACCATGTTTTCTCAGGCTTTACGTATTACACTGATGTATTTGGTTTCCTCGGGCTAGACTAACATTTACATCCTTTTACTGTTGTCGTTGAGTGTTCATAGGAATGATGACAGTGTGAAGTCCATTTGCTGGATACATTTAAACCACTGACCTACATGCCATTGAGGGAACACTGAACAAAGACAAAATACACATGACCAATAAACCTCGCGCCTCAAAAAAGAAACAAAAAAGTTATACAAACTGTACACTACTGTTCAAAAGTTTAGGGTCACTAAGATTTGTTTTAAAGAAATTAATCATTTATTTTATATTTAATACTTTTATTTCTAAAGAATTACATGACACTGCAGTAATGGATCTTCATCAGGGAAGCACCATATTACATTTTTGACAGGAATGAAAATGAGGCTGTAAGGGATAGAATACAATGTGTTCAATGGATTGTAATGTTGTTTAACAACATACCAAAAACTTTCCATTCTTTCCAAAAACAAAAAACTTTCAGTAGACAAAAACTCCATAAAACAAATGGTGAAAATTATGTGACCTAGAACCTTTATTTCCCTTGAAAAGACTGTAAGTCTATCCCTCACAGCCTTATTTTGATCTACGTTAAATTCAATATGGCATCTAACCGGCTACTGAAATTTCAGCTTTGGTATCGCAGGAATAAATTACATTTGAAAATATATTAAAACAGAAAGAAAAGCAAGAAAAAAAAAAAAACTATGCAAAATACACATCTGTGACTGGAAAGAAATATTAATATTAATTATTTAAGTTCACTTGTCAGTGGCAGGTGTGGCGAAAAATTACTTTTGAACCCTGAGCAGTAAAACTGGCCACTGTGTTGCCACATAACAGCACTATGTTGCTGTAGAAACACAGCGTGAATGCCAGTACAGTAACCTCTCAGATGCTGCTGTGAGTCTCCCACATGTTTCGAGCCTGCAGAGAGCTTCTGGACAGGCGCCAAATATCCATAACTAAATAACCTTCAACTTCAGTGTCTGTAAGCGGAGTGGCACTCTGTGGGATCGGGAATGTAATGGCTTCAATGAAGCATCCGAGCGCAGAGGCGTCCTCATACAAGGTGATTGATAGGAGCTTAATTCAGTTTTACTGGCCTCTAATGATTCTTTTAAAGAATGAGATGGGCTAGGACAGCCCTGAAAAGTGATGGAGGCTCTTGTGAGGCGTCCCCGAGTAATGAATGTGCCCATTACGCAGTGTAACCAATGGACATGGAGTGTTCAGATGATCCACAAGGCATAAAACATTAAGCTCAACACGTTTTCTGTAATCACTGGTCATTTGCAGCCGTCGAGTGCTGGACCGCACTGCGGTTGCTTTTCATTCAGAACTACAGGGTTTGATTAGCTGCCCACTATTATTATTTTGATATCTGCAGTGTGTTCACTCTTCTGCAACCTTAAAGTCAACATGAAACCCTTGGTTTCCATTTTCTATTTTCAATATCTTGAACCGTAACAGTATTTACTGTATTGTAGTGACTGAGACAAATCAGACACACCATTATTTTATTTGTTATATTTAACAAATCATTTTTAAAACCCACTCTGTGAGTTCAGTGTACCATCCTCTGAAAGAGCAACTAACACCATAAAGGGGCAGAACAGGCCTCAGTTAGCAGGGCTACCTTCTGATGAGACTGTTCTTATTGCTCAAAAGAATGTGGCCACATAGAAAAGCAAAGGCCATAGAGAAGACACAAAGACTTTCTATTTTTCCAGCGCCGAAAGCGGACCTTTTCACTGACGTAATGACGCAATGACGTGCACTTCCTAGCCAGTTCCATTTACGTGTTCTCCGAATGCTAAAGAGGAGCCTCGTCTAGCCTCTGAAGGAAATGACTTGGAAGGACTAGTCCTGCCAAGGAAGTATCCTTGACATTGAGAAACGGCTACATTCTGTCCAGTTCTGTCAGACTAACATCGCAAGTTCATCATAATTTCTTCATTCAACGTGGAAGAATTTGATTGTACCTTCAACACCATCGACTCGCCTAACCATCAAGATCTTATCCTGAGACTGCATCCGGACGCTCTTTTAACAAGGTGTTTTGAAGTAAGAAACTGATGGTTCTCTCAGATGGTTAAATGACTCTTTTCATAGAGTCATTCCCCTGTTCTGTTTCCAGTTTCATTCACTTTCCATTTTACCCATGTATGCGTGATTGTGTGTATGTGTTTAGATTAGTTATTTGTTTGTGATTTAGTTAAATAAAACTTTGTGTACATTCATTCATGCGAGTTAATTCTGGTCTCTTGCTTGTAAATCAACGTAAATTTAACGATTGGATTGCGTTCACAGCTACATCCTAAGAAAGAGTTATTTTTCTGAGGCCACGAAAAATATCCTTTCTGAGAGTTGAGAAACAATCAATACTGAGTTACAATACTGAATACTGGATGAACTTATTCATTGATTGTAATGTACATTTTTGTAATATTAATTTAGCTTCCTTCATAATTTTGTCTATTACTGAAAGTTTGACATTGTACGTTTTAAGGTGAAAATAAAGCTAACTTCTTCTTTTACATGTGTATTTAATTTAAGTAAACTGCAAGCCTGGCACAGTACAAAAGAGAAATTCTAACATAGCTAAATACAGCCAATTAAAATAATAATTAGAGCCAGCTGACTGAACATAACCAGGCTTGATTGCAACAGCCCTGCTCAGTATTAAACTTTACCAGGTCCTTTAGTCTACCGAAGACATCAGATAAGGCATCTTTGTATCTATATTGCAATCTATCAGTCTGATAAGTGTTTTAAAAGACTGCGATGCATAATCACAGTGTGGGCTGTATTCAAAAAAAGATAACTTGCTAACGAATTTCAATAATATGATCCAGGGAGTCAACAAAAGACCTTTAATCAGAGCTGGCATGCAACAATAGTGTATGTTTCGCATCAATTGCAGAATAAAAAAAACGGACACTTCTGTATGCACAAACACACTTTACAATAAGGTCCCACCAATTAACATGAATAAATCCATTAACAAACAGCGAGCAATGCATTTATTATAGTATTTATTCATCTTTGTTAATGTTAGTTAAAATACAGCTGTTCATTTTTAGTTCAAGTTAGCACCGATCCATTAAATAAAATTAACAGAAACAACTTTTGACTTTTACAAAGTATTTGTAAATGTTGAAATTAACAATTGCTAAGATTAATAAATGCTTTAGAAGTATATTTCATTGTTAGTTTATGTTAGTTAATGCTAACAAACACAACATTATTGTAAATTGTTACCGCAGTTTCTTATGGACCATGTCATTAACTTCCCGTGTGTATACTTTGAAGGTGAAGTGAAACGCTGCCATCATAAAGAGTGTAAACTTATCTGTAATGCTTCCGACAATAGCATCATCCACAGCACAATATTACGGAAAGACAGAATATATTAAATGCATGATGAGCATCAAATAGGATTAGGAAGTCCAGGGATGGACACGGAACACTTGGAGTGGCTGGTTTGACCTGTAATAGAGTAATAAGACATGGCTGCTGTACCCTGGAGACGCATGCTTACGCAGTCTGGCTTCAGTTAATATCCCGCCGAGTAGATGGGTAATGGATGCTCTATAAAGTGCCCAAGGTAAAGTCGTCTTCTCTGACTGCGGATTGCACAGGGAAGATTCGGTGCAGAATTTTAAGCATTAGAAGCCTCTATCCTGCTAAGCTGCCGTCATACCCTAGGCACCGCGAGTAGCAGCTCTGAGATTTTCCCGCTCTCTCTGGGGGGATGAGATATTTCATTGGGTTCTTTCAGACTACTGACAGTAAAAACTGTGTTTGTGCTGTGGAAAGAAGAAGAAAAAAAATGGAAAAAGGAGACAAGGTAAAAGGAGAGGAAAGAAACTGGACTTGCACCTCTGACACTAGGGAACTTGGAGTGGTGACAGCGACGACGGCAGTATGTGAGTAAGTGTTTTCAGTGTATGTGGGTCTGTTGGTAAGAGGAGGGCAGGACTGTAGGCAGGTCAAAGTGAGGTTTGAAGTGACTTGTGTGGGAGTTTGGATGCCTGTGTGGGAGCCCTCACAGCAATGGATGCTCTAGAGACCCAGAGCTGGATGTAAAGTGTTCAAAGAGCCTTAAAGCAATGAAGGAGAGAACAAAAGCCATCAATAAACAAGAGCACTACACTACACATCCCTGGATTTAGTTATGTATGTACTAGAACTCTTACAGAACTGAACTAGCTTATAATGACCATTAAATGAGTGATTGCTGTTTTTAGCCATTATGCTAACTCTGAAAGTCAGACAACACAAACAACAATCAACAACAACTCAAGATGGCGTCATACAGGAACATAAACATTATCCTTTAAGCTTATAAAATGCATCTGTCAAAGTCAAAGATCCTGCATTAAATGATTACGAACCGATTCAAGTAGAAAAACTTCTCTTACAAATGAAGTTAGTTATGGCGTGAACTCAGCATAAGTTTGTTGTTTTGGTGCAGGAGAAACTGTGAAAGGTGTCTGCTGTTTTGGTTGCGGTGCTCGGTGACTGATGTCTGTCTAATTTCTAGCATGAAACATACTGATGATGTGTGATGTCTGCGTAGAGGTATGGAAATACACACATTGACAGGCAGGTAGGACATTGTATCGTTGCCATCGGAACGAAGTGAAGTGAAGAGACTTTCAACCAGCATAACAAAAATGTTTTTGAAACAATTTTTTTTTTATCAAATACAATGAATATAACATGATTTATTTATTTATTTATTTTTATTTATTTATTTCGATCTCCATTAGCTGCACACGAGCAGCTACTCTTCCTGGAGTCGATACAATCCAACATGCCACTTACAAGACAAGATTTGATGTTCTGTAATATTTTTGTAATATTCACCCAATAGTACTGTTAGTGTTAGACTGGTTATATGTTATATGTGTGTACATGTGCATAAATGGCTGTACAGAGTAGCTCAAAGTAGAGAAGAAAACATGTATTAGAGCATCTTTATAACTATTATGCATTAAGTATGTTGCCGTGGATGACAAGAGGGGATGAGCTCGCTAAATGTGGAAGAGAACACATAAAACGGGCATTTTTAAATTAATTCCCAGTCTGGATGACCTCATTTGGGGAGGTCACTAATTTACCTTTAAATATCTGTGACGATAACAGTGACATCAGATGCTGCTTCGTGACCACCTGAAGAGCTTCTCCAGCACCAGAAATATCGCTGATTGAAAAACCTTTTGTTTTGTACAACTTATAAAGAGTATTTAGCCAGCAATAATATTTGGCCCACGCCCACAGCCAGATTATTTTGATAGCGGGTGGTTCTGAAATAGATCTGTCATGACAGCAACAGTTACTCACAATCACTTCGTCTTTATTGATTTTGCCTTCAAAATAAAAGTACGAGAACGTTTTTGCAGCAATGTTTTATTTTAAGATGAATTGAGAGCTTTAATTTGAAAAGTTCTGAAAGACCGTTTGAGTCTGAGGGCCCTATCTTGCACCCAGCGCAATTGACTTTGTACACCGACGCATGTATCATTCCTATTTTGCACCCGACACACAGTGGACTTTTCCCAAGGCAGGCGCACGTCGGTAAATTAGGAAATGAACTTGCACTCCCGGGGGCGGTGCAGCGAAAAGAGGAGGCATGTTCCGGCGCAAACGTTCCCTGGTGTTATTTCGCAGTTCCAGAAAACAATTACACCACAGACCAGGAAAAACCTAGTCTAAAGTCAGTGGCGCGTTCAGATGCTATTTTAAGGGCGCATGCTTGGCCATAATGTCGCGTGTGCACAATGCGCATACATTTGCTTCTCTCATCTACACAGATGCAGCAGTTGACATTTTTGCAAAACATACATAATTACAAGGAAAAATATTCCACACGAGGGAAATCATTGTTGTGCCCATGAAGATGTGAAAAAATAGGCATAAATCTAGCTTACACATTTACCCAAAATATTATATGCCTGTTTAACCGAAGCTTATTTGGGTGGGTTTCTCCCATCCCCATACAATGTCACTTCTCTGTCTTTTACGGCCCTGACGAGAACGTCGGTCTCCTCGGCTGTGAATCGCTCCTGGTGTGCACCTGGCAAATCCGCCGTTATAATAGCAATCCGCCATGGAACAAGCGTGCCTGCTTTTAAAGGGAATGTGAGATGATGCTGTGATTGGTTTATTTCACGTTACGCCCCAAACCACACCTAGGAGTAATGTAGCTACTTCAGACCAACCCATTTTAGATTTGCATTGGGCGCAAGAGTCATTTATCCCGCCGGTATAAAAGCAATAGCGCCCGAGATCCGCCCACAAAGTTACTTGCGTTTCGCGTTTGATACTTGGATTTCAGATCGTTAAAATAGGCCCCTGAGTCTGAAAAAAAGAGTCTGTGGATCGCTAGACATACCTCTAAAATAGCCGTCATGAAATGTCTAATATTATATTCTTTGCAAACAGTGACAACTTCGTTGCAGATAAGACACAGTGGTTTGGATTCACAAAACTAGGTAGGATGAACACATAGTCTTTCCATTCTTCTTTGTATGCGCTATTTTCGCTGTCAACTTTCGTCTTTAGACTCTTTGATGGCCAAGTGCCATTTTCTCTCACCAGCTAGCTTAAATGTTAACATCACTCTGCACACGACGTATTAGCGTACCTCCGGCATGCAAACAATAAAAAAAAATCCAGTTTAGTAAGTGAGGATGCCAAGGAATAATTCTAAGTGTAAAAGTAGGCTGCTTCAAATAATTATAACAATAAGTTAGGCTCCATTGTCTAACAAGCAAATTAAAATGATACACATTTATTATTCACAATATGGAAAGAGGAAATAAAACATAATCCGTTAAGAGCATGACTCAAGCATGCCATTAATGGGCTTATTCAAGTCCTCTTTTATTTTTTGAGTTATTTTTATCCATTCCGCATCTGCCACATGTGTGTTTTAGCAAGGCGGGATGTGTTGCAAGATGCCGCAATATATCGGGAGACATGTTGATCAGACATGATTTTGACCACTTCATTAAGTTTTGTTTTGTAGAAAGCCTTTTTTTAAAGTGCATTTCGTTTGGAACATTTTATCTTAATTTTATTCAATGTTTCATCAACCAATTGCCTGGATTTATTGCCTGAAGCAAATATAACCAGTGGTGGCTGGTGAAAAATATCTTAGGTGGGGCTGTGCCATATTCAGTCAGTTTTAATAGTCTGGTAATCATAGGAGCCATCAGGTCTTTTAGCGTTGTGGCTCTTCCTCATCTGTCAAGCATCCACCCTTCTCTCATTTAAAAACTTTTTTTTTTCTCTGAATATTACTCTTCAGCTCACAGTCTGTAAATTCTACCTTATTATATGTTGTTTGTTTGAATCCCTCTTTGTTTGTATCTTTAACCTAACTTTGTAAGTGACCTCTGTATATTACTTTCTGCCCTTGGTATGTGTATTGTGCTTTGATGTTGATTTTGTTCTATTCCTTAACCCAGTGGTTACTCTTAGAGTGTTGTTTCCCCTGAGGCTTTAAACATCCTTCTGCGGGCTCTGCAGTCACTCCTTTTTCAGTAAGGGACAATATTTGCCCCCTTAAATCGATATTTTCAGTGCATTTTTTACCTTTATAAGGTAAATAATGCTTTAAATAAATAAAAAATTCAATACAGAAATATGCAATGATTGTAAAAACGAAGTGATGGTTTTAAACATTAAATCCGTCAGTAGGTGGCGGCAAGTCATGGTCTATTTGAGCGAGTCATTCGTTCATCAGTAGCGAAGCAAGTGGCTGTATTTATGAATGAATCATTGACTCTCACGATTTGTTCAAAGCAGATCCGTAAACAGTGCTGTGGCTCTCATTGGAGCTATTGTTTTGTTGCAAAAAATACAGACAAAACTGTGTTTAAAATGAACATCACTTAATAATAATACCACTTAATATTATATCATCACATAATATTAATAACAAACTATCGTTTGTATCGTTCGCCCTAGCGCCCTCTATTGGCCAGCCGCCCCTGAATATAACAGACAATCAGGACATGGATGTCCGGGCGCAATCACTTTCATTGCTCGTGAACAGGAGCTCGTCTCATAAATGAACCAAAACTCAGCGTATAAGTTGCCTCACAGACACAAGAAATATATATCTAGAAAGCTTGAAATGTCTACTTTTAAACAAAACAATTAAAAACGAAAAGAAACAGACTACTCTCTCAATAGGCGGTCACTTTTGTAGCCAACACTGACACAGAAAACAATAGTTTATTAATAAATAATTAAAATGTCTCCTTGCTATATTTGAAACATTCATAATCATTAACTTTGCCAGTTCTTTGTGACAGCTTTTAGGTGCATTATTGGCAGCGTCACCCTCTGGTTACATTAACGCATTGCATCCCATCAGCCCCGAAAACATGGGGAAAATACACTGTAACAGTCTGTCACAGGCAATTCTAGTTGCATTTTTCATCAATTCATTTCTTAAATTATCCTTTTACTATGTTCTGGCCCGCCATGTAGTGGCCAAATTGTTTTTTGGCCCGATGCCAAACTTACCTGTGCTAGAGAAACTAATTGTAATCAATAAATTGATTTCTATTTTTATAATAAAGTCTGCCTCCTGGGGCATTGATTTATAAGGTTGAGCCATAACAGATCACGGAGAAGTCTTCTGCCCGATTGTAAGTATTTTAAAGTGCTTATAATTTAGGTCAGATTCGACTTACCTAACCTGAGAATAATAAAAATAAGATAAAGGTGCAGTGTTTATAATAAACAATTTACTTGTGCACATACATTTTTTATTTTTTATTCATGTGCTCTCATAATCTTTAAATCAAAAACATTTACTTCCCCTCCCCAACAACAGTATTTCTTCTCTAATGACATGTGCATCAGCGTGAGGGCGGGACAATATTACCTGGCATCCGGCAACCTGTCACTCACATGAGATCGCAGCAATAGCAAATAACAACGGTCCGATCAATTCCTAAAAGACAAAACTGTGAATTGTTGTGGACACCAATTGTCAAACGAAACCTAAGAATAACACTGAAGAGGTTGTGTTGTGATTGGAATCGCAACAACTCATTTCAAGAGCTTAGTTCTTCAGACAGCTGAATGGGACTTGACTTGCTAGTATGCAAAACATCAAAGTCAACATATTGTCTCCTCAGATTTGAAAAAGAACATACACAGAGATTGTTTCTGTCTCTCTAGAGAGTGTTAAGCAAATTAAAAGCACACAGAACAAAGAGTGAATAACACAGCAGATGTATAATCACTGCAAAAGTACAGTGTGTGTGTTACTAATGGTAACCCTTTTCACGTGTCATCTTTCTTCACAGACAAGCCTGAGCAAAACATCTTGAGAGACATACATTTAGAAAATAACTGTTATTGTGAATCAGTAATGGACTGCACTCTGATTTTTCATCAGTCTTATTAACTTGAACGAGTACTATAGCAGTGATTTCCCATGAGGCAGCACTTCATAATTTCTTCCTCTTTTAAAGGGAGCAGCTGATTGCATCTCGCTGCATAGTTATTTGACAGAGTTGATAAATTCACCAGCTTTAATTCATTATTTTGATCTGACCCATCAAAAATTGCATTCAAGTTGACCCTTAAGTTCAAACTAGTCTTTCAAGTGGTGTGCAGGAAAAGGTTGTCTGTCTTTCCCAGTCTGTGATGCGGCAGAGGTAGGTGTTTTTCTGACCTCATGCCCGCCACTGTCACTTATTGATGGCTTTCTTGCTAGCTCACAGCCCACAAAGCAATTATTTCAAAGTCATGCAAAACTGCACAAGAGTGGCAGAACCTGCATAAAAGGATTTACATTGGCATTTAATTTGCCCCTAAAATATACTGATAAAAATCTGAGGCTGAACAGAGACTATCATGTTGTTTGTATATTGTAATATTGTAGTGTTTTCGGAGTATAAACAATTCAATGAAGGGATTATTTCATGTATACGCTCTAGTATGAACAACACATTTCTGAATATTCTGGCATAGTCATTTGACCTGGACTTTTTAAAACATACAAAATAATAACAATAATAATAATTTGGTGTAAATTAAAACATTTTACCATGAAGTACAAGTTTCTTGCTACAGTAACAACTGCATTCATTCATATTTTCTTTTATTTATAAGGCCCCATTATTTAACATTAATTAATTAAAATACAACTGTTCATTGCTAGTTCATGTTAGCACAAATCCATTAAATAATATTAACAGATACAACTACTGAATGTTGAAATTAATATTAACTAAGATTAACCAATGCTTTAGAAGCATCATTGTTAGTTCATAATAGTTAAAATGTTAAGAAATGGAGCCTTATTGTAAAGAGCTAACATTTTATTTTATTAAAGTAAAAAAGATTTTTAACACACACACACAAAAAAACACCCTGATATCTCCCCAGCTCCTGTGGTATTATGGGAAAGCCAAGTGTCCACTGTCTGCACACTTCAGATTCTGGATGCAGTAGGTCAACTGGGAATTGTTCACCTTCTCTTTCATGAATACTGTGTATTTGGAAAAAGCTACTCGTTTCAAAGGGGTCCTATTATGCCCTTTTACGAAGTCTTGATTTTGCCTTTGGGGTGTATTAGAATATGCTTTCATGCTTGATGGTTCAAAAAACATCATTTTTCATATATTTTACATTATTACAGCACCTCTCACCCCAAGTCTGGCCCAAACGCGCCGTCTATATCCTGTTTCGATGAAGCCCCTCCTTCCGAAATACGAAATGTGCTGTGATTGGCTAGCTGGATGTTAACAAACAAGAGGATCGTCCAGGGGTGCGTTTCCTGAACAACGAAGTAACTCGCTGCTTAACTACCATAGTACGATGCATCGTTGAAGAAATCAACTAGTTAGTCATGACACCGTGTTTCCCGAAACCGTATTGTTGCAAAGTGGTCGTTCAACCACAGTGGTTTATGACGTCACGCACGTGGTGGAGTAATAACTTTGTTTAATGAATCTGTTTGAGATCGAATTAACGCTAAATATTTTGCTATAAATTACAGACATGGCATCTGAGGACTGAGGACTCATTTTTCTCAGTTATTTTGCTTTATTTCCAGATTCAATCATAGGCTCATTCTTAGAGCACGTTCGCACATGCACACTCTTCAAAAACGGTGCTTTAAATCTCTTGACAAACTAAAAGACATAATGAGATTTGTATGTATTCTAAATAAAAGACACAGGTTGTACTAAATGTCAGCTTGCTTATTTTGCTCAAGATAAATTACATCCACATGTCATGCAAACTAGAAACTATGCTTCTAACCACAGGTCGAGAGCTGTCGTTCCAACCACACAACTTTGCGATACTGTTTGTGAATGTTCGTTAGATGATGGTTTCGGGAAACTATGCTAATAATGACGGAACTTGCGAACATAGGCTATGCTTTTGGGAACGATGCTTTTGGGAAACGCACCCCAGAACAGATTTCATGTAATGATTTTGCAAGCACAGATTTCACAGGATGTTTCAGAGGTATGTTTTTTTTTTTTTTTTTTTTTTTTCTTATATATTGTAGATACAATGTTATACACGATTTAATCATGATATTTGTCGGAAAACTATGGTAATACAAACAGTAATCAATCATAAAACCATGGTTATTTTCCTAAGGGGTGGTGAAGGCAAAGCTTTGCCCTTTGTTTACATCGTAGCAACTGCATAAAACTTATGTGAAAAAGTGAAAAAGCATAATAGGACCCTTTTAATGTAGGCTACTGCTTTTTGCATACCATACATGGAAGTATGCATATTGGCTATATTGCATTTATAAACAAAAGTATGCATATGCAGAGTCAGTATCAGCAGTGAATATATTATTGGAAGTGAGGTGGGAATCATTTTAAGGACTAAAGGAATTGTAGACGTGTAGTTCTGAGCACAGACGCTACCAAGAGACTTCTCACTAAAATATATATTGAAGCTATGGAAATATCAGGAGAAATAATTATCATCATACACCATGTTTTAAGTAGTAGTGATGTATTTAGGAATGACATTTTTGTGCATTTGACAGACGCATTCATCCATAGTAACTTGTAGTGCATCCGAGCTATAAATTTGCATTTAATCAGTATAATCACTATGAAATTGAACCTGTGGCCTTGGCATTGCTAGAACTATCAGCTACCCGCTGAGCTACACAAACACATAAAGAATCAAAGCATCTCTTAGAAGTTAATCTAAGTTAATCTAAGAAGCACATGTCAAATAGGGCATGGGGAAAATAATTCACTGATGTATAAATAAACGAATAATTATGTTTAATGGAAAAGTTGACAAATGTATTTGCATATCTCATAAACTCAAAAGATAATCATTCTCATGATCATTCTCGTCATAGAAAACTGATTTAACAACCACAGAGTGTAAAGTCAGCATGAAAATTCACCCATCTATTTTCTAAATGTATATTATTGATCTCATTGTGAATTATTCATTCCTGTATTTTTTTTTCTTTTTCATTTCAAACATTTTTTAATCAAAATATCTTTACTTGATCTTCCAGTCTGCTTAACCCTTTCTTCAATCAACTGCAAACTCACATTTTCCCTAACCCTTAAGATAAGGTGGTATGATTCCTGTAAATGACCATGGACCTGCTTCTGTAAAACAAGAACTAAGGAGCCACACCATATATATGACTGGACCTTTAACAAGTACCATGGTGATTCTTGCTATAAAGTTAATAGCAGACCACAGTGGCCTTATAAAAGGAGACCGACTCATTACCTGCTGCAGGCCAACGATGCTGACAGTACTTGTGTTACGAGGAACAGAGGGATCTTGAGTTAATCCGGAATAGAGTATTGCTGCAAACCATAAACTACACCGGACACCAGTCTTTGTCCAGGCAGGACAGTAAATCTGTAGCGAACAGCAGTGCACAGATTGTCCTCATGCCGTTAAAGAAGTGCTGCACCTGTCTGGGCGCTGAGGAACAGCAGTAAGGTCAGCCTCTAAATCATTCAAGAACACGGGGAGCATTTCGCTGTCTTCCTGCGCAGGACAGCATTAACCGAACCTTTACCGGCACGTCTGACAGGTGCGTTGAGTCTCCCAGACGACAATTAACTCGGTCGCTCGGTTTTCACATGTTGAATATTTTATGTGTACAGTGAATAATCCAAATCGTGCCCACGCATATCGATTGGGCACAGGTATTTTGTGTAGACGGAGCGGAGTATAGACTGCTGCTAAAGAAAATAGCCTAATTAACAAGCGCAGAGAAAAGAAACCGATATGGTGAACGGAAAAGGTTGTCCTCTTATAATTGATCAACATTGTTTATCCTTGCATTGTAGGTTGTACAAAAGAAGTACCAAAAGTGAGCTGTCTAAACAGGAGAAGGAGAAAAAGAACTGTTACAGCGGCTTGCGGGAGTTTCGTTAGCCTGATAGACGAGCCCAGTTAGCATCACCTCTGAGTCAACTTGCGCTCAGCATGAAGAAACCTGCCAACAGCTTAGCGGGTTACAGATGCTATTTCAGAGCTCAGCTAACCATACTTTCTCCTCTCACCATATGTGTTTGTCCAATCAGAAGAGCATGAAAACAAGTTAATGATAGTCTTTAAAGCACTAAAATAGCTGTGTGGAGCCAGCAAGAGACAGTGGCGCATTCATTTACACCATGCTAATTAATTAGCGCGGCTCTCTGCAATAGAGCAGAAAAACTCGCCTCCTAATTGTCCTTCGCGGATGTTAGGGGGCAATTGTCTATGGGGGAAAATATCACAATTAGAGACAAAAGATTTGCAACTGCACATTCTTTGCGCAAAGCAAAGACGACAATTCCCCCACTTAGCATCGAGAGTAAATAGCAATAATTATTGACACGAAAGCAACAAACTCATAAAGGCAGCAGTGAATAAAGTGTTGGAACAAGAGACAGAAGAAAATGATTTATTCTAATGGTCTTTGAAAGGATTACCAATAATAAAGCGGTCACGCTCGGACCAATGCTCTTCCATTAGAGCTCACTGACACAAAGCTGCTTAAACCAAGGCTTTGTCAATAAAACCAAACCTGAACATGGTCATTCATTAAATACAGCCTGGTACACTCAAAAAAATACCTCATCAGTTGAATGTATATTAATCATGTGGCAAATTTCCACATAAAATTACTACATTGATAAAGCTGTTTGTAATCATGTCTGTCGGATGTAATCAAACTATTTCTATCTGAATTATCACAATTACATTGACCTAATGTAATTTTCCTCAAAATCAAACTTAATAGTATTACATTGACCTAATGTAATTTTTGAAAATTAAACTTAACTGTATTACATTGACCTAATGTAATTTTTTTGAAAATTAAACTTAACTGTATTACATTGACCTAATGTAATTTTCCTTGAAAGTCAAACTTACTGTATTACATTGAACTAATGTAATTTTTCCAAAGTAAAATATAACTTATGTATTACACTGACCAATGTGTTTTTCTATAGGTCTAACAGAATGGCAAATATTCAAAATTGACTATATTGTGCTGATCATAGAATTGCTTCCATGCATGTCTTTCACATTGTTGCATACATTAAAAATATGCCATTACAGTATGCACACCAAAAAAGCAAACAAATCAAATAGCAAGTCAAACAGTTTATTCATTTCATAATGCTATAAACAGTTATAACAGAAATGCAGACAAAACTAAAAAAAACAACTAAAAACTGATCTACTCAAACCAAACATCTTCAGCTAGCCTTTGTCCATCCAGATTCAGTTTTTGAAAGACCTCGAAAGTATGCTGCAGGTTGGATGGGTACCTCAGATCCAGAGAATAAATTATGTCCATAAGCAAAGTGATGGCACACAGCACAGTCTGAATTACAATTGACACTTCTTTTGGTGGTTGTTGTGCACCCTCCGCATGGACCACACAGATCCTTAGGACCATCTCAGCTTGCTTTCTCAGCCTTCTCACAATCCTTGAAATTGGAGAACACAAGAAACACAAACAGTGTGTGTGTAATGGTCAAAACAACAAAACATCCCACTAAACTTGCATTACAAACAGAAATATATATATATATATAAATGTATTAAAATAAGTCTCTTCTGCTCACCAAGGCTTCATTTATTTAATCCAAAAACAGTAATATTGTGAGATATTTTTACAATTTAAAATAACTTTTCTTTTTGAATATATTTTAAAATGCAATTTATTTCTGTGTTGGTAAAGCTGAATTTTCAGCATCATTACTGCAGTCTTCAGTGTCACATAAAAGCTTTTATAACATTATCTTATACCGTTTGGAAAGAAATTAATAATTTTATTCCGAAAGGATGCATTAAATAGATCAAAAGTGACAGTATAGACATTTATTATGTTATGTTATTAATATTATGTTTATTCTATTTCAGATAAATGCTATTCTTTTGAATTTTCTATTCCTCAAAGAATCGTGAAAAGAAATTGTACACAACTGCTTTCAACATTGATAATAATAAATGTTTGAGCAGCAAATCGGCATATTAGAGTGATTTCTGAAGGATCATGTGACACTGAAGACTGGAGTAATGATGCTGAAAATTCAGCTTTGATCACAGGAATAAATTACAATTTAAAGAATGTGGATCCTGGATTTGTGGATTACTGTTTTTGTGGTATTTTGGATCAAAAGATAGCCTTGGTTCTACGTCAGAGCATCGGAGCGTCCCCGAATCTTTCTCCAGCGTCCTTGGCAGGGCGGCGGGAGTGAATTTTGCCGCTCTCGCCGGCGGCCATGTGAACGTACAGTAACTCATCCTCATGCTTTTCCAACCCCGTAAGACTTTCGTTCATCTTCGGAACACAAATTAAGATATTTTTGATGAAATCTGAGGGCTGTCTCACTCTTTCATAGGCTTCTTTGTAATCGAAACTTGCCAGACCAGAAAGTTAGTAAAAACAATGTTTAAAATAGTCAAATTGACTACAGTGGCTCAACTTTAAGTTTATCAAGCGACACAAATACTTTTAGTGTGCAAAAAACATACAAAAATAACAACTTTATTTAACTATTCATTTTCTTCTATGTGGGCATCTGAGTGAGTTCACATAGTGTAACAGCGCAGCGCTTCTGGGTTGTACGTCAGAACGTAGGCTCACTATTGGCTGACGCTGGTCATGTGTGTGATGCATGTGACATACAACACATAAGCGCTGCGTTGTTGCACTATAAAGCTGGTAAGTCCCGCCCCTTCCGTAAAACCCCGCTGGACCTCTAGGTTGAAAAATCGTCAATGCAAGTGAATGGGAGAAAATAATTATTTTCTGGTCCCGTTTGAATTGTGCCATGAATGTGAACATATGTTGTCTGTGAATTTTTTATATAACTTTTCATGTTACGAGTTTGACAGTATATGGTATGATTCTTTGGCTAGCAGTTGTGGAAAAGACATAATGAGAAAGACTACATGTCGCCTATGTGACGTCACCCCATAAAGTTGACTTACCCGTGGTTTTCGCCAACCTCAACGATTTTGTCCTCTCCCTGAAAGAAGGCGGTGATGTGCACCAAAGACACAGCCATGTTTAGCGGGATCCGTGAGCTAGTGTCCGTGTGCGAATGATGGTGACGTTTCAAACACGTCGAAAGCAGCGAAGAGTTGTAGTCCACAAAGTCCTCTCACACAAAGTCTAACCGTATCAAACTTCTACCCGCTAAATTGTAGCATTCTTCACACGAAAGATTATATAAAAAAATTCACAGACAACATATGTTCACACTCATGGCACAATTCAAACGGGACCAGAAAATAATTATTTTCTCCCATTCACTTGCATTGACGATTTTTCAACCTAGAGGTCCAGCGGGGTTAGTGGAAGGGGCGGGACTTACCAGCTCTATGTGAACTCACTCAGAGGCACACATAGAAGAAAATGAATAGTTGAATAAAGTTGTTATTTTGGAGTAATGACTGAAGTCGTATATTGTTTGCGCACTAAAAGATGCTAAAAATTTGCGTGGCTTGATAAACTTAAAGTTGAGCCACTGTAATCACTTGGACTATTTAAAACATTGTCTTAAATAACATAGAAGCTTTTGAAGGAGTGAGACGGCTGTCAGATTTCCTCAAAAATATCTTAATTTGTGTTCCAAAGATGAACGAAAGTCTTACGAGGGCTGGAACAACATGAGGGAGAGTAATTACTGACAGAATTTTCATTTTTGGGTGAACTAACACTTTAATATTAGAAAAAAATACACAAAAGTTAAGAAATAGCTGTTCATGTGTAGAAATTGGATATACATATTTACATGTGTTTAAGCATAGCTTAAATATAACATACCTCATCCAACACAGCCAAAATGTTGTATATCTTTATTTGAACAACTCCTTGGGCACTGCAGAAGAGACTTTGATGAGCCTGCAAGCAATATGAAAATGAATGTTGATTTAGTTAATCATTAGTTAATCATGTGAATGTGTTCTTAATCCATGGTCATAATAATTGCATTGTAGCTGCCTCATAATACATTCCTCAGGTAAATAAAGACAAACAAAAAAACGACAGTCTCAGCTTCTTCTGGACACTTTTACTTTGTTATACCCATTCATAATCATATGAAAGAGGTCCACCAGTCGACCATCGTAAGTGCTGACTGATGGTGACACGGTGCGCATTTACCTCTCTATTTGATGTTCCATTATTCCCTATGCCGTCCGCAGCATGGCTCGCAGTGCCCTTCGAACTAAACATGTTTGCTCCCTTTGGATTCGAATCTCTCACTCAGATGGCGGAATCGCCTCTGTTACGGTCGATTGGAACGCACTTCGAATCACTCTGGCGACTCTGAGTAAAAGATTCGTTCAAAATGAACGACCCATCACTGGAGTAGATTGTATATTTTTACATTTTAGATATATATCATTATTTGTTACTGAATTTATGCTTTTAAAAAAGATGCCGCAGAATGTGACGTCATATCACGACCGTTGCAAAGTGCGGAGAACTGTCAGTAATGCGATCGCTTCCTTACTGTATCACCAGAAAATGAGATTCTTATAGTTTAAACAATACACAAAACAAAACACCTCAGAATACAGACAATTGTAACATCTCACAGACTTAAAGCTAATGGTAAAACTAAGTTACTGATTTCAATGTCAACGACGGAAACGTTTTTTTTTTCACCATGGAATACAGCTTCGCCTAACAAAGTGTACATAGGGGGTAAAATACTTTTTTAACTGTAACTGGGTATGAAATTGCATTGTTATTGTTAGAAATGTCTTGAATAACGTTACTCACCCAACTTTAGCAGGATCCGTCGAAAGTTCTCGACTCCAATCAATGGCGGCAAAAAAAGTTTCTCGAACACAGTCCACAGCTCTCAGTGACACGCGCAGTAGGCGGGGTCAGGCCACAAACGTAAATTTCAGTCATTGATCCAAGTAAATTCACTCTCATTACATGTACAACCTAGGTAATTTACATTTCTTCAAAAAAACAAAAATACATCTCCTTATAAATGTATAATATTTGAATTGATCTAAAATGAGTGATTTATGTTCATCGAATGAATGCCCATGAGCACTTTTTTGAGTGTAGGACACATACAGGAAACTGAGAACTAGAGGTCAAATAATTGTTTTTCATACAATTTGTTCAATTATTTTTATTTTCCCAAATTCCTTCATATGAACACAATACATTGTAGCCAATTAATTTCCTTTTGTATTTTTTATTTATTGTTCGTCACAATATGGAAGAATAGCTCTGCCGTTAATTCAGTTTCAAGGACATTTCAATATTTCAAAACTACTAATAAAGAAAAGAGATGGACGTGAGTTTCAGCGCACAAACATGCCCTTTACATCTGTCACATGAATGTTCAGGCATGGTAACAAGGCAACCATGACAAGGTTCTAAAACAATGTTTCGTTTTTGACTTTCAAATGAGTCATTAGATTTGCATGGAGTCAGGATGGTTAGGCCAACAATGCCTGAAAAGCTAAACGTGGAAGTCTTTCATTCAGTCTCATGCTGTGTCTTTACAAAGCAGCGATATGACACCTGAAAAGAAGCCTGGTGGTCATTAACTGTTCATCTTGTTAATGAGGTGTCTTGATCTTTTATTAAACTGGCTAGTGCTCCATTTGGAGACATGGCCTGTAACCTGTGGCACTAAAACATTGTACCTCTCCCAGGCTCTCTCAGGGCATCTGGGGGAAAAAATCATTCAGACCAGTCTGACAGAATTACTGATTCAATTCAATCAATGGTGGCCAGCCTCACCTTCAGACTAGAGTTATTACCACGTCTGAAGGATCTGAGATGCGTTTGTCACATTTTCTCAGTTGACACCTGTGTGTTATGAGTGTGCGGCCGAGGAATGTACTTAAACTATTTTTCCCTGTGGTAACTCATCCCTTGAAGCATTGTTTGATGGCTTGGGAAACACATCAATTGAGGAAATCCTCAGTTTTAATTTTTTTCTCTTTTAAATCAATTCCTCTGATTAAAACCCATAGGTCTCATTGCTCTGTTGTTCATTATAGCTTTTTAGGTCCCTTCTCAAAAAATATATATATAAAAAGATAGGGCACACCTATATATATATATATAGTAATTATATATAGTATATATAATGTTCTTTTGAAAGTTCTGTTAATCGAAAAATCCAAAAAAATGCATTCAACTTTGATAATAATAAGAAATATTTCTTGAGCAGCAAATCAGCATATTAGCATATTAGAAGGATCATGTGACACTGAAGACTGAAGTAATGATGCTGAAAATTCTGCTTTGACATCACAGGAATACAATAAATTTTAAAATAAATGAAACACTAAGGTATGATATATGAACATAGACCAACAATTTCTGTTTATTTTTTACCCGAAAAGCTCAGGAACAACAGAGCGATGGAAGACCATAGCTCACAAACTTTATTTCGTGTGTATATATATATATACAGTACAGGCCAAAAGTTTGGACACATTACTATTTTTAATGTTTTTGAAAGAAGTTTCTTCTGCTCATCAAGCCTGCATTTATTTGATCAAAAATACAGAAAAAAATGTAATATTGTGATATATTATTACAATTTAAAATAATTGGTTTTCAATTTATTATACTTTAAATTATCATTTATTTCGGTGATGCAAAGCTGAATTTTCAGGATCATTACTCCAGTCTATCAAATGATCCTTTAGAAATCATTCTATTATGATGATTCATTATCAAAGTTGGAAACAGTTCTGCTGCTTAATATTTTTTCATAACCTGTGATACTTTTTTAGGATACTTTGATGAATAAAAAAAAAAAAAAAGAAAAAAGAAAAGAAAAAAAAAAGAAGCAAATGTTTTCAAGATAGAAATCTTTTATAACAACAATATACACTACTGGACAGTAATTTGGGGTCAGTAATTTTTTTCTTTATTTTTTTTTAAATAAATCAATAATTTTATTCAGCAAGGATGTGTTAAATTGATAAAAAGTGATAATAAAGAAGATTTATATTAAAAAAAAATTTTTTATTATTTTGAATAAATGCAGTTCTTTTTAACCTTTTATTCATCAAATATATTAGGCAGCAGAACTGTTTCCAACACTCATAATAAATCAGAACATTAGAATGATTTCTAAAGGATCATGTGATTGACTGGATGTCACATGTGACACTGAAGACTGGAGTAATGATTCTGAAAATTCAGCTTTGCATCACCGAAATAAATGATAATTTAAAGTATAATAAATTGAAAACCAATTATTTTAAATTGTAATAATATATCACAATATTACATTTTTTTCTGTATTTTTGATCAAATAAATGCAGGCTTGATGAGCAGAAGAAACTTCTTTCAAAAACATGAAAAATAGTAATGTGTCCAAACTTTTGGCCTGTACTGTATATATATATATATCTAAATATATATAAATAAATAACCAATCTTGCAATCATATTACGTCATGATTTTTGCATTCCATCAGCACAGACAGGATAAATGAAACGTCTCAATGTATTTCTAATTAGTCTCCGCGGCCCCAGGGGGATCTCCTTGCATTTTACAGCTTATTGAAATGAACCTTCTGAAAAGGCAGCACACCGTCACACACAGTCAAGTCAATTGACAACGACGCTTTCCTGAGCCCACACACATCTTTGTTCTGGAAATGCTGTTTGTGTCCTTCCAAAGTCTGATCAAAGTCACCCTGTTGAATATTTACAACACTGAATTATCAGTCATTTTACATATTTTTTTTAATTGACCCATAAACACATATGCATAAATGACCCGGCATGACACGTCGCCTCTGCCGGGAACCACGAACCCTGTGGCTGCCGTGGGCCGACAGTCAGGGGGCATTTTCACGCTCGGCTGGGTCAGCGCTTTGATTTGACTGGGTCCAGGGCCACGTGACTCTGATTTGCATGCTGACCTGGCGTGGCTGTGGGCTCCTGTCTGAACTCTCACAGCATCTGTGCTGATGTACGGAACTGCAGGCTGCCCTGGGGCGATGACTTATTCTGTGCATTTACATTTGCTTCCTGCAAAGCACCAACAAACTATTGCAGAGTACATGATCCGTAGACACCAGCAGGAGAAAAGACCAGGAGCTCACCCGGAATATAGTTGCTCTGAAATTCAAACTCTGAGTTTAGAAAGTCATAACCAATTTGGCCATAAAGTTTAAAGTTGGCATGAGATGGAAGTTGCCATAGTCTTTTCTTCCCTATTGTGACGTACAGTATATCTGAGTGAAACGCATTCTCAATCAAGAAAAAATGTAGGGCGGGACTTGATTTTGTCCATGGGGAAATATTCCTTGTATCACAATTTAGGATTTGAATAGTGCTCTGATTTCAACTTCAATAACAAGTTTGAATCAGAAAACTGATTCTGATAAATGCGAATTTACCTTATCACTCTAAAAAAATGGCTTTTTATATCACCATTATGTTGTTGTTAAATTAAGCTAAGCCAAGCAACCTGAGTCTGCTTTTTTTTTATTTCAATCCAGTCCTTGCCCCATAGCATTCACATTGATCTTGGGGCAGGACACAGGTGTGCTGGAGCTAAACTGTCTCAGTACATTGGCTGTCATTCCTCCTCCTGGTCATCTGTAATTGTGTAAAGAGCCAACCTAATGTTCCAGCACAGCAGATCACAGTGGAAAAGCTGTTAGCGGATAATCACACAATCTTGAGTTCAGCACTTTGTGCTTTGCACACTAATTTCATTCAGAGTTTGGTGGTTGACCTGAATGTTCTCCATATCAGCAACAGAAAGTTATGTTTTAATAGATTATGAAACCAATCAATCTGACTGGATTAACCACAAAGAATGTTATAAACAGAGGTGCACAAAGTACACAACTTCCTTACTTGAGTGAAAGTACAGATACTACTGATCAAATATTACTCCGTTACAAGTAAAAGTTGTAAAGACTGATTTTTTTACTTAAGTAAAAGTACAGAAGTACTTGTTTTTAAAAGTACTTAAGTATCAAAAGTGAAAAGTAAATGTCAATGCATTGTTTTATTATTGTTGCATTGTTGTATGTAATTCTTACAGTACCTTATGCCTCTGAATATATGCCTACCTACCTACCCTCATATCAATATCAAATTTATTTCTAGAACACAGTTCCAGTAGTGGGATTGAATGTGAGATTGAATGAGTGCACTCAATAACATCCACAATGGTTTCAGACACCCAAATGGCTGTTCCCTCAAATAGTGCCCTATTTAAAGTTTTTTGGCTTTTAGTATGAATATGTTAGCCTTACTGTTATAAGCTAGTGTGCTCCAAAACAATGACAAAATTTGTATTTAGAAGACCAAACCCAACGTTGAAAATGAAAATCAGATTGATGTCAGAATCCAACGTCAGATTGACGTTAATCTCCAACGTTGGACAGACATTGTATTGTGGTTGAAAATCGTGTTGACGTCAGAAACGTCTGCACAATTCTAAAAAATCGTGTTGACGTTCTAACCCGACTTTCATTTCCAACCAAAATGTTGACGTCAATCTGACGTCGGGTTCTGACGTCAACTCGACTTTGATTTCCAACCAAAATGCAACCCCTGCAACCAAAATCATCCCCTGACTGACATTATTACTTTCTACTCGAGGACCTTGACAGAAATGTAGTGGAGTAAAATGTACGATATTTGTCTTTCAAATGTAGTGACGTTAAAGTAAAATGTTTCCAGAAAAAATAATACTCAAGTAAAGTACAGATACTCAAAAAGTGTACTTAAGTACAGTACTCAAGTAACTGTACTTTGTTACTGTCCACCTCTGGTTATAAAAAGCAGATGTTCACACGTACTGTTGATATTTAATAAACATTTAATAAATTGATAAATGTTCAATTAATATATTAATTAATATTATTTGTACATAAATAAAAAAATATATATTTATGTATGAATGTGAATATGAATGTAAAAAATGACACAGATAAATCACATCAGAACTTTTGCATTTTCAATGTAAAATTTACAATCTATCCAGTGCCACTGAAAATAAAAATGACATTTACACAACACTGCAAAACGCAAACTTTTGAAAACGGCTTTCAAAGTGCACGTTTTTGAAAACGATCCCATTATCGTCTCTGTGAAAACTACAAAAATGAGAATTTGTGAAAACGGTGTAGTCATGCGCATGTGTATTACGTATTCAGACTATAGCCGTGTGTGTTTCTTTACAAAGTTACATTGCCGACTACTGGCCAGCGTTTTTAACGGATCCGTGTGAACAAGGAATGGTTTGGCAACATTGTCGACTGTACATGAAAAACGTAAAAGGAAAAACTTTTCCATGTTTAATCCATAGTTTTTGTGTAAAAGTCCCTTCAGAGAAAAAAAACAACTTGGAATAACTAACTGCATAAGTAAGCACACCCCTACATTTCATTATTAATGAACAAAGTACATATTTAATGCAATGCATAAATATCTCTTATAAAATTACTTTGATCAAAGCTAAATTGCAAAGCTCAGCCCAGACATCATTTAGTAGGATGAGATGAAAGCCATTAAACTGGTAACAATTCTTCACTTCTGAGAGTCTGACACCAAATGCCACAAAACAGAGATCAACTAGGGGACTGATGCAATATGAAAACATTCCTCTATCACCAGACTTAAATGGCCTTATTCCCCGGAGACAACTGTGATTCTGTGAAAGCAGTCTCTAAAAGTCAGTAAAAAATGGCCCTCATATTGCTGGCGCAGTGCTGTCATCTTTCATGACAATTCCTGCCTGGCACTGATGGAGTTGCATGCAGAATGAGGTGGAGCCACAGGACAACACGCTCATCTTGGACAGGATGCACTCTGTGTGAAATATTGAATTATATTCAGTAATAAAGGGTTTCAACACCACATGCATTTCAGCTTGACCAAAATCTCCTTACAAAAAAATAAGATGGGCTGGGCGATCAGCCAAAGCACAAGTAAAAGAACCCATCTAACTAAAATCCAGTGAATATTCCAGTTGCATACAATAATTATTGAAAAAACTGTCAACATGGGGAACATTCTATCATTATAAGATCTGTCTTTTCTTTTAACAAATGAATACCTGCACAAAATCTCCTTTTTAAGTCATTAAACCCATTAGTTACACTAAGACTTTGTTAAAGTGTTCAGACACATTTAATAGCAATAAATCAGGATATACTCTTATGTACAGAGCAAACTGTGAACGGTTTATTTTTTTCCAAAAGTAAAACTTTCAGTTTCTTAGATTAAAACTTGATATATTAGCTTCACTTCAAATTAGAGGAACATATGTTTCTCTGACTTGGCAAATGGAACCAGGGACACAAGACTAAAGGCCTCATCCCACGAGATAGATGTGGCCACCCTTCATGGCCACTACCAGTACAAACATTTAACCTGCAGCACCAATATTCTTCCCAGAGCATTACTTCGACCTTGTGTTGATAAAGGAAATCCTCTCTGCCTCCTGTGCTGAGAATTGTACACAATGTTACGGTAATTGGCCAACCGACTGGATCAATGTTTGTACCTGGAGAAGGTTTTTTGGTTGTTTTTTCTTGGTGTGCTTTCAAATTTCAAACTGCATGTAGTCGGATTTTTCAGTTGACTTAGATGTAATATGTATAGAAGTGTGTTTCATTCAATGAAGACGGAAAATACTCCAGAAAGGTTTTACTTGGATCACATTTTTAAATCCACAACTTAAAGGGGCAATTCACCTGAAAATGATTTCCCATAAAAATGGTCCATATGACTTGTACACTACATTCCAAGTCCTCATTCATTTGCTTATTGCACTTGAACGGTGTAAAATCACTTGTTTTTAAACCGCAAGGCTTAAAAACGCATTTAAATGATAAGCTTTCATGACGCCGCAGCACGGCAATGTCACGTGAGTGTAACCGAGAAAGAGACAACAATCCAAAATCTCTACTGGTTTAACAAATTTCTACCGGTTAATCAGGTCTACCAGTATATCACCCATGCCTATACATGTATATATAAATTATGCCTTTTTTGGCCTTTTTATTTCTTTATTGGAAAGGACAGTACACAGAAAAGACGGGGTGGAGAGAGGGGAATGAGATCGGCAAACAACTTCGAGCCTGAAAATCGAACAGTTGTCGGAGCGCTGCCCACAAAACTATTGGCTTTGATCCACATATTTAATGTAAACTATTGAACTAGTCCTTTACAAATGTATGAATGTTATTGCATTTATATATAAAAAAAGGTTAGCACAAGTAACACATTTCACAAAACGAAGTTTGCTGGGTTTTAAAATGTTAGAATAGACATGCTGTTTAAACATAACTTAACAGAACAATGTAACCTTTAATGTAATCAATCATGTTGTGGTCATAGCAATGCACATACACGACAGAGTGTAGACAAGTGTACAAATTACAAGATTTTTTTTCTCCAGACAAATTCACGAGCAACATTAACAAACTGTTGACTCATAAATACAAAAGCAAATGTTGAGGGGGCTTATCCAGAAATGAGCAGCTGGCCATTGGAATCAGTGTCAGAAATTAACTTTTTATCCATTTTCATGGCCCTTTTTACTTTTATGAGAGTATATTTTGTCCAACTACAGTATATAAACACACACTGTGTGACATTTCAAACACTTTAAATATCATCAAATAAATTCTCAAAATGAATGTTTGATTACACAAATATTTTTAATTATGTTGGCTCTGCATTAATCAGTGATGGATTCGAAACCAATCTAATATGACAGATGCTTGCTATCTGCAGAAGCACTCAACTTGACTTCATACAGAAAACAATATAAATAAAAAAATAGAAGAAATAACCAGAATGAGCACCAATACGACTACAATCTGGGATTTTAGTCACAGTAAAAAAGATAGCTGTGAAAAAAAGCTTTAGCATCATTTGTTTCCATGTGTCTCTTGGTTGGATATTTTGCATTTAATGGAATAAAGTCCATTTTTAATTATCCAAATAGTTTTTTGTGTCCAAGTACACTGCCGTTCAAAAGTTTGTGGTTGTTAAAATGCTTTCATGTTTTGAAAAATATCTTATGCTTACCAAGACTGCATTTATTTGATCAAATATACAGTAAAATGTTTAAAATTGTTAAATATTATTGCAATCAATAATAACTGTGTTCTATGTTAATATATTTTTAAATGTCATTTACTCCTATGATGCAAAGCTGAATTTTCAGCATCATTAGTCCAGTCTTCAGTGTCACATGATCTTTGAGAAATCATTCTAATATGATGATTTGCTGCTCAAGAAACATTTATTATGATTACCAATGTGAAACAGTTGTGCTGAATAATATTTTTGTGGAAACTGATACATTTTTCAGGATTATATGATGAATAGAAAGCGCAAAAGAACAGCATTTATTAGAAATATAAATATTTAGTAACATTGTAAGTGGCTTTACTGTCACTTTTGATCAATTTTAAAAGCACAATGCTGTTTTCTGTTATTCTTCATTTTAAACACAAGCCCTGGCATTTATAGCCTGTATTTCCCATATATGTTTCCCAAATGGAACATAGATTGCCTCAATATTAAATCAATAGCACCAGAGAGCCTGTGTTTTATATGTGGCCTACAGGATAAAGCGAGCAGTTCTGCATGTGGCAGCACCTTGCCTTCAGTCTCTGCTTAGCTCAAACACAAATCTTCTCTGATTTACACACCCATGCAACCTCCCAAAATGACAGCTGCAGACTCTGAGAGCAAACACTCCGATGGTCTGCATTTGCCCGCAACCCATCGTTTGACGAATGAGCCAAGACTGCAGCCTCACCTTTCATTTCACAGCCATTACATTTCACCAGGCTCACTCGCAAAATCAGAGAATGACATACGGAGGGGTTGGACAAGCGTGCTGACCTTCCTGCGCGTACGGCATTTGCTTTCGCATTCTTTGAACCCTTTCCTCTCCATCAAATCTGATCAGGCACTTTCCAAACCGAAGCAGCATTCAGTTGCATCTTGCAGGTGCGTTTGGGCGAAGGAGGACGCAGGCACTGGAAGCTTCATCACAAATGGGACGAGATAAACACGACCGTTGTGAAAAACATACAAGCCTGGTGGGTCTTAATACAAGATCACAGTGAGACAGCCAGAGGCTAAACGGTATTTCGAAGGCACATCAAAGTCTTCTCCCAGGGACTGCTCCCGCAAACACCCCGCAGTCAAAACGACGACACAATCGCAATATCAGCATCCCCTTAAAGAAGTCACATACTGTAACACTAACAGCACGAAACGCAACAGGATCTGACATTCTGATGGTCTGGTCGCACATATATTATAATAGGATCCACATGCTCTGCCGAGAGATGTAAAAATAACATTAACGTGTCGGTTGTCAGTAACATTTTTAATTAAATTCACTAAAACGTTCGCAAATTACAATGTTAGGTTCATAAGACCCAGACTGTAATGGATATATGTGAAAATTATTGCACTATAAATGTCAAAATACATTTAAAATACACATATTTAGTTTATTCCATGTTAGTCAATAAATGTGTACATTATTATCTTGACTACTAGTTTATGAAACAGGTTTGTTCACAACAGACTACAGGTAAACACAGCGAGCAAGAGAAACAAGTTGAGACCAGCGTGTAGAACGCCCACATGTTGTGGTCCCCGTCTGGATCCTTGGTTAATCCATCCAGTAATATGTGCTGGTCTCAAAGATTAAGCTGCACAGGTCTGAGGGCAGACGGTCGATACAGTAAAACTACAAATGGCATATTAAATCATTATGATTCCTTTGATAGCTCCACCCTGCACATATGGAAAATCATAGAGCAAATACATGGAAACAAGCAAATACATCCAAAATAATATATTTCTCATATCAAAAAGAAGTCATTGAATAAATAACATTTGTAATATTATATTATTTAAATATTAATATTAAATGGATGTAATGAAAATATTAATATTTAAAATATTAAATAAATTGACTCTGTATTTATTTTTATTTTATTTTATTTTATTTTATTTATTTATTTATTTATTTATTTATTTATTTATTTATTTATTTATTTATTTATTGGGGTGGGGGGGGGGGGTTAAGGTCAGTAAACATGTTGTCAGGACAAGTAAAAGTATGAACTACATGCTTGACAAGGCAAGCAGAAATAAACAAAAACATCCTTATTGTTGAGCACTGCATGTCCTATGCAAATGAATAGAGAAAGGCTTTTCCCAGGATGGTCTCGTGTGCTCACGTTATGGGTCGTTCATACAATACCGAAGACAACTGACACATCCGGAAAGAATCTGAACTAAACATCTCATCACAGCAGACATAGAGAAGGCAAACAGCTATGCATGATTGATTTTTAAACACACACACCCTCACACAGCTGCACACACAAACCTACATAGAAACACCTGTTTAAGGGCACAGTCTGCTTTTTTATTCTCAATGTGAATATTCAAATACCATCTCTGATCTCTTGCCAACACAAACCTTTCATTTCAATAATGCTCGCCTGAGGGTTGACTTTTAAGAAATATCTCCGTTTTGCCCTTTGGCTTCTGAATGCCTAAAAAAGTGCACAGGTCAATATGAGGCCCAGTGTATATTTTCTTTTAATCAGGACTTGAAATGTTGTGCCACGTACAATAAACAATTTCAATCACCCACAACACTGAGCCCATTCAGAAGATTAGATTATGATTGGTTGGTCCCTGAGCTGGGCTTGTTGACAGAAATGTGGCCCCTTGCAATAACTCACAGTCATGGGGGGAAACAATCTGTCTAAGGAGGGGTCTGAGTTACACCTGCAATATGCTCCGGCTCTCAGCCGGCCATGACAAATATGAAACGCGGCTATCCCCTCGCTGCAGAGCATGAGCCCTAGAGTAAATATGAGACAAACAAACCAAATCCACTTGTTTTATCTGCTGAAAGAATACAAGGGTACCAGAGACACTTTGAGTGGATCAGCGGAGCAAGTCACTGCATGTTATGTGGCGACAGGACATGATTGAAAACACCTTGGTTACGCCACAACTATTTCAACAGCTAAAAAGAAACAATGCTATGGTAAAGCATTTGTACTCAGGGCTGGTAGACTTATTTTAATCTTAATCTTCAATTGGCTGCATTCATTTACAAAAAAGTACCATAGTATATAGAGCTGGTAAGTCCCGCCCCTTCCGCTAACCCCACTGGACCTCTAGGTTGAAAAATCGTCAATGCAAGTGAATGGGAGAAAATGATTATTTTCTGGTCCCGTTTGAATTTTACCATGAATGTGAACATATGTTGTCTGTGAATTTTTAATATTATTTTTTGTGTAAAGAATGCTACAATTTAGCTGGTAGAAGTTTGATACGGTTAGACTTTGTGTGTGAGCACTTTGTGGACTACAACTCTTCGCTGCTTTCGACGCGTTTGAAACATCACCACCACTCGCACACGGACACTAGCTCACGGATCCCGCTAAACATGGCTGTGTCTTTGGTGCACTTCACCGCCTTATTTCAGGGAGAGGACAAAATCATTGAGGTTGGCGAAAACCACGGGTAAGTCAACTTTATGGGGTGACGTCACATAGGCGACATGTAGTCTTTCTCGTTATGTCTTTTCCACAACTGCTAGCCGAAGAATCATACCATATACTGTCAAACTCGTAACATGAAACATTATATAAAAAATTCACAGACAACATATGTTCACATTCATGGCACAATTCAAACGGGATCAGAAAATAATTATTTTCTCCCATTCACTTGCATTGACGATTTTGCAACCTAGAGGTCCAGTTGGGGTTTTACGGATGGGCGGGACTTACCAGCTCTATTACCATGGATTTTTGGGCATGTTCTTATAACGATGGATGGATGGATGGATGGATGGATGGATGGATGGGCAATTGCAACTTTATTTCTTACAGAGTGACTTTATTTCTCATTATTTCACTTTAAATCTGACAATGTGCCCTTATATCTCAAACAGTATCTTATCAGAGGGGATTTCTTTAAGACTGCAAGGGAAGCTCGGCTTCCCCTATAATGTAAAAAAATTAATGGTCAAATATGTACTATTGTGTTAATATTTTATTGACTAAAAATACGTTAGAAGATGCGCTCATCTCAAAGACGAGTTCGTTCAGAATCAGTTACATATACCAGGTCGGCTCGATTTCCTTCTCAAACATTCCCGTAGCGTCACAGTACATTTCCCTATTGAAGCCCAGCGTCCATTGACTTCAATGGGACAGCTTTGAACAGTTTTTTTCAGTGTTTCAAACTAGACAGTCGCCTAGTTGTACGATAGGGTCACAGAGCATTTTCTTGAAAAAGGAAGATAGAGCAGAATTTACGTATAAATAAATGGACAATTTTTATGATGTAGGCCGAAAATGAGCTTCCCCACTTTGAAAGACCAGCAGCCGCCACTGTAACTTATATCTGCCAGTATGTTTCAAATTGAACTATTTCTTCTTTTGAACTACTTTAATCTCACAATTAGTGTATATTCTTTACTCTGAGGAAGAAACAGGCTTTCATAAAATAGTTGGTTATTTTATTGCTGTACTTGTACTGGCAAAGTCTAAACCACCTGCTGTGGAGAAGTGTTTGACTGACAGGTGAGTAAGCAGTACATTTCTTCTGTCTGGGGAGTTTATGATACAGAAATGTACATTATGCTACAAATTACATGCATTTATCTCTGAATGCTGTTTGAGTGATCGGATCACAAAACATTTGGACACAGCAGTCTCCACTTGTGATTAAGTATTACTGTACCATCTGATATCATCACTGTACAACCACAATACTGCATTATAATGTTTAACTTCTTTGTGAAAATACAAACCTTTTGTAATGATCAGACGGTCAATTGCGAAGAATGAAGGTTCCTTTGAGCTATTTAGCTCTACATTTCATTGAACACGCTAGAAGAGCTACAACTGTACATAGAACTGAAGAGAGATGTAGGGAGAGAAAAGAAAGTGCTAATTATTATAAGTAAAAAACTTTCATAAATTACTCCTGTTCTGTAGCCAGACCAATAAGCAAAAATAATCTACTCTATAGTGAACTGCTACCCACCCAACCCTAACTCAATAAGTCTTGAAAAAACAATGGGTTTGGGTTGGGTTCAAGATAATTATCCATGAATATCTTCAAGTTGGGTTTGTAACTAAAGAAAAAATAATATCATTAAAAAATAGTAAGGAAGAACTTAGTATGGTTCAAAACAATGAGAGGGATCAGTGTGTCTGATGAAAAAATATCAACAGCTTTTTCCCGTTACTCTCAAGACTGTCCCATTTACTGAGCAACCCTGCAAGTAGCAGCAGCAGTTGAGGAATATTCAGTACAGTTGGACTAACTTTTTATCAGAATAAGACAGTTAAAGTGCTGAAAACATTTACTTTTTATATTTTATTCATTAACTGACAGTTTTATCCAAAGCAACTGAAACCATTAGCTGTCGATGCAGCTCTCTTCCTTCCTAACTCGTATTGATAAAATGTTTGTGTAAATATTTCTGCAACAATTTCTAAAAACTCTGCTTCCAAGTGAGATCCAAGTGGAATGTATGACAGTGTTTATGTAACGTACATCTGTTGGTCATCCAGCACAATTTCACTGATAAGCTTGTGGGTTTTTTCTTTTGCTCTTATGTGGTAGAGGAGTCGTTGTGACTTGTTGAAATTCTTTGTTTCAACTCTCATGAGAAATTGTAATAACTTTATGATTTGGCAAATTGGCATGAATTTGTATGATTTGATTTATGCAAAAGAGTACGATTTTTAGAAAAACACCAAGCATGAAGGTCCAACCCTAACCCCACCCTTAAAGGGATAGTTCCCCCAAAAATGAAAATGATCCCATAATTTATATTAAAAAAATATTCTGCTCTTCCAAGCTTTATAATGGGAGTGAATAGTAACTGAAATTTTGAACCCCAAAAAGCGCATCCATCATAAAAGTAATCCATACGGCTCCAGGGGGTTAATAAAGGCCTTCTGAAGCAAAGCCATGCGTATCATTAATTCATATAATTCACAACTTGTTTGACAAAAACAGTGACAACTTGACTGCTGTTAGAGAATGTTTCCCAGATAATTAGCATCAGTTTTTCATGAGTGTCTGTAACTTAGCCAACAGTTTTACAGCCTTTTCACTGACAACACCTGCTCAGAACAAGTAGTCTAGGCCTAGTCATATTTTCGTTATCACACGATGACTGACATATTGTCACATTATAAACATCTCTCTCTCCAAATAGGCTTAATCATTTTATTAGCACTAAATAAATTACAGTGTATTGCATAGTAAATGTTATAGGTCAATTTTAAAATCATGTCATATTTTATAATTATATCCTGGCCATGGATGCATTAATCATTGCATCTGTCTTTCAAAGATGTCAGGTAAAAAGCAATTAAACATCCTCTCATTCGCCCTGAGAGAAAAGTCCCCTAAAAAGGCCAGGTTAGAGGATGCTGGCGAAAAGGGTAGGCCCATTAGAGTCCACAACAAGTCCAAAAAGTCAACAAACACTTACAATAAATAACACTAGTCATAATCTCTCTCTCTCTCTCTCTCTCTCTCTCTCTCTCTCTCTCTCTCTCTCTCTCTCTGAGCGGATGCTGTGAGTGAGTGGGCGGAGTCAGCGTGTGTGCCTGAGAGTGTTGCGGTGCGAGTGAGTCTATTCTTTCTTTCTTTCTTTTTACACTGTCCCTGTTTTGGGGTTTTTGGTTTAAAAATTGTTTGAAAAGAATACAAAGAAAGTTTAAGGAGTAGGGGGTTTGAGGAACGTTGTTAACCAGCGCTTTGCTGGTTAGCAATGGCGGGTCCAAGCCAAACAAAGTTTGAGCAGCTTTCACGCAGGCACGGGATAAAACTCGCGCCTGTGATGAACTGCTCTGTGGAGGATTGTAGTTTGGCTGTGGGTAACGCTGTTGGTTTTAATAGCATAATATCTGCTTCTCGAATGAACAGTGCTGTGGTTATCTTCCTTGATACCATTGAGAACGTAAACAGTGTAGTGCAGACCGGAGTAGTAATTCAGGACACTTTTACTCCAGTAATACCGCTGGTTCAGCCTGCAAGAAAGATAACATTATCGAATGTACCACCTTTCATTAAAGATGAGCTATTGATTAATGAATTGTCTAGGCATGGAAAAGTTGTCTCACAAATGAAAAGGATCCCATTAGGGTGTAAATCGCCTTTGCTTAAGCATGTTGTGTGTTTTAGACGGCAACTACATATGATCCTAAAGAGTGATTTGGATGAACTGAATGTGTCGTTTAAATTCAAAATTGACGGCTTTGATTACGTTGTGTTCGTATCATCTGATACTATGAAGTGTTTTGGCTGTGGGCGAACAGGGCACGTTAGGCGTGCGTGTCCTGAGAGAGCAGATGAGTTAGACCCAGAGCCGGAGCCGGGGCCGAGCGGAGATACCGCGCGCGATAACAGTAGCGCGATGGTGACGGAGGATTCTGTTAGTGAAGAAGATGATGATGGCAGTAATGCCGCGGGGCGAAATACAGAAAGTGGGGAGAAGGAAACTGATGCAGTGTCTATTGTTGTTGCGGGGGGAAATACAGAAAATGTTGAGAAAAAACTGGTTACAGTGTCTACTGATGTTGTTAATGTGGCTGAGTGTATTGTGGAGGAGGAAGAGATGGTGACAGACATTGCTTGTGATGAAACACTTTTCAAAATACCCAATACTAAGAGAAAGAGAAATAGGAAGAGTCCGGAAATGGCAAAAATGAGCAGACAAACAAAAACAGAGTCTGATAAACTTGATACTGAAGGCAGTGTGATCGATGATTCTGATGGTGAAGTAGTGGACAGTAGGACAGGACGAAGTCGACGCAGTGATTACAACTTTGACAAAATAAAATCATTCCTGCAAAGAACGAAAAATGTGAAAAATGTCCAGTTTGAGGATTTTTTTGCTGACCGCAGAATGTTTATTAACTCAGTGACAATGCTAATGAGAAATGAAGGAGGGGAACAGTTTACAGTTCAAGAAATATACAGATTAAAGAAACTTGTTTCCAAACTGAAATTAGAAGTACAAACTGAAGATGGCTTCGAAACCACATAATCGCTGTTTTCCCATGTTTTTGTTTGGTTTATGTCCCCTCATACTATTTATTTTAATGAGTGTGATGAGGGTGAGCTCTCTTAATGTGAATGGAGCCCGAGATATACATAAAAGAGCAATGCTGTTTGAGCTTATCCAACAAAAGAATATTGATGTAACATTTGTCCAAGAAACACACAGTGACTGTATTAATGAAATTGACTGGAAAAAAGAGTGGGAGGGTGAAGTGTTTCTTACTCACATGAGTTCTACTAGAGGAGGGGTGGCTGTCCTTTTTGCTAAGAATTTCTCACCTATCTCATGTGAGGTTAAACATGTGATACCTGGCAGACTAATATTTTTAAGGGCTCAGTTTGAAAAATTCAAGGCTGTTTTTATTAATGTTTATGCACCAACAAATGGTAATGAAAGAGTACTCTTTCTCAAAAATGTAAATACAATTCTACAGAATTGTAGTTCTGATGATTTTCTGTTTTTGGGCGGGGACTTTAATTGTACAGGGAATTATAGTCTAGATCGGAATCATATGGAACCTCATGCTGCTTCAAGTCGTGCTTTAAATGAACTGATTGAGACTCATAGTTTATGTGATCTATGGAGGGATCTAAATAATAATGTAAGACAATACACGTGGTTGCATAATAGAGAGAATTTCATTTCTTTAGCCAGATTGGATAGGTTTTATTGTTTCAAGCATCAGTTTAATGTTGTGAAAAGTTGTTTTATTACACCAACTGGTTTTTCTGATCATTGTTTAGTCACATGTAATGTGTTTATAACAAATGTGAAGCCAAAGAGTGCATATTGGCATTTTAACACTTCCCTGTTAAGTGATGTGAATTTTAGAGGTGTTTTTGTTTCTTTTTGGAATGATTTTAAATTAAGAAAACCATGCTTTGTAAATTTACGTCAGTGGTGGGACTGTGGTAAGGTTGAAGTGAAAGTACTTTGTCAACAGTATACTTTCAGTGTCTCTCGGGACATCACTAGATCAATGAAAAAACTTGAATCTGAAATAATGGAGGCACAAGGGTTAGCAGAGATCACTGGGGAGGGAAGACATATCGAGACACTTAAAACTAAGACATCTCTTCTGTCAGATTTGCTCGGCATTAAAGCAAAGGGGGCTTTGGTCCGATCTCGCTTTCAAAACTTAACACAAATGGATGCCCCATCTAAGTTTTTCTTTAGTCTTGAAAAAAAGAACGGTCAGAGTCGTTATATTCACTCCTTACGCTCTGAAAATGGGCAGGAATTGACAAAGACATCTGAAATTAGAAAACGAGCTGTACAGTTCTATGAAAAATTGTATAGTAGTGAATATAGAAAGGACGAGGAGTTGTCTGCTTGCTTCTATGAAGGTCTGCCAAATGTCTTGGAGGACTCAAAGGCAGAGCTGGAGAGGCCTCTTTCAGAAGAGGAGCTTCTGAACGCTCTCAAGGGCATGGAGAGTGGAAAAGCTCCTGGGATGGATGGACTCCCAGCTGAGTTTTATAAAGAGTTTTGGGCTGTGCTGGGCGAGGACCTGCTGGCTGTCCTGAATGAAAGCTTGGCTGATGGCTCTTTGCCCCTGAGCTGTAGGAGAGCAGTGATCACATTGCTACCCAAAAAGGGTGATTTGCAGGAGATTAAAAACTGGAGACCTGTGAGTTTGCTTTGTTCTGATCTCAAAGTCCTTTCTAAGACTCTGGCTAATAGACTGAGAAAAGTGATGGGGCAGGTCATTCATTTTGATCAGACATATTGTGTGCCGGGTAGGTCAATCACAGATAATGTCTGTCTCATACGGGATATTTTAAGTGTTTCGAGTCTTTTAGGGGTAAATTTGGGGTTTATCTCTATTGACCAAGAGAAGGCTTTCGATAGAGTTGAACATCAGTATTTATGGGACACCCTAGAAGCTTTTGGTTTTAGTTCTGTTTTTGTTGATATGATTAAAGTGTTGTACCAGGACACTGAGAGTTTACTGAAGGTCAATGGTGGTTTGAGTGCTCCGTTTAAAGCTAGTAGAGGAATCAGACAAGGTTGTGCTCTGTCTGGTATGCTTTACTCCTTAGCTATTGAACCAATGCTGAATAAATTAAGAGATAGGATTAAAGGTTTAACATTGAATCATGATATACAACATCAAATTTCAGCTTATGCCGATGATGTTATGGTTTTGGTAAATGGGCAACAAGACATTAATCAGCTGGTTTCTGTTGTTAATGATTTTGGAATAATTTCAGCTGCAAAAATTAATTGGGAGAAGAGTGAAGCACTGGCTGTTGGGAAATGGGAGGAAGGGATGCCAAAACTACCTGGTGGGATGAGTTGGAAGAAAGAAGGGTTAAAATATCTAGGAGTACATCTTGGGGATTTAAACACCCAACAAAAGAACTGGGAAGGGGTGATTGAAAAAATAGAAGGAAAATTGAAAAAATGGAAATGGATTCACTCACAATTGTCATTTAGAGGGAGAGTTTTAATAATCAACAACTTGGTTGCCTCTACATTGTGGCATAGGTTATCTTGTGTGGATCCACCTGTTGGACTACTGTCCCGATTACAGGTAATCCTAGTGAATTTTTTTTGGGATTGTTTGCACTGGGTTCCCCAAAGTGTGCTCTTTCTTCCGAAAGAAGAGGGAGGACAAGGCTTGGTGCACTTACCGAGCAGACATGCTACTTTTCGTCTGCAGTTTATTCAGAAATTTCTGACTGGCCCTGTTGAGCTTGTGTGGAGGAAGATGGCAAAAACGATTTTGCGCACAGTAGACGGACTTGGACTGGATGCTGCGCTGTTTCTAATGGATGCTAAGCAACTACGTTTTGCTGGAGTGCCTCGATTTTATTGTGAACTTTTCAAAGTATGGGGACTTTTAAATGTTTGCAGACTGGAGGAGACCAATTCTTTGTTCTGGTTACTTGAAGAACCTCTAATCAGAGGAGCTCGCATGGATATTGCGGGTGAGAATGTTCTGGGACTTACCCAGATACTGTGTGCTTCTAAAACTGTGGCATTGAGGCACATAGTTAATGTGGCTGGACCTGAGATGAGTGATATAAATGCAGTAGCTACTCTGTTGGGTCAGAGGTCAATGCGCCACATGCTAACCATAATGGATATGTGGAAAACAAGACTGACAAAGGAGGAATTGACTTTAATAAAGGATTTTAAGAATGGAACAGTGACTCTGGACATAAGAGACCCTTTTCCAAAACTTGGGATTACACCAGACTTAAAAGAAATGTCAGGTCCTTTGTTGGATCTCAACGGACTGCAAGATTTAGATCTGAATGAAGTCGGAGGGAAAGTGATGTATAAATGCTTTGTAAAAGTTTTTAATAAAGGAACACTAAATGGGAGGGTTGATACAGTGTGGAGGGATAAGCTTGGGTTGAAAGAGGACATGAAACCTGTGTGGAGAGTGCTGTACAAACCACCATTGACCAAACGATCTGGTGACTTACAATGGCGAATATTACATGGGGCTGTGGCTGTTAACGCTTTTGTTTCAGTCATTAATCCAGATACTGATGATAAATGTGTGTTTTGTGGATCTAGAGAAACTATTTTTCACTGTTATTTGGAGTGTAAAAGACTTCAAACGCTTTTTAATTTGTTGGATTTGTTATGTGGTAAATGTGGGGAAAAGTTTACTCCAGATGTTTTTATTGTAGGGGCAGGATACAATCAAAAGCAAAAGATTAAATGGCAGCTGCTTAATTTTCTGTTTGGACAGGCAAAGCTCGCAATTTATAAAACAAGGAAGAACAGAATAGAAAATAGTGGTGGTCAGGAGATTACAGCCTTATTTAAAGCTTTTATTAAGTCAAGAATTGTTGTGGAGTTTAAGTATTACAAAGCAATGAATGATATAGAAACTTTCAAATTACAGTGGTGTTACAATTCTGTTTTTTGTACGGTTGTGGAGGAGGAGTTACTTTTTGAATTTGTGTGGATTTGAAATTGTTATTTATTCTTTTATATCATGATTGAATAAAGTTTGTTATTAAAAATCAAATCTCTCTCTCTCTCTCTCTCTCTCTCTCTCTCTCTCTCTCTCTCTCTCTCTCTCTCTCTCTCTCTCTCTCTCTCTCTCTCTCTCTCTCTCTCACACATACACGCACATGTGGAAATTGAATAAATACTTTGTATTTGGTATTTGAGCAATTATTATTATTTGGTTGGGGGATGTCACTCTTGCCTGTCTTCAAAACTTGAGAGCCCTTGAGAGCAAAGAGCAAAACAAAACATCGGTCATGAATTAGAAGTCTAAAATGAAAACTTTTAAAGAGAAATGTCAGAGGAGCTTGAGTTTGTTGCCCAGCCCTATTTATTTGAACCGCAAGAGACGTCTACTGTCACCTAAGCTCACGCTACTCCTACATCCAAAGTCATTCACTGGAACTCGACTCTCTCGTGAACGAGCGGGCGGACATTACCGGAAGCCAGTGATCACAGTTTATAAAGTTATAATTATGGATATTTTTCTTACAAAAGAACGCATCCTTTCGCTTCAGAAGGCCTTTATTAACACCCTGGAGGCTTATGGATTACTTTTGTGATGAATGGATGAGCTTTTTTGGCCTTCAAAATATCTGTTACCATTCACTCCCATTATAAAGCTTGGAAGAGCCAGGACATTTTTTTTTAATATAACTTCGATTGTGTTTGGCTGAATGAAGAAAGTCAGATTCATATATAAGATTGATTGAGGGTGAGTAAATGATTGGATAATTTACATTTTTGGGCGAACTAACTCTTCCTAACCGTCAATGGTGCGTAAGCTGATTTTGTACAAAACGCCCAAATGAGATTGTTTAGATTAATATAAATTCACCAAAATGTAAAATAATTATGAATTGCCATGAGATGTGTTTTTTTTTTTTTTCTGTTATACTAACCGTTGCATGCAATCCTAAACTACATCATACAAACATTTTGTAAAAAGTTGTAAGAAAGCGATTTTGAGTTTGGTCTTCAAAATTAACAATACCAGCTTGGTTGGGTCGGGTCAAATGGTCTTTGGTACAGACCGGATTTAGCCTTCAATTTAAAGGCCACAGCACATTCAAATCCAGATAGAAGTCAGATACATTAGCAGCATTAATATCTTTTATTATATTGATCCAATGATAGGAACAGCCTGTAAAATTCAAAGCATGGACAGAATCTTTTTCTGTTGACGTAGAATATTGTGTCTTATTATTCCACTCAGCTAAAAGAATGATTTGGACCGGTAAACTGCCAGGTATTAAACATGACCCGCAATTCCTGCTGCCGGTGATGTGAGACCTGGCAAAATAATAGCATGACTTTTTCTTCGCCGACCGTCCAAATGAGCTGTTATGAATATGTTGGGAAAGTAATTTGCCTTGATCATAGACATCCTCCGCCACAATCTTCCTTTAGACGGGAAGAGAAAAGAAGAACTGGATTAGTCATACTCTCGACAGTTAAAAACTGATTACTTGATTGATTTACGCTACGGACCCCAGTCACGTATTTCGTTCTGTGACAGAGGTGAGAAATGACAAAAGTACTCTATAATTATCCCAAGCTGTTTCCATGCCAGCGAGATATTTAAACACCTTTCATCCCAACTGAACACGCACAGTGCACATATATCTATTAAAGTACATGTAATAACTCCTATCATTTCTACCTTTGTTGCAATCTCATATTGTGAGGCAGCTATTGAAAATTGACGGAAATCATCTGCCGCTGTCACTCAAACTCTTTATAATCTTTTAAGACCGTTGTAATACAATGGGGGAAATAATGATGTGAATTACTTCTGCTGAAAGGCGATTTCTTAAGGTTGAGCATGGTCTTGAGCACCTACTTTTTTTTCTTTTTTTTTTTCCGTTCTATTATTGTCTGGTTTGTTGATTACTGTGTGTTAATTGTGTACTGACTGCAGCATGGGTGATGGCCCAAGACAAATTTCCCCATGTGGGATAATAAAGTTTTACCTTTGCAAATACTATCTCCGATATTCGTGTGTGTGTGTGTGTGTGTTTTCCTCTCTTTTTTTTTTCATTTTGAGCTTTCCCAAAAAAGTAATAAATTTCCCTTCAGGGTGGCGTGATGTTTCCATGGCACTGATTCACTTGACTTGAGATGCCAACACACTTCTTAAATTAATATATTCTAGACTAATTAAGCCCTCCGGAAATGCTAAATAAAACTTTTTTGAAAGATAAATGGACTATTTGTTAAGCAAATTCTTAAAAAAAAAAAAAAAAAAAATGTTTTTAATAAAAGTTTAATGAAGTTTCAGCTCAAAATACCCAACAGATCATTTTTTACAGCATGTTTAAATTGTCATTTTTTGGGGCTCAGAAAAACGCGCTGTTTTAGTGTGTGCCCTTTAAATGCAAATGAGGTGCTGCTGGACGACACAGGGGGCGGAGCTTCATGAGCTCGCACTCAGTCTGTCAGGACAATTTCATCTCACGGAATGATGATTATATCAGAAACTCTCAGTAACGGCGTTCATTTCGAGTCGGACAATAATGCCTACAGAGTCAGAGTGCTGTATAGAGATGAAACAGGTAAAGTTTAGTAGTTTAATTACGGTTATTATAACGTATTTGTCATCTGCTTGTAGGCTATGTATCCATTATTTATTAATAGCCTACAAGTCTGCTGTCTGAATGATGATCAAACATATACTGATGAGTTTAATAAAGTTTATTGTACATCACACAAAAGATGAAGTGTCAGTTTTACTTCAGAAAATCACAGTAAGAGCTGAGTAAACACAGTAAGTTATAAGAAGTGCGCAAGTACATAAACGAATTTCGGTAGAGATGAGGGAGCATTCCTGTGGGCGGAGGTTAGTCAAAAAACTGTTCTACTGACGTCATTAAAGAAGGAAGTAGAGGGATGTAGTCCAAACGGGCCGTTCGCTGTAGGCGACTTCTGTTAAATAAAATATCTCGCTTGGCATTGAACTTTGAGCTTTATAATTTTACAGATATTATTTATGCTCTAACAGCAACATTACACACTAACTAAAGTTTGAAACATGGGATCACGAAGAACGGGACCTTTAATATGTTAAACTGGCAGCCTAAGTATAAGTTCCTTAAAATAAGACCAAGAAGAATTTAATACAATGATATGCTCCTTTCTTATTTTCATAAAAGTAGCCCAGTCATCCTGCCTTTGACAGGACGACGTTGCCAAGACACTTGGCAAAACTTTCAAAAAAGAACTTTGAAAGGGTTGTAACTCTTGACTCATCTTAGTGAAGGTGTCCAGTTGAATAAGATCAGAGAGATGTTTTAATCTCCTGCCGAAAATGAGTGCTTCTCTATGTCAGGCGGACTCAGGAAGCCACCTGCGTGATGGATGATCTGAGCTGTCACCTCCCTGTGGATGATATTAAGGGACAGCGGCCTGCCAGACACACAGCTGCTGCTTAGCCTCTACATTGGCCTGTCTACCTGGAACAGCTCTCTCTATGTGAACCGTGGCATATACTGTAGAGGAATGGGAGTACAATGTTGTGGCGCATGGCGATTTGGACTGGCGCTGTGAAACGAGCAGATGAATAAACTGCAGAAGGCCTCTGTCCTCATCGACAGCCCTGGGTGAATGAAAATACCTGTAATACACCGGAGTGTCAGAGGAAAGGGAGGTGATGATAATGAGAGTTTCACAAATCATAAGCAAGCATTAATGTCTTTAAACCCGTGTCATGATGAAATGCAAAGTAGAATGAGCCTGTTTGTTCATAAACTACTCATAATTGTGTTTGCATGTAACAGAATCAGAGATAAAGAAAAAAAATGTTTTAATAATATAATAATTTATATTAATGAAAGCAGAACATTGTTCTAAATGAATATTTTGCTTTTATTATTATATTATAAAATGTATTTATTTAATCTAAGTTACTTTTATTCAGCAAGGATGAAAAAAACTGAAAAAATGCATCAGTTTCCGCAGAAATATTAAGAAGCACAACTATTTTCAACATTGATAATAATAAATGTTTCTTGAGCAGCAAATCATCATATTAGGATGGTTTCTGATGAATCATGGGGCACTGAAGACTGAGTAATGATGCTGAAAATTCAGCTTTGCATCATAGAAATAAATTACAGTACATTTAAAAATCTATTAAAAAACTAATTGTAATAATACTTCACAATATCACTGTTTTTACTGTATTTTTGATCAAATAACTGCAGCCTTGACGAGCATAAGATATTACCGTATCCATATCATGTCTCATGTAATCGCTCAGTGTTTCAACCGCGGAAAGGCGTCAATAAAATAGCTTGTGAATAATGTCTCATTACATTACATTTACCTCAGAAAAGCCTTTTAATGTCCACAAACTCATTAGTCAGTACAGTAGCTGATACATAACCCAATTAATCGATATTGAATTGATTTGAATCACAAACTGAATTGAATCGCAAAGCTTGTGAATCAAAATCAAATCGAATCATGAAATTTGTGTCAATACCCAGCCTTAGTCTAAATAATCTCTTGCTGTTGAAATGGGTGGTTCACTGAGAGAATAAGCAGAAAAGTGGACCAGACTTTATGTAGACAGTCAAAAGCTTGACTAAACGAGACAACAAAGAGGCACACTTTGAGAGAGAGGAATGGGAAGTGTTAAATGAATCCAAAATTAAATGAATTAATCCGAACCCTTGAATACAATCTAGGCATTAGGTATATTCGATTTTCTGGCGACTGTGGAGGTGAAATTAGAATCAGCCTCAGGTCAGTTACATATTCCACCGGTCAATTCATTCATCAGCGGCTTATCCTTGCTCCCTATTATTTTGCGCCTAATTTCAAGGCATGTAAGTGTCTGGTTAGTGCTATGTCAGCCCCCTACTGGGATCCTGTCAGAGCACACCGAAGCTCTTAATTGAATACTGCATTACCACTGTTTTCGCCGTAGGGTGCCCCCACGACACCTGAGCTAGACGGAGGCAGCCGACACGACCCCTCTCTCCAGCCTCATTAATTACTACATCACATCCCTGCCTTCCACTCCTGTGCCGAAGGGCCCCTACTGGCAGCTCATGTAGAAGCGAGAGCAATGGAAACATTACAGAAAACTCCCTCGAATACCCAGGAGGGTCTTTCATGTCGGCCAAAGGACAGGCAAAGCAACGATAAGACCATCCCGGAAGAGGACAGGGAATGCTGTTAACTTTAGCTATTTCCTGACGGAATTTTTTATCACGCCGTTCGCTGCCCTCAAACACCTTCTGTTCTGCCACTGTGATAGAAAACAGAAGAGCCCACAGGAAGTGGCTCTGGGAAACCGACCAATCGCTGCCCTTGAGGGTCAAAGAGCAGGGAGTCGGGTGTGATGCGTCACAAACTTTCCTGTTTGGGGGACATATGACATAATCATATCTGAACACACATCCTACCTTTGGGTCTCACGGCCATGTACTGATCAACACCCAGCAGATGAAGAGTGTGTCGGAGCTTCAGAGACAAAGAAAGAAAGAAAAAAAAATCAAGTAAGAGGGAAAAAAAAAATGAAGCCAAACTGGGGTTATTACTCTTGCCATTTCAGGACACCTCAGGCAGTGGTAATAATTATTTATGTACTTAATAATAATAACAATAATATCTAGTGTTTTTCGTTCTGCAGTAGAATTCCAGTTCACAATACTTCTACTACTAATAATAATAATATTATTATCTGCTCAGATGAGACATAAAGTGCGTTACATGCATCCTCATAATGCGATTATAATGGGATTTTGGCGATACTGCGATTAAACTTTACCTCATGTAAACGCAATACTTCGATCAAACTAAAGTGATTAAGCTCATAATCGTAGTAACCATATTCGCATTAAACTATGTGGCATACACCGATTTTAATCGCAATAAACACACATGCAAACACTTTAATCGCATTATTACCGCTCTGACCAAAGTGCGCGTGTGCTCTGACGTACACAGATGCCGTGTGTTCTTCACACGACTTCATGGATGAACTCTGAGACATTATTCTGAAATTTTCTCTTCTCCAAATCGCTAAACTCTGTCAACACTTGAAGCGTAGGCAAACCCGGTATTAAGATGTTCATCACAGTGCTCAATAATATCCAGTACGCCCATTAAAATGTATTTTGAATTTTAAATGAGTAGATTAAAACAATGTCCGGTAACATGCATACTGTATGCCTATCTGAGTGTGGTATAACAATACTTATTAGCGAATAATCGTAATAATGAAAATTGCATGTAAACTGGATTGGAGAGTTCTGCTTGTGTCATCTAAACATCTTACTGCGATTAAGACCTTATTATTAGAAATTATTGCATTATTGCACATGCAAATGTAGTCATAGACTTTGTTTACCTTTTAGGGCTGGCTTTAATGAAATCAGATCCATTTGCTCAGACATTCTCCTCAATATCCTAGTTGCTATAGTAACAATGTAAGAGTCAGCACAATGCCAATAGACTTCCTCATACAACAACTGTAATTGTGGAATGACAGATGACCAACTTACTGTAAAATTCTCCTACACATGGCTATCATGACATCTCACCGAACTCACAAAAGAAAACAAAAGCAGCAAAGGGATTTTACACATTCATGCATACTGTGTACTAGAAAAATGCAGATCATTCACTCGTTAAATATTCACTAAATATAAGGGAATGTTACATAATTATATAAAGGAAAAAGCAAACAAATACTGTAAGTGCACTCAGGCAGAGTGATACAAAGAAACAACATTAAATCTTGAAATATGACCTAAGACTAAACTCAAAGCAAAGGCAAACCGCAGTAACTAATCATTTGGTCAAAACTGAGTTATAATGGAAATCGGGTCTTTAAAGACGTGGTCACATGAGCGAACTTTCAGCAAAAAAGGTCCATGGTCCCCTGTCAATAGTGTAGTGATGCACAAACCACCGTTCACACAGGAGTTACTTTCAGATTAAACAGTATTCTGTTAGTTAACTAACAATTTCGTGTGACCTACTTCCAAAATCTGCGTGGTGAAATGTTGCGGCCTTACATGACGTGTTTGACTCAACTGTTATTTTTATTATCAAACAAAACAAGAGTGAAAATAGATCAATATCAGCTCAATAATAAAAAAAAACAACAACTTTGATTCTGTTTTTTTCCAGTTTCAATGTTGGCAAAGTTACTGCAATTTGGCTGTTGGGCAAACTGAGACATGATGTGCCCACTTTTATTGATTTTTAGTGTCTATGTGAGCAAAACCACACTGTAAAAACTAAAGGTGTCTCAAATATCCTGTCGGACATTCAATGAACTTGCCTCAAAGCTCTTTCGCCTATATAGTACGGTTACTGGTGGAGCATTGACAATCTTTGCGGTTCTTGCTGGAACTTATGGGATCCTTTAAGCACTTTGTATTCAGTTCAGAGGTTCTGGAGTCACCTTTTTATTACCATGAGACCTCAAAGTGCTTTGGGGGAAATTAGAGGAACTCGAATTCTATAAAAGGGTTATTGGAAGATCTTTTAACATTTGGTTACTGGAAGATCTTTTATGTTAAAGCCAGCATCTGGAGGAACCCAATGGTTCTGTGAGTCCACGATAAGATTTTTATTATCCTATTATTATTACATTTACATTTAATCATTTTTATTTTATCCAAAGCGACTTACAAATGATGAGAGCAATAGAAGCAGTTAACCCTCTGGGGTCTGAGGTGTTTTCTGGGTCCTGGAGGTGTTCTCTGACATGCTCTGACATTTGTGCTTATTTCTGTTACTTGTGACATTTTCATGGCTAAAGTCTGATTACACTGTATTCAGCACAAACTCTGCTACAATAATATATCAGCAGCATGTATGTAAAAGTTTGTAGTTTTGAGATAATGACATTTATGCGTGGTTTGTGAAAATACAAAAAAAATTATCACAGTGCTTTAGTTCACCCAGTTCCTGAACTCTCTCAGTTCAAATAATTTTACACTTATAAAAAAGTCATTCAATAGCTACTCGTTCTATTGTCTGACAAAAAAATATAGTAAATGAGAACAGCTTTATTGGACATCGGCTATTATATTATATTATATTATATTATATTATATTATATTATATTTTTTTCTCATTAAAATCATGCTCACATACTGTATTTTAATATACAGTATGTGAGCATGATTTTAATGAGAAAAAAACATTTGGCAGGCAGAACGCGAGTACGCCACGATGACGTCATGAATATGCTAATTGACGTATGACGTCATCTAGCGACATTTAGCGACTTTTAGGGGAGGCGTTAGCTACTTTCCTTTGAAAATAGTTGGCAACAGTGCCTCGCGCTGCTCGCGTGCAACAAAGCTCAGCTGATCATCATCGGATTTGAAAGTAACAGCTCCTCTCATCAAAGCTTCCGCCGTTTGTTCGCCTCTCCGTCACAAGGTTTGTAAACTCGCCAAAGAAATATATATACAGTCTACTCACTATACACTCACCTAAAGGATTATTAGGAACACCATACTAATACTGTGTTTGACCCCCTTTCGCCTTCAGAACTGCCTTAATTCTACGTGGCATTGATTCAACAAGGTGCTGAAAGCATTCTTTAGAAATGTTGGCCCATATTGATAGGATAGCATCTTGCAGTTGATGGAGATTTGTGGGATGCACATTCAGGGCACGAAGCTCCCGTTCCACCACATCCCAAAGATGCTCTATTGGGTTGAGATCTGGTGACTGTGGGGGCCATTTTAGTACAGTGAACTCATTGTCATGTTCAAGAAACCAATTTGAAATGATTCGAGCTTTGTGACATGGTGCATTATCCTGCTGGAAGTAGCCATCAGAGGATGGGTACATGGTGGTCATAAAGGGATGGACATGGTCAGAAACAATGCTCAGGTAGGCCGTGGCATTTAAACGATGCCCAATTGGCACTAAGGGGCCTAAAGTGTGCCAAGAAAACATCCCCCACACCATTACACCACCACCACCAGCCTGCACAGTGGTAACAAGGCATGATGGATCCATGTTCTCATTCTGTTTACGCCAAATTCTGACTCTACCATCTGAATGTCTCAACAGAAATCGAGACTCATCAGACCAGGCAACATTTTTCCAGTCTTCAACTGTCCAATTTTGGTGAGCTCGTGCAAATTGTAGCCTCTTTTTCCTATTTGTAGTGGAGATGAGTGGTACCCGGTGGGGTCTTCTGCTGTTGTAGCCCATCCGCCTCAAGGTTGTGCGTGTTGTGGCTTCACAAATGCTTTGCTGCATACCTCGGTTGTAACGAGTGGTTTTTCCAGTCAAAGTTGCTCTTCTATCAGCTTGAATGAGTCGGCCCATTCTCCTCTGACCTCTAGCATCAACAAGGCATTTTCGCCCACAGGACTGCCGCATACTGGATGTTTTTCCCTTTTCACACCATTCTTTGTAAACCCTAGAAATGGTTGTGCGTGAAAATCCCAGTAACTGAGCAGATTGTGAAATACTCAGACCGGCCCGTCTTGCACCAACAACCATGCCACGCTCAAAATTGCTTAAATCACCTTTCTTTCCCATTCTGACATTCAGTTTGGAGTTCAGGAGATTGTCTTGACCAGGACCACACCCCTAAATGCATTGAAGCAACTGCCATGTGATTGGTTGATTAGATAATTGCATTAATGAGAAATTGAACAGGTGTTCCTAATAACCCTTTAGGTGAGTGTATATTCAAACACATTCAAACTCAACGTATTGTGCCCAACTGTGTCTTCAAATTGCTGATATAACTAATTTAGCTGATTCCTGCTGTCGTCATTGGCGTTTGTTATGAATAACACAAGTGGTTCATATAATTTGGTCTGTTTTTGTTTATTCACTACAGGCGCCCTCATTCTCTCAAATACCCTTTTAAAGCCATTTACTGGCCAATAAATATTATGTTATGAATGTATATAATCAGCTTTGTTCTTTTGTTTCCCCAGAACAACCAGTAGGCCTACATTTCCAAAATAATCTGGGCCCGGTTCCCCGATAACGCTCACTCTTAGCGCGCTAAGAAGACTCGAAAGATATATCTTACCAAAGTTGTTTATGTTCCTAATTGTGTTCCCCGAACCATACCTTAGGAAGCTGCTTAAGATATACCTTCTTACGTGCGATGTTACCGGGTGGTGTCCGTGGCGATGGTGCTGAATTGGTTGATATCGATGGCTCGAGAATCAATTATTCTCTCGTGCAGGGGCTGTTTCACTGCATTATGCGAGAAAGCGGTGTTCTTTATAAAAGAAGCACTTCAGAAATAGTTGAAATTGCATTTATTAGGACTCATGGGATATTATAAAAAATAATCCAAACTATAATAGCCTATAATAGCCTAGCCTACATATTTTTAAATTGTATCATATATTGCTGCCATAATAACCATTTCAAATGTGTACGTGCTTTCTTCTCTTTCCCATTTTTGTTCGCTGAGGTGGAGCTGCGATGAAATATTGTTCTTGGAAATACTTTCCAGCATTTCAGTAATAAAAGTGTAGGCCTACATCTCGGTGCTCGGCAGTGATCAAAAAGGGTTTAAACAGTGGATTTTGAATCTCTTCTTGTAAACTCAGAGATGTGGATTCAGACGGCAGTTAAATTACCACACGACCTGTTTGTCAAAAAACAGTAGGTACTAATTTGGCCAGGGATTTTTACGCGGGTTGGGTGAGAAAAAACACTGATATTATGGATTCGGACGGCACTAAAATTACCGACTCACCCCTATAAATGTTTAAAATACCATACAAGCCCATGAGAAACAATATTAGCGTCCGAATAGGACTTAACTGACAGTAGCCTATGCTTTCACTGGCCTTTAAAAGCGCTTTTTAATTAAATTAATAATATTGTATAATAATATAATTAAAAATCTAACAACAATCAGTGTAATGACAATTTTATTCTTTGCATGAAAACACTTGAATTAGCCTAATTGAACACTGTCTGTGTGTATTAAAACTTCAGAATTATATTCTTATAGACCTGCAACAGTGATAAGGTAAAGCTAAGAGTGGTCCAGACCAACCTTACGAAAGTGTGACTTACAGAAGATATACTTAGCGTACGATCATGTCGGGAATCGTGCCATAACGTTAAGAGAGAGGTTAAGGAATAGGTTAAGAACTACTTAGCGATAAGAACGTTTTGGGGAACCGGGCCCTTAACATTTCAGAGGCAACATTGAATTACAGTAAGTTACCTGCAAAAAAAATTATTATATGGCTTCAGAAGACTTACAACACAACCCATAACCCCTGAGTTGTGAACTCATTTGATTATTTTTAGGATCTTTTCTGGGACAATTTTGGAGCTTAACAGAATATTTATCCATTTTTACATAAATTGTTGCATTGAATTGAACTAAACAAGTGTACATAGGAATGGTTTCATGAATGATTTACACAATTTTGTTCTGCTCGTGTTTCATGCAGTGAAAGCGAACGGTGACTGGGGTTGCATTATGCCTGAGATCTGCTTTTGGGTTCCACAGACAGAAAGTCAAACAGGTTTGGAATGTCACAAGGCTGAGGAAATTATTTTAATTTCACAACTATCACTTTAATAACATTACTAACAGTAAATTTTGTATTTTGCAGGGATCTCGGTAAGCTGAAATACAAGTTTGAACAAGAATAAAAATCTTTCAAGCAGCTTTCTGTTGGTCAAATCCAGCGAATTCCAGTGACCAACTTGGTCCCATAGTGAAATTTTTGACCACACACGAAATTGCAGGTCGTGTGGATTCTTATGGAAATGACTGGAATTCACCAATGAAAATTCAAAGAACAACAGCTAATTTTTCTGCACCTTAACTCTGTTAAAATGGAAAATGTTTTCTGCTTGTTGTGACATAAGGAATACTGTTTCCGGGTCGAAGCCTCTACTTCTACTTCCTCTATCTTGTTTCTAGTGAGAATACTCAACAACCATTTATGAGCACTGTTGATTCAAGCTTTTCAAAAGCCATAGTGTACATAACAGTCTCCAGCCTCACGACATCCCAGACTTCAATATTTTAGGATTCAAATTAGTTTAATAACTAGCCATCTGAGATTTCGGTATAGAGATAAAAGTTAGGATCATAATTTTCAGGAATATTACAGAACAATGAGTGTATATTAGCACTGTTTGTTGTTTGTTTTTGGCATCTGATAGAGCTTTTGGATTTGGAAACAGTGACGTCAGACTTAACAAGCTTCACAAAACTTATTTAGGGTAATTAGGGTAGTCAAAATGTCAATGTCATTTTTTTATTTTTTTTTTACATTGATTTATTACATGGAACATATGTGTTTATATGCATTTTGTTGAGATGTCTTTTCTTGTATAGCCTATTGTATATACATGGTTGATTATTCATGTTGCTTATGTATAATACTATTTTTGTGTGTATTCTATTCATTTATATTAATCTATTACTAGCTTTTTTATTATGTATTAAAATGGATCTAAAATATGTAATAAACAATTCTTATTTTGTATTTGGTTCAGTTTGTTTATTATAATAGAAGTTAATGGTAACCATAGTAACAACATGAAATTAATAAAAAATTAAATGAATAAAAGTGGTTCCACACAGTGCCTAATATAAGAGATCCTCAGGAAACCTGTGTGGTTCCTCAGAGAACCGCCCCTTTTTAAAGGGTGCCTAGAGGATCTACAGACGGTTCCACCGGTGTGGCAAAGTGAAGAACCCCAAAAGGTTCCTCCAGGCACCTTTTATTTATACAGTGCACACTCTTCTTTTAAAGCCCAAAAGCACTGATTTGCTTGTTTTTTTCTTGACTCAAGTCTGTTATTCACACAGTTTGCGCATGCATCTTTTAATTCAATTAGCTTTGACTCAGCTGAGAGACATATGTTCATCTATTGGAGTGTGGCAGAGCTTCAGATATATGTGCCAGGGGAACAGACTGCACATTTGAATATTTGCGGCCACAATTCCTCCATGTTGAGCGAGGTTTCATGAGAGTGTAGAGGTGAGCGAGAAACAACAGGATCAGTCTTTTCAGCACTGTAGGGGCCTCTAATGAGCATCGTAGCGCTCGGGATGAAAAAAAAATCTCGTAATCCACTCTGAGTGCAAGAAAGCATCTTTGTTTTCAGAAGTACTGTGAACAAAAACAAGTGCCATAAACAGCTTCAGAGGCGGTATTTGTGAAAGTCCTCCATTGGAAACTGCGATCTGCCAACTCTCTGATCGACTCTACCTAACTGAGAGAAGGAAGGAACTGGAAGACCCGGATGCCACACAGCAAGTCTTCCTTTTCTCCATGTCAGCTGCAGCCACTAGATGTGAGGTCTCGGTGCACTTCTTCAAGCCTTCAGTGCTCCTGAATCTGACAAGTTGTGTGACTGTTTCCTCGACATCAAACGTGCAGCGATGTGCCAGTGGTAGTGCAGGAAGGCTGTGTGAGACAGCCCAGTGAAACAAACAGCAGACAGTGCTCTTATCCCAGAAATAGACCTGCCTCTGACTGACACCTCAGAAGCATCTAATGAGTGTTAACCCATGAATATTTAATACCTTTTCTTCTTTTTTTGTCAATTTGAGCTCAAAGGGCTCTCACAGAAACAATGGGGGAAGAAGATGTTCTAATGGGACCTTTGAATCTAGGAGCCACTCTTTTGACTTTAAAAAATGGCTTGTTCATTAGGCAACTGACAAATTATCTGGCCACCGATGTGTGGTATTTGTAAAAAAAAAAAGAAAAAAAAAAAAGCATTTTTAAATTTTGCAAGGCGTTTTAATCAAGAAAAATGTGCCATCCAAATTATGCAGCCATCACAAGCTGCCCTTTCACAGCTCTTGTTTTAACATTTAAATTAAACAAACATACCCTGCAGCATTCAAAAACTGCTTTTTATCACATACAGTCTGATTAACTAAAAATTGCATACTATATGCATAGAGGAAAACATTACCACAGGTGCATATATGCACATATGAACTGTGTTCATACCCTTGATGAAATATTGATGAATCTGTATTATTCTAAATGAGGAAGGTACTGCAAAAAGTAATCAGCAAAATATGCATCTAAATGATCACCATAAGAAACATGTATTTTTATTTGTGGCACTTAATTAAGTGTGGAAGTTTTTGTTTTTTAAGAATCTTTGATGAATAGAAATTTATTCACACAAATAAGATTGATTTCCAGTCAAAAACTAGAAACAAGCCAAATAGCTTTTGAATACTCGTTGGTCCTATGCTTCTTTTCACAGGCTTAAAGCTTGAAAATGAAATTGCTTCTATAAATTATACAAAGTAGTGAAGCTCTACAAAATTAAAAAAATAAAGAGACAGTTCACCCAAAAATGAAAATTCTGTCATCATTTACTCAACCTCAAGTTGTTACAAACCTGAATGAATTTCTCTCTTCTGCTAAACACATAAGAAGATGGGTAACCAAACAGTTGATGGGGAAGAATTTAAATGATGACAGAATTTACATTTTTGGGTGAACTATCCCTTTAACCATAATGTTGAAATGTTTCTGAATTAATGAATGCTAAAAATCTAATTGCTGAATTTGTGTTAAGGGTTCCAGTTCTAAACTGCTTATATTTAATGGATGACAATAATAATCCATTTGTGAATAGCATGTTGTTTGTTCATTATAAATACATATCAAACTCACCAAGCAAAGACAAAAGCCAATTATTCCTCTGGGAAGTTTTTGAATTACTCACAGTACGATAAAACTACCATTTCATGACATAAAGACATTGGTCGTGTTACATGTTCTGCAATTCAAGTTAATTAAATGTCCTTTGCTGTTCATATAGGGATGCTCAACATATATGCTAGCAGTATGTAAACTAGCAGCCATTCCTTTGATATTGACTTTGATAAGAGAGCTTTATGCCTAAAAGCTTTGAATGCAGTAATTGTCTGCACTCACCATGTAATCATCTGTTATGCTGACAAGCTAATTACTCGGTAAATGTCAATCAAAACCACAACAGACAGTAACAGATTAAACAGCCATGATGTTAACGTTAGCAGTCAGAAATATCTTAGGATCCTTTGTTAATTTGTGTTGTGCTGAAACTGAGTTAGCACAGCAGGAGAATATCAAGCATGATTTTTCCCCAAGTACTCTCAGAGCAAGCACCGTGTGAAACGCCGCTGTTATGCAACACGGTTGAAGTGTTCTTAAATCTCAACTTGAATTACTTTGATACAACGAGGGATATTCAAAGAAACGATCCATGTTTTGCCAGCAAACCGTATACTGACACCGCACACCTGCTCTCTGCCCTCCGATCAGACGAGGATACTTTCTCAATCTGTGTGTCTGCCGAAGTAAAGTGACTGCAGGATGAACCGTGGGATTGATGTTTGGCCCATGCTACAGCAAAAGTCATTTCTGTTGCTGCTTAGATGATGAAAAGTGCGAGAAAGAGTTTATAACAGGAAGTTTGCGTGTGACACATCATCGATTCTATGATTCAGTGTACTGAATTACCTTCATGCCAGCTCGGTGGGCTTTACAAATGACATGGACTCAGAGGATACATATAACCTAAAGCCAAGACTAAAAGAAGAACAGAATGGACTTGGCTGCAGAGGAAGGAATGGATCATTTTGTCATCTTGTTTCTCTGTAAGCCATAGCCATGCTCTGTAATGAAAGAGTTGACCACTGCGCTCACCTACAGTCTCAACACTCTTTCTTAGTGCACTCAGGGGGCCGGGGACAAAGAAAACTGTTGAACTAGGTAAGTATGAGTCTGTGATTCTAGGGAAACATTCATATTTATGAGTGGCTCAGCAAAGAAACGAACACTCCTTAATTCTCTTCGGTCACCACCTCTCAGCATAAGCTACTTGTTTTTCAAAACCATCTGAGATGTACATGGGCACTTGATTCACAACTGAATTTAATAAACGCAACATGAGAGGAACAATGTGATGGTCAAATTCAAATCATTTTTATGCACTTGGCAGATGCATTCACCTACAATGAGATGCGGTCACATTTACTTTTCAGTGAATTTTTGAAGGCGAAATACAGTAATTTCAGCAGGAATCTACGTGATCTTGAATTTCACGGGGTTGCACGACTATTGATTTCTGCTAGTCGATTTCTTAAAGAGCTTTGTCATCTTCGTCATCATAAAGAGCGCAGTTCATGGTTGCATAGCAACGACAGACGCCACGGGAGCGCAAGCACTTGTGGAAAGAAGGAGAAACGGCGCAGCCACGCTTTCCACACGTTTTTAGACGCGATATGTGAACGGCCCCTTACAGAATTGGCAAATTATGATATTTTTGTCATCCTTGATGAAATACTTCCACACATCTGATGTATGGTGTCTGTTGGTGACGTTCGCCATTTTGAATTCATTTATGGTTAATGCACGCTTGAGTAGTCAATTGTTTCCGACAGCACCGACTAGTGGTTGAAGTATTCGATCTCTCGACTACTCGACTAGTCTCTGCAAGCCCTATGAAAGTTCTGTGACTTCTGTGTGCTCTGAGATTTATACTAGGGATGTTCTGATCACAATTTTTGCAACCGATACGACTACCAATTTCTTGTCATCATGATCGGCCGATATCGATCCTAATCATTCAAGCTTTATATATAAGTGATATGTCAGCTCTTGGTTGACTTTCACTGTTAAACCCTTAAACCCTGAAGGAATTTTAATGATTTCACATCTAAGTGGCATACTTAAAAGTAATAGGTCTCATTTGATAGAAAACCTTAAAAATTTTGAAGAAAATTGATTTTTATCATGTTTGGAGGTTCTTATGTTACAACACTGCTGAGAAAATCCCAGAAAAAGTAATGAAATGTATTGACTTATTTTGTTATTATTGATGCTTGACATGATATTGATGCTTGACATGATATTGACGTCATATCACAATCATGATATGTAGAGCGGGGCTTGATTTTGTCCCTGGGGAATTGATGTGGTTTGCTATTGCTGTGATGTCATGTGAGTGACAGGTTGTCCCTCCCTCACACCAGTAAACACTTCATCAGAGAAGAGATGTCACTACAAGGGGAAGTTATTTTGATTAAAGTTTACGAGAGCACATGAATTTAAAAAATAATGATGTGCATGGATAAATCATTTATAATAAATACTGCAATATTACATAAATAAGAATTGTAAATTTAGATTTCATGGTGGCTTTAAACTATACATTATAGTGCCTGAATTCACTTGTAGCAATTAAAATGGTTGGATTCAGTTTTTGGCATTCTACTTTTAATTTATTTAAAGAGTAGTAGGATGAGAATTTCAATATCTGCAATCAGTTGTTGGCTATAACATATAATTAACACAATAATTAATGCTTTTCTGGCCGATGAAGATTTTGTATATCGATGCATACCTAATGTTAATCATTTAATCTGTAGTCCTGGGACTACAGATGACAAACAGCCTTTGGCGAACTCTGACACATTCAGAGTAATGTTTATTAATGTCCACTTTTCCTGTTAAATAAACTAATAAATAAAATATATAAGAACTGAGGTGGCACAAAGAATTGCTAAATGAAAGGGTTTTTACTACATCCTGAATGATCAGCGCTCCTATGCAGTAACAGTCCCCACAACCACAGTCATCCCCAAAGTTATCTTTCTGCCTCCGTCTGGCAGCATGTGGCAGCGCTGGGAGGTCACGGATTAAGAAAACCCAAACAGAATTCAGTGTGATGCTGGCAAGAAACTGAGCACTCTCCCTATAGGCCCAGAAAATGGGCAGCTCATGAATATGCATGGAACCTGAGGAAATCCCTCACAGAGTGAAAGGAGACTTCTCTGGAACGAGGTAGAAAAAGACAGATGGAGAAATACAGGATGCTTTACGCAACCATATATTTCCGGCGAAAGAGTCTCTACTTCTCGCAGCACATAATAACAAATCGAAGGGTTTCGAGGCCATTAGTATTAATATTTGAATGTCGACGATAACTTTTGCGGTGTGTCTTTGAAGGATAAAGAAAAGTTAATCGGTAGTCAAAAACTAAATATATGGATGGCAGAGGCGTATACATCATATGGAAGAGCACAGCCCATTCGCCATAAACACAGACAATTGCCCTCCACCTCGAGCTCCTCATGAATAAATGCAAAAGTTTTTATGATATGCCGTGGTATGACTTTGAGTGTCTCAATGGTATTCCAGCTCAGGTAGACATCACTCGAGCCAATTTCCTGACATCAGTTCTAGCACAATGTCACATCTTGTTACTCTCTCGTGACACTAAAAAGCTGTTAGGATATGGCAGAAATATAACACATCTTTCAACAGACCAGATGCTTCAGAGCCTTATTTTCCGAGGGTGCTTTCCTTTCGCCTTTCAGAAAAGAAACAAAAGCAAAGTAAATCTATTTGATAGAATTGGTAATTGTGTGGTACGCCTTGCAGTGTTGCTAGGAGCCAAAATGGATGGGTACCATCAACTCCTCTCTGTCATGCTGTCAGTTGTCCAAAGCCCCGGGGATCAGGGCCTCCTACTGACTCATTTCCATAGATGCGCTCATGCAGGTAAGGCTGGAAGGGGGAGGTAGGATGAGTGAGGTAACCAGAAACACCGGAGCTCGGCCAGTGCTCCCAGGTGGAATTAAGCAAGCCGGGCAGTTCTGCCCAAGGTAAGTGAAAAACCTGTTAGGAATCTGCATGAACAAGGTTGGCTATGGATTTGTAAATTATCCCTGCCCTAGCTGATCAACCACAGCGAGTAAATATCATACGGCAGCTTGTTCTTTCATTCTCCTTGCCTCCAGAAATGAAACAGCAAGTATTGTGCAGAGAGCGTGCACGCTCCAAACTCAAATGAAGCAGTGTGAGGACTGCACTTAGCAGTTGATAATGCAAAGAAAGAGTTTTTTAGAAGAATTGACTTAAGTATTGATGCTTGCGGCAACTCTTTAAAAATACGGGAGAATATGTTTTTCACTGTACACAAAATCTATACCAACCAAGTGAGTCTCATGAAAGCATGTCCAGGTCACATTTCACACCAAGACCAAAAGAAAAAGAAAAAAAAAAAATGCATAAAGAGAAATTGAAGGAAATGAAGCCCATTAAGATAGTTTGCATTGTGATATTTTTTTCATGACAACTGAGCAACATTTCCACAGTAAATATTACATTTTATTATAATTTTTTGTAATTCTCAAATATTAGGAAAAATCTGAAAATATGTGAAATAAAGTATTTAAATAATTTATAAATAAACAGTTACTTTTTAGTAAAAGAATATATTATACGCACTATATAAATTAAGTATATTTTTATTTCTATATATTTATTTAGCATAATCATAACAAGAATTTGCGAAATTAGGATTCATAAGAGGCACAGGAAAATATTTTGAATATTCTTTTATAAAAATAAAGCATTTAAATATTGTATTAAAAAAACTATTTCAAATTTCAGTACAAATACTATAAACACACACACACACACACAATATACAGTGATATATATTAGGATTGGGGAGATTTGGGATTGTAAAATTGCATTGGAAAATATTCTGAATATATTTTATGCAAATTAAAGTATTTCGAAACCCATATACTATTTAAATTAAGTATGCATTTGTATTTATATTCATTTAGCATGTGCTTCATAAAACTAATACCACAATGCACATATCATAAAATATATTTAAACATTTATAAGCTACATTCAGTTAATTTTGGCCAAGACAATAGTTAGTTTCATGAGACTTGTCCTTCCATACTTGCATTAAAATAACAATCCAAAAGCCCTTTAAAAAGAGCTAAAGATTATTACATGCTGGCTACATACACAAAACAGCTTTTACTGAAGCAGTCATTATCTCTGCTGGATAAGACGTGTGCTTAAGAACACTGTAATTCATAAATGTGGTGGTCTTACCTAAAAGCAGGATGCATCAGCAGACAGCAAGGAGGCATGAAGAAAAAAGAAAAGAAAAGAAAAATATAGATTAGAGGTTATGGATGTCATTATATGATACATGAAGACTTTCATAGCACAAAGCCAGAGTGATTTTCACAGTCACATATGAAACACGCCGTATGTCAGAATTATTCAGTGTGGAGATTTCTTATGTATTCCAAAATTTACCTAGCTAACTTAGAGAAAACTTTCTCATTATGCTCTGAAAACAAAAGCATGATACACACACTTAGTTAAACAAATAACAGCGAGACGAAGAGACGCCTGCTCGCACATCTGCGTGACCTCTGCAAAAAATGAACAGTCACACCACGTCAGCTAAAAAAAATAACTCTGTCCGACTCTAATGAACTTACTGTGAACTCCCTACTTAGGCAAGACCTTTTTCCCCCTCCACCCACCCCCTCTCAGTCTTAACACACACATGCTGCGGTCCAAAGCCACACACACGCTGGGTCTCTCCTCTAACAGGAGAGGCGAGAGAGTTTCCCTTCTATGTGCACAGCTGTCTGACTGAATGTTCCTCCCTAGTCGAACCGCAGGAATGAAAAGCCTTTTCATTCCATTGAACACCAAGCCCTATAAACGAGAGAACATTAGATCTGTGCGCCTGCTGTCCTGACGGGCCTCCACGGCTCGTCCTGGAGCTCCTGGATACACCGCCTACAATAAAGCTGAGAGAACTTTATAGAGAAGGTCAATAACATGTATATTTTTATGCTACGTCTATATTTGATGATGCTAGCCTTAGCAAGCATATTACTATTGCTCATACTTACGCTTAGAGATTTGAATAAACCCTTAAACCAAAGTATTAGGCTTTGATGTGTAACTCGTCCTGCTCCACTTGCGTTACAGACATGAATGAAACATCAAATTGTTCGGCTTTCTGAGGACTTTTCTAAGCTGTCACACTCATTGCATGGCAATTAATAAAACAGGCTAAAATAAAAGGTCTCACAGAGTTACAATTAATGTTTGGCAGTAGCGATGCAATAAAAAGTATAAAAAGTAAGCTATTACGGTAGTATAACTACATTTCTAAATAGCGAGACAGTAGTGTTTTTAGCTACAAACATGTATTAGTTCAAACTGCAGATTACTTTTTTTAGCAATTAGCAAGCTACTTTTTCAATGTTGTTTGTAGTGCAAATAGCTACCTTATTGGAAGGGCAGCTTAACTAGTATTTTGGTAGAGCAGTCAATAGCATAGCTAGCTAAATTTGAGTAGTTTCCTCATCACATTAAAGGCATGAGGTCCACTAAGTGTTATTGGTCCAACTCGGTTCTGAACGGGATTCAAACCAGCGCCAACCGGCAAGGGATGCTAAAGAAAGCTAATGACCAAAATCCCTAATGTCAGTCGCTAGTGCGCATCATGAGGCCGGGGGAGTGAGGTTTATTTACACATCTATTTACACGGAACCAATTTAACTAATCCTACATGCACGCTCCGATTTGAACCAGCATCACTGGATGCGGCGCACTAACAAAGGACACTAAAACTGCAGCCATACAGCCAACAAATACATTTTTACCCCGCTTACTATGTTATTTCATATGTGATTCACACAAAGCACTACTTATTGATTCTTCCTCTCTTTTTGCACCCCCTTGACTTCTAACTTTTAGACCAAGGTAAACATTTTTTGGCTAGACATGCTTGACCGTTTACATTCCCTTGCTGAAACTTGCGAAATTCTGAAACAAAAGCAACATTAAAACTTGTAGCTTTCAACTTTTAAACCTGCATCCTCAAAGGAGCACCTCTGCTCTGAAGTGTTGTAAGCATGTGCGCTAAAGCCACAATACTGTAAACAGATTACTAAAATTCACTTCACATTTCTTTTCATAAAGATGTGTCCATGGTGCTAATGCTATATGATAATGCTAATCCTTCAGGGAAAACATTTTGAGGTATTTACAAGTCCTGTAACTCAAATCCCCTGGTTTCTAGTTTGTTCATGTTGGATATTAGCCATTAGCATTATTTGGTTGAACAGCCATTTTGTTCCAAACACCTAGCTTGACCACCAAAAAGCTAGCTTATTGCTTGTCCAAGATGGTCTAATTGTCATCTTAGGCTGTTTTAGGCTGATCTAAAACAGTTCTTAGCAGCTTCAGCTGGATTTTCCAGCAGGCACAGCAGTATCAGTCTACTCTATTATAAAACTGTTACAAAATTACAGTATTTACAGTGCAGTGATACATTTGGCAGTTGATTTGATATTATTGGAGATGTGTGGGATATTGGAAAGGTAATCTGAGGGGACATCAGTGAGAGATTGCTTTCCTTGAGTGTGCTGAGAGTCTGTGTATGATTGACGCGCAGCAGGTGTAGGGGCGTCTTCTTATCAGGTGGCCTCAGGGACAGGGTCAGAGACACAGTGCTAGTTCGATTAAGAGACTGTGTCATAACTACACACCCAACCGTGTACTACAGATGGATTGAGGGGATCTTCAGGGAGCCCCATGTCTCAAAGTTTCATCGAACGAGAAGCTCCTCCATCTGTCGTTTGCCTACTAAGGCATGTCGTCAACTCACAGAGCAACATTTGTTCTCCTGTCTGTTTGACGCAAAGTGTCCAACTGTAGATTCATCTTTCTACAGGTTTGCAGCCTGTATATATCTTGATATTGGGGTTTAAACATTGCCATCTTTTATTAAAGCAATCAACTTTTTGTATTGTTGAAAATGAAGTTTGGCAGAAAATGATTCATGAAAAGACAGGGTTGAGTGATGAGAATGATCAAATATTTTGGTAAGATTGATTACACACCAATTCCAAATACTCTACTCTTAGTTTTATTGCATTGGTGCTAAATGTTTCCTGATTTTAGAGAGAGCACAGCACGCATTGTATTTAGACTAAAAGCACATGAACACACATCATACCATAATAACGATTTCCTAATTTGTAAGTAGGAACTTTACAAGACTGCCTGAATAGGAAATAGTCAGAAAAACCGTCACTTAATTTGATACAAAAACGAAAGACTCTGAATGCAGAACAACGATGAATAAACATTATTGCGAATTCAAAAGCAAAAGAGAAAAGCGAGAGCGATTTCAATTCCCTGCATATTGATAGTGGCTCCCTGATGCCTGCAAATTATATACAGTATAATCGTTGTCATAGATCGTTGATAAGATCGCATGGGTGTTTGAATTGAGATCGCAGTCTTTTAACGATTAATCGTGCAGCTCTAATTCAAATAGATAATTATTTAAAATGATAATAATATTTCATAATATTACAGTTTTAACTGTACTGTATTCTAGATTAAAGAAATGCTGCCTTGGTGAGCATGAGAGACTTCTTTCAACATCATTAAAACAAATCTTAACAACCCCAAACTTATGAACCGTAGTATAAATAAATATTTCTAAGATACTTCTGATGTATTCATATACTATAAAAACAAAGTTGTGTATATAGTGTTAAAACCAATTGACAATATGGTGCTGAGATTTACAGCGATTTTCTCTGGCTTCAGTTTAAAGTGCTAAATCTGAGTTAACTCATAAAAAGATCAAACAGTTCAACTCTCGACATGTTTCTGATATTTGTTCAATGTCCAGCTTCAAACTACTTTTATAGTGTCAAGGGCTATTAAACGTGAACACAGGGAGCTCATTTCTCCATTTTTATGTTACCATACACGTTCACAGCAAATAACCTCAAATAAATCGCATCTGCTTTGAAAACAGCCATGCGAGATGCTTCTGGAGAAAGACTTAGAAGAAATCTTTGTGCATATGAGATTCTGGTGCTGGTAATCAGACAATAGTGCCTGTTTCAAAGAGGTTCTGTGAAGAAAGCACTTGATGCCTCCAGCTCAGAGGACCAGTATATAAGAGTTTGTTCACCCACCACTCCACTTCATAAGAGATATAGTACTTCGCTGAAGAAAATCTAAACTGCCATTGACTGTTTTGTAATATATTACATAGGAATGTTGGCTGTGATATATCTGTAACTAAATCATGTCATAATCTCACTCAAGACCACATGGTTAGACAAATAAACTAGAATCTCAAGAATGTGTATATTGATGCGATCTGCGGTGGAGGCTGAACACTGTGGTGGCACATGTTGGATTCAGCTGTGTGGTTTTTTTTTTTTTTTTTTTTTTTTTTTTTTTTTTTTGCTTACTTCCAGTTTGTTATACTCATTTTCTCAAAGATTTCATTTTCAGACTACACAGGCAGTTCAAAGACATCCCTTCCAATTCCGCAAATGCTCTCAATTATGAGCAGCCTCTCCAGTAACCACTAAACAGACACAAGACAAGCCTTCCCCTTTCATTTAAATCTAATAATAATTTCAGAGACATTTCAACACTGTTCAATGTTTAAAAAAAGAGCGGGCTTGCAAAAGAGTGACCCATAATTTAGCTGCCAGTGAAATGTAAGAGAAGTGCACAGCGTTTGCTGATGATATCAGCTTCTCCGACTCGATTGAGCTGCGGCAGTAAGTGAGATGTTTGATAACATCATGTTCTTAGCCAGAATTGTGAAACTGCAATAAGTGGAACACCAAGAACGAAATTACAAGATGATTGTGTCAACAGATCTCAGTCTTAAACAATTTGCACACACTGGTGTTGGGATAACAAAAAGAAAATAATCTACAATGTCAGATCCGCATTAATGTTGTCTTAGGTCAAGTGCTATTTTGCCTTCACAGTGCAATTCTGAGAAATAAAGACACAATTGCATGAAAAAAGTCACAATTGTGAGTTATAAAGTCTAATTCTGAGAAAAAAAGTCAGCTCACAAATCTGACATTTTCTCGCATTTGCGAGTTTATATCTCCACACAGTAATTCAAATATCTCACAATTCAAAGAAAAAGACAATTACATTTTTGGTATCAAAATGGTCCATTTTAGAAACAAAAAAAGATTCCATAGTTTCCAAAATTGGTAATAATAAGACATTTTACTTGAACACAAAATCGTCATATTACAAATTATTTCTGAAGGATCATGTGACAATGAAGTCTGGAGTAATGATGCTGAATATACAGGAATAAATAAAAATTTGAAATATACTAAAATAGAAAAAGCTTATTTTAAATAGTAAAAATAATTCTCAATATTATTGTTTTTACTTTATTTGATCAAATAAATGTAACCTTGGTGAGCAAAAGAGACACATTAAAATTTAAGACATTAAAAAAAATCTTAACAACCTGAACATGTGAACATTAGTGTAAAATATATAATTTAATGCTTCTTTTAATGCTCTTATGATTTAATGTTATAATTTATATAAATTTACCTTGAATTTTAAAAAAATCTTTTTATTATTATTTTTTATTCATTTTAATTATTTTCATTTCATTAACAAAATCGGAGTACTTTTTGCTTGGATTTCAGAGATTCTCAGTCAATCATGATCAAATTCTTAAGATTATCTTATGTCTGACATAAAAGTTCTTGATTTTAATATATCTGCCTTAGATTTACACATGTTGCTAGAAAAGCAAAGGAACAACATTCGTGAAAAAAAAAGCACAGTGTGCGCATGGTAACGCACACATTAAATCAAAACACAAAACACACTGAATCATGATTTGTTACTCCCAATCATTTGTGCTCCTAAATCACTTCTAATTGGCTGGAAGAAGTACTTCCTGTTGGGCAGAGAGCACAGGCCAGTGGCTTTCAGCACAGTCAGCAGGGCACGGAGTGAAAAGAAATTGCACAACAGGCACAAAAGTTGCTTGTTCCAGCTGAGAATAAAACAAACTCCTTCTTCCAACAATGAAAAAGATATAATCCACTGAGCAGCTGTACTCTGGGATTTAAATTTGCCAGTTGACATCTATCGAGCCTTGTTTATTCACCTTTCACTTTAAAATTCAGATCATTACAGAGCTACCAGTGATGAATTACAATGACAAGAATTTGCAAATCAAACCATAAGTATTTCCCAAACATAAAGCGCTACAATGACTTACAGCAGAGACAACAGAATTACAACACCGGGGAGTCGTAAAGTAATCCAGCAGGAGCGTGTGCGTCACAGGAAGGCCGAATCTAGCCCTAATCCTCTGTGAATCACAGATAATGACATGCCTTTAAAGCCGCAGTGTTTGAAGCTATCATAATCGCTATAGAAAACAGCCCATTTTCGAGATGTGTAATTAACCCAGCTCCTGTGAGGCACATCAAGCTTTCTATAAAAGTTTTCTGATCTCTTTCAAAGGTGTCCACTGCAGGCTGGTTTAAGATGGTTCTATCAGCGGTGTTTACTCAGTTTAAAAGTTGCAAAACAGAAGTTTTAAAAGTGAGGTCCAGGGACTTCCAGACAATATTTCAATAATTTAATTTAGTACAATGACTACATGGAAATATAAATGTCTTTATATTTTTGTAAATGCATCCCTTACAAGGGGATCTTCATATTTAGAGGTCTTTAGCACACAAAGTAGAGAAGTACATTTGGGTATTCCGGAAGGTAAATACAACAGCATTTAAAGTTGCCTTCATTTGCTATTCAAATGTATGCGCCTTACTGGACTCAACATCAGCATCTTAATTTACAGGGACAATCCCACTGGGATAACTCAAGGATCGTCTCTTGCTGGGTGTGAATCTACAAGCTTTTAGCTATCAGTCCAGCTCTTTAACCACTAGGCTATAGTTTTCACATTTAAGCAGATGTTTCTAATAAATGTGCTCTATAAAAAAATTGCTATAGCTTATGTGTGGACCCAATGAAACCTTTCAACATATAAACAGCCTCTAAAGGGTATTTCTGACCACGAGATAGTAATCTTGAGCAATACTCAGTACTCTCTTCAGCAACACCAACATCTGTTTAGCAGCTTGAGGAGATAGACATGTCTAAAAGGCTCGTTCCTGCGGGACAGCATCTACACAGCAATGGGCATGAATCACTGAGACTGTGCCACTCCTCATCTGGAACGTCCCTGATGCATGAGAGCCCAGGGAAGGTGCCAAATTCATACTGCCCATGGCACTCAAACCCAAAAACCCACCATTCCCTGAGCTACACTTTTCCATCCAGTCAACACTGGGACGGTTGTTCCATACCAATGCCAGCCTGAAAGTAAATGAACCAATTCTGGTTCCAATATTAAACAAACACTGGTTCATAGCTGGGTGATTATTGTATCACAAGAACAAAGAAAAAGAAAAGCACCAGATCCTTCACAAATCCTCAACACACAATTCTTAGTAGGGATGTGCAAAACTGTGGCTAAAGGTGCAAAATTTCATTCCATTGTCATGAAGTGTTGCTATGTATAAAGCACAGCTCGCACAAAAATCACTTTCAAACCAAACGGCTTTCTATTGGTCAAAGTAGAAAATTTGCATAATTACCGTTACAGACAATCAAATAAAAGAACCGAAACAGTTGTATAAATGTACATTTAGTTATTATATCGTTCCCATACGGGTCATCAGCCAATGTTGGCTATATGACATTTATAACCTTATATTCTAGTCACTAATCAACAATTAGATTATTGAACAACTAGCAGAAGTGGTGTGATTCCCCCTGAAAAGAAACGGAGAAGGAAAACAATGTGTTAAAATTATGACCACAATAAAAGCAATAGGGATCAGATAAATTGTTTATAAAATATCCGTCAGGAATCTTTGGTTATTGTGGGATTAAACTCAGCACAGTAAAGCCAAAAGTGTACTACTAGGATGAATGTGTACAGTTTCAGTATATTGGATCTGTGCATTCAGTCTCACAGTGACAGCAGGCTAATTTTTTTTGTATAGCTGTTCACATTGTTGTTTTAAATGTGGCCAATAATGGTCCTGGACTGATAAAAATCCATCACGCAGCAAACTGTCACTGTCATACGGAAGTAAACACGGAGGACATGATCTGCAGTGAAAGCCAGCGAATTTATGCGCAGGTAATATGAAAAACAAAGACAAGGATGCGAAAAAAGAGAGTTTTAAAACATTTCTGATATGAGCCCTCATGCTTTGCTTGTAAAGCTGTCACTGTAATACTTGTGAGTTCTGACACATCACTGTCCTTCACCGACTACCTTTCGCAACTGTCTTGATAGCTTCGGGTATGTAAAATCTGACTCCCATGAGCGCAGAATTGACGTGAATGTTGATCTAGAGTGACGCAAAAGTAGCATGAATTCCGATTTGACTGTTCAGACTGAGGTCACACTGCAAAACTTCTGACCTTTATCGGATTTAGGACCACATATGGAAGTGGCCCAAATCAGAATTAAAAAGATCATCAGATTTCTCTTGAAAAGATCATCAGAAAAAAACAGATCTGAGTCACATATGAGCCAAAAAGAAAAAAAAGCCTTAGACGTACCTGAAAAATCTGAAAAGCACAGTTTATTTTATTTGTATCTTTGCTCTATTGTATTTATTTGTGCTATTCCTTGTAGTTTGATTATTTTTTCTTATTTTCTTTATTTTCCTTTTTCTCCTAACAATAGCACTTACCATACTGTAACGGTGACCCTAAAAACGTGATAGAAACCAAACCATGAGTAATTTGAACAGTTACACCACTTGTGCACACGTGCCAAAGAAATGTACCTGAGGAATGTGGGAACATAAGCTTAAGCCGTGAGGAGTCGCAGGTGTTGAGGACGGCCCCGTTCTACCCACCAGCTCTTTTAGGAAGAAAACTACTCTCCCTTTGAAGAACTTGATGAAAAGCAGATGAGAGAGTTAACCTCCAGCCACACTTGCCTGAGTCTTTTGATGTCTATCAAGGCATGTTTATTCACCTTGCATTCATGCTACGAAAATCTCATTTTAGGGAACAGAGGGCAGACCTGCCAGGCATTGCAGGGAACAGATAAAAGCAGATAGGAGGTGTCCAGAAGAAATGGCTTCCTGTGTTATCTTATTTTAGGACAAATTAGCTCCAGTCAGGGGAGGTTGTGCGGGCATGGAGACATCATGCACTCAGACAAGGCGGTGTTGTTCGCGCTGCATTGTATCACCATACATGTCGGGGACAATACGGCGTAGCTATTGACATAAACAGCAGGCTTGACGTTATCTATCACAGATAAATCTGCTGCATCAGGGGAAACAGATCTAAATACTAATGCGCCACTTGAAAGCATCTAATTGAGATTATCAATGGAGTATCTTTCTATTCGGATAGAGATTTTGAGTCATTTCATGCCCATGAAAAAAAAATACTGGCATAGAAATACAAGCAAACACCATTTTTTAACAAGCAGGCGTAGTAAAAGAAGCCACTGATGTTCATATGTGAAGTCAGTGTTTCATCTGCTGCCTGTGCTTTTTTTCTTTATCTGAAGGAGGAAGGGTGATCGTCGAGAGGAAAGTCAAGGATTATCCACAGAGCATCAAGCCTCAAAAAAATATGCCAATTAGTCAAATGAGACTTTCAAACGGACATAATGTGTGTAGGCCTACACATTTAATAGAATAATTAATAGAGATTACAATTAAAGTAAAATAAGCAGGGTCCCAGCTTTAAAAAAAATATGACGGGAGCTATTGGATCTTAAAATTTAACATTTAGGCTCTAAAAATTTTAAGTTGATGAAATCATTTGATGAAGATCTATTATGTTGCATTTTGTTTTAGTTTAAGCGGCAGTCGTCCATGAGGGGCTGATGCTTTCCTTTCATTTTGTTGTTTGTTTATTTTAGAATTAAAGTATTATGTTCGCCAGTTCCCGCCTCCTTCTTCCCTTATGAATGAGTTTTGCTACAAATATTTTTTTAAGAATATTTTTGAATATTTTTGAATGTTATAGAAAAACATTGCATTGACTATGGCAGGGGTTTTCGAACTGGGGTCCGGGTGCCACCAGAGGGCCACAATGGAGTCTGTGGAAAAGTTTAGATGCGTATAAACTGTAAAAATTAATAAATAATAAAAAATCGAATTAAACTAACTGAATAAGTAAATACATTTATATAAATTGATTAAAATAAATAAATTGATAAAACAAATATAAAAAAAAGAATTATGAATAATACATCTAACTTTACAGTACTATAGTGAGTGGAAAAAAAATAATGTCACAAGTAACAACAACAGAGACTAAATATTTTTCAAATAATATTTTACACATACTTATGATATTCATTATTCACAGTATCTTTATACATGAGAATGTATAGCTGCCCTTGCACGAGAATGATCATATTTGGGGGTCTGTGGCATCTGAAAGATTGAAAATCCAAATGTCATTCACCTTGCAATTTTACACCAAAACAAAGTTTCCCTAACAATTGATTCAGTGTGATCTTATTATGCAAAACAATGGCCAAATCAGACATATACAAAAAAAAGATTCACTTTTCAAGCGAGAGAGTCCAGTTCAGTTCAGAATTTGAGCAATTCACTGCACGTGTAAGTGAATCTTTTTGTTGACTCATTAAAAAGAATCATTTGTCTGCAAATCCTAAAGTATACTTGCAGTAGCTCAATTTTAGCACAAGTACATAAATATGTTATTTTATTTGAAATACAATTATTTTATGCTAAGTATACAACAAATACCTTTTAGTATATTTATTTTTCACTAGGCTATAACAGGAGTGCTTGTCAGAACTGTTGTGCATGGTCTATTAATTGGAATTAATAAATGAAGTTACAATTATCAAGGGAAATTACAGACAATAGATTTGTTTTGTCATATTTATGCAGCCCTACACAAGTGCTCTGTGCCACAGAGACTTCAATATACCTCCAATGAAGAGGAGTGAGAGTGGCTGATCTGACAGCTCGAGAAGCAACTTCTCTCATTTGCAGACAAATTTACAAGTCTTCACAGTCAGTCATGGATGTTAATTGGTAAAGACAGGAAGACTCAAGAGTGAAAGGACAGTGTTACTGTGCAAGCCAGCAAATGGCACACAATGAATAAAAAAAAAAGAAAAACGCATCTGCGACAAATTCATGTATTTAACACTACACTTGATTCAATGCGATGATTTCTTTGACATGGTGCCTCTTTAATTTAACAGCAGCACTCCATGACAATATCTCTAATCGAATGCGTTCAACTGCACACATTAGCTGTTTACTTGGTTAGACACTAAATCATTCATCAATTGTGCCAATGGTGCAAAACCTCAAACATCATTATGGGTTCAAATAGGCAAACAACAGGAGCTCTTGCACTGTGAAAAATGTCTCAGACCGAAACCCTCCAACAGCTAACTGCACATTTGAAGCAAAACAAAACGTTCAATGCGCATTGATACTTGACCAAATAACTCATTTGACATTAATAAATGTAAATTTCTTCTGACATTTAGAAATGATACTAAATTAATTTCCAATTCATCTGAATGGGACTCTACATTTGAAAATCACTCACAATTAAAGTGCCAATAGTGTTTGCGGGCTGGCATTCATTCAGCAATAAATCAAATTAAAATGCCAATATTAGTATAAATGAAGCCCTTATAGATATGAGTCCAAAGCTCATGTAAAATAAAACTTTCTGTGAAGAATCTTCCATCCACAGCTACTGTATATCTGTACCAAATACAAAAGAAGGTGGAGGTTTCTCAGATTATCAGAAAAATATGACTGTGGAAATATGACCTTCATTTTTCTTAAAAAAGAACATGTTTGATATTGATCTGATATTAATTATTAAAAGTGATGTGTGTAACTGCTAATAATAAAATAGACAACCATAAGTATTTCATTTGTAAGTTAAAGGGATGTTAAAGTAAAAAAAAAAAAAAATCTCCCAAATCTCCCAAAAATGAAAATTCTGTCATCATTTACTCAACCTTATGTCGTTCCCAATCTGACTGAATTTCTTCTGTGGAAGATAGAAAAATATATTTTGAAGTATGTTCATAACCAAACTCGTTTCTATGCCCAATGACTTCCATTGTAAAAAAAAAAAAAATCGTATATGTTCTACAGAATCAAGAAAGTCATACAGATTTGAAACAGCATGAGGGACAGTAATGTTTTCATTTTCCTTCATTCATTTTCCACCTCAAAAATGTAAACACTCTTTGTTGAAGATGTTGTTCATCTGAACTACAGTGCATGTATGTTATTTCTGGAAAAAACTAAGACTGAATCAAGGACAGTGACCAAGGTTTTACCAATAAAAAAAGCCCAGAAGAGGTCATTTGTATCTCCATCAGTCCGCAAGACACACAATTCATGAGATGAGCGATATTTACAGCATTAAAAAGTCCTTGAGGATACACTGAGACGTCAGACCTTGGCAACCCATATATGGATGTCAGGCAACTGTTGTTTTCCCTGCCTTGTTATTTCTCTTCATCTGTCCTCAGATTGACTGCTTGAAAATGAGAACTGCTGAGGCTCTCTGTGCAGAGTATCTCGAAATTGACAGTGCAAACTGAACTGAAAACTTTAGCCATTTCCCCAAGGAAGAACACACACTGAAGAGCAACCTCTGACGATTTCTCTTTCAGCGTTAATTTATGCGTTTCTGCAACTGCAATGCTGATAATATGTTATTCCTTTCATTTTGTTTTTTAGTTGGACAGGCGTAACAAGGATCAAAATCAGCATGCATCCTTCATAAGAAGTTCTGGGGATCCAACCACAAGGTCGCCATACAAAAGCACTGGAATGCTTCTTCTCTGTGAATCCTAATGAAATCCTCAGAGGTTGGGTTGTCTAAAGAGAAAAGTCTGGCTACTGAATGAATAGGGAAGAGGACTGCTTGGAATTCTGGTCCGAGATTACGCCGGGCCGGGCCGAGGGGTCACCGAGGCAGAGGGAGATGGGAGGATTCGTCAGAAATTGAAATGGATGGATCAGATGGATCTGAAATTGGAAGTAACTTAACAGATGGAAAAGATGAAAACCTAGTTTGGGGAGTCCTGTAAGCTCTTGACAAGTGAAAGAATCAAATTAACCTCTGTTGCGGTTATAGTGGAATCGGCTTTACCTGCTTATTGAGATGCCCGCCCCCCGTGATGAGCTGAAGTCCTGTGAAGTTGTGTAATGAGAAATTAACCTGAGTTTAATGGTCCTGGATCCCTGAGGCATGGCCTGACAGAACAGACTTGTGGGTGGCAGTAACTAGATGAACTCTGATACATTTGCCTATCAGAGTTCATCTAGTTGAGTCAGGGTGATCTAGTACCTTTTGGAGTCTTGTAATGACTTTAAGTGAATGGAATACAAAACGGTAAACTAGAGGAAAAAAAGTTGTTTTGGTAACACTTTATAATTTGGTTCAATATTCGTTAATGCATTAGGTATCATGGACTAACAAAGAACAATTTTTAAAGCATTTATAAATGTAGATTAATTTTTAAACATGCTAATTCAAGTTCAGTCATAATGGGCTCATTGTTCAATGTAAATGTTTTAAATCATACATTTTTATTAACATTTATATGTCAAAATTAATTTAGACTAATAAATGCTGCAGAAGTATTTTAAATTGCCGTACATTGTTAGTTCATGACACTAATACATTAACTCATATTAAAGAATTCTTAATATGAAGTGTTGCTTTTTTTGACAAAGACTATGGTAGGGGTCAAATTTAAGTTACAACAAAATCGCATACATTAATATATACACATGTAACATGTCTTACACTCTAAAGCAGGTACCAATATTTAATGAATCTTTTTCACACATTTGTTCATCTTGGTTAATGTCAATTTATAAATACATTTATTGTCTATTATTACATCATGTTAGATATTAATGAAGCAAGCAATATAACTTTATTTTATTATTAAAAATGAATTAGACCAATATGATTCTGAAAGAAAACATGTCGGGAGCCAACTGTTGCTATAACAAACACAACTTTCACATGCATCCGATTGGCAGATTAACTGCGCAGAGTTTTTGTTAATGTTGTGGATATTTCAACAAACAGTTTGCTGTTTCGTGCATTCATTTTAAGAGCATCAAGTAGGCTATATGTGTAATAGTGAGACTGGACAAAAAAATGTATCAACGGATTCGTCTCAAAACATTAGATCTGGGTACAAACCTGCTTCTCACTCAAACTCTGACAGAATGAATCCGTATTAAATATAGGCCTATCTAATAAATCATGCAAAAATTGTAAATCACAGCAAATTGTGATTTGTCGAAGTTGCTCATCTGTAATTGAATCTAAAAAGGACAAATAGCACGTTGCAGCCTTTGATAGCTCAAAATAACTACCAGATGTATGTAAATGACATTTATTAGCACCTGTGACTCACTGAGCTTGTGATTTCAGCATTAGAGGATTATAATAACTGTTCGCAATGGCTTAGCCTAATGCATCCTGCCTCTCATTGATAACTGCAAACCTGTGCCTTGACTTCAGCACCCTAACAGCCAGCTAAGCCACATCATTAGGTTTTCATGGTCTCTTAAATTATCACAGTGCAATTTTCTCTATTTCTATAAACTGTAAAAACCCACAATGGACTCCAGCATTAGTCAGAGAAAATAGCAGTGATGCGTTCATCATGCCGTAGCGTAGACTTATTCATAGTATGGTATGTTCAAAACTACACATTTACAAAATCGTCTGGTCTGGAAAACCCTCAACATAATCTCAACTACCAATTCAGGCTTCATGATCCATTCCTACTTAGATTAGTGATAGGACAAAAGCTCCTAGAAACCCTTAACAATACCCATAAAACAAGACTTAAACTGCAAATGAAAGAATGAGCAAAAGACAAATATGTAACATTTGTAAAACAAAGTCGTTAATGTTCTAGCGTCACATTCTCTCCTGACGGAGTGAATCATCAAGGGAGTGGGAGCACCTGCTGTGGGAACGACATTAAGCTAATTTTAGTTAAAATGTTTTAAAACATGCAGGTTTATCAGGCAGACAAATGTCATTTCTGCAGAGAAGCTCATCACTCATCCCAGCATGCTCTCTGTTTGAGATTACTCTCTGGCTGTCGGCGGCCTCGCTCAGCCATTCTGCCCTAACGCAATTAGCACGGCTCAATGCTGTCATGACATATTCTCATGACTTCGAATAATAACATTGTTTATGAAAGAGTTTGTGTGTTCTTGTACACAGTCTTTTCTGTGTTCTTTGTTAAAAGGAAAGAAAAAAAACACTTTCTTTTAGATATATTAGAAAGAAAGTCATACAGGTTTAATATAACATGAGGGTGAGTAAATGTAAATGATGACAGAATTTTTATGGAGGACTATCCCTTTAAGAAAGAAATAGAAGATTAACGTTTTAACGGCAGCTGAAGGCTTTAAATGGAAAGTTCACCCAAGAATTAAAATTATGTCATAATTGTTCCAAACCTTCATGACTTTGTTTCTTTTGAAGACGTTCTTGAAGAATTGTCGTTCTTTTCCATGTGCTTCCAATGAATAGAGCTTGCATGCTCAAAAAGCTCAATAAAATTATCATAAAAGTAGTCCTTATGAATCATCTTACAGTATATTTCAAGTCTACTATGAACATCTCAAAGTTTAAGTCCTTATTCACTGATAATCTATTTTAACATCTGCGAGCGGATCGGCCTGTTGAACTCAAGAACCAAATCAATCAAATTTGTAAACGAATCATTCAGATTCGGTTTTGCAATCCGGATGAAATTATTAATTGTAAAAGATCTGACTCAAAAGAGCAATTTGTTGACAAATTACTCATGAATGCAAGATTTTCAGTGAATAACGACTCGTATAATGTTATCATATGATTTCAGAAGGCTTGGAATATTGAGCACAAGAGGTAGAAAACAATTTTATGATGCTTGCATTGGTGTTTAAAAAACTCTTTTTTTTTTGTTCCATTAAAGAAATAAAGTTGTACAGGTTTGGAACGACATGAGAGTTAAACAAAACAAAAAAAATTTTTTTTGGTGAGCTCTCTCTTTAACCATAAAAATTTAAGTTAAGCCCTTCACAATGAAAACCACCATGTACAAATACCTAGAGTTTAACATAACAATAATAACAATTAGGGGTGGGGGAAAAATCGATTCTTCGATGCATCGCGATGCGGACGTGGACGATTCTGAATCGATTCACAAATGTCAAAAAAATCGATTTTCTAAAAAATATATATATATATTTTTTCTAATAACGTAATATTGACGGAACGCAAAAGGCGGAACTCTAGGCGGACGTGCAGTGCGGGGACAGTCTGTGGCGTGCACATATAACAGAGTCGCGCACATACCATACGTATGAGGGCTGAGCGCAAATTCGAACGGCACCCTCTTCGTTAAAAGCTAACGTATGTAAAATTGGCAATTTCATTGTTACCTATTTAGTATTTTTGTATGAGAGCTGCTTTCTGTATTGTTTAGTTTTCACATCAGTACACTGTGTAAACCGATCTGTTATACACTGTACGTTATACTGCAATATGTGCAATGCCAGTCACAAAAAGTTACATTTTGACTGTGCTCTCTGCAGACGTTCATTCACTTTTTTTGTATAAGCTGTTTTTTAATTGTGGTATACAGCAAACATTTCAAGTCATAACTCTTTATTATTTAGTTGTGTATAAGAGTGGCTTTGTATGTTACTAATTATTCAGAATATGCGTAAGTCCAGCATTATATTTGTATGAGAGCTGCTGGTACATCATTCTATATTTTTTAACGAAAACTGTTTGTGATTTTGCTACAACAAAATGTTTTTTGTCTGAAGGATTAATGAAGTTAGTGTGTTGCATTTTGTCACTGTGTTCTACAGTACAGTATATAAGCTGAAGCTACAGTAAGTTGTTCAAAAATGTTCATTTTGTCTTCTTAATGATTAAATTGGACAATTTTCTTCTAGAAAGACAAGGTGTTCAGGTGGAGAAAAACCTTTTTCTTTACCTTGACATGTTTCGACTGCAACCTGCAGTCTTCCTCCACCTGAACACCTTGTCTTTCTAGAAGAAAAATGTCCAATTTCTACAGTATGTTGGTTCTGATCTACTTCCTAAAGGAAATAAGCCTTTCATTTATTTGTTATTGTTTAGTTCAACTTGATGAGTCACAACACAATGTGATGTATTCATTTCTGTGTTCTACAGAACATAAGCTACATACAAATAATTCTGAAGTTATAACTACACGACACAGAAAGTGCTTTGAGTTGTTGTTACTCAATAATAAAAGAGTTAAGTAATTCAGCAGCTGACTTTTTTTAATACTGCAATCACTTTGTAGTGTATTTTCGTTTACTGTTATGAAATGGAAAATCAATAATCGTTAATCGAGAATTGTTAATAATCGAAAATCGACTGTAATCGAATCGGGACTTCAATAATTGTAATCGAATCGAATCGGGAAATCAGACAGATTAACCACCCCTAATAACAATACAAGGCTACTGAGTTCTGAGTTCAACAAGCCACGCAAGAATAGAGAAATTAGAAAATGCTGGGCAGTCTGGTTGAGGAACGACCACTCCCCGAGAAGACAAAGGACCTTTCTCGAAATTAACATTTGACTCTCTCTTGAGAAACTAGCATCCCTGAGTCAATCACTTCCCCCATGTTGTCTATGAGATCACCAGATATTCACCCAAAATATATGGTTTAATGTGAATAATTATCATACAGTATTATGCATGTTTGGTATAATTTGAAATGTCTCTGTGCGACTGGTACAAATGTCTCATTCCCAAAGAAGTAAACCAAAAGGTAATGAAGTTTTTAAGAGTTTAGAGATAACTTGCACACAGAGGAGGGTGTGTCTTCCAGGCAAATGGCATTTTCCTCCCAAAAGGTGTAAACTCTGAATGCAAATTCCCATTGTTAGCAAATGTTTCCATGTGAAAGAAGTTTCTGTCTACATAAAGAAAAGCAACAAGAGGCACTCAGCATCACATATTTTATAATGTCAGGTTTGCATCTTTTCTCTTTATTCCAGAGCATTTGATGTTTTTTATTTATTATCTTTGAACTGATTATGAAATTGGCATGATGCATTTACCTGACATAATAAATTGTTACATTTGATTTTATTCTGACTGACTCTGAAATTGTTTTCCCAAGTAGATTAAACGGATTCGTACAGTATGTTACCGCAAGTTTTGCATCAGATTAGTGACGACTAATATTTGGCATTAATTCAAGTGAAGAAGACAAGTGAATTTCTGTTTAGAACAGCAAAAATGCTGCTTGCCCAATCTATACCAAAGTATCTTTGATTGTGAAAGCGTGAATTGCGACCATCTTAGGTATATAGCCAATTACCTCCATTTAATGACCAAAACTGACAAGTCTGTGATCGTAAGACCCGCGTTAAACAGAAGGCGTGAGGACCTCAGAGCGACATAGATTCCTAATATGAACGGGTAAAATATAGGCTAAGTAAAGAATTAAATAGAACAATCAAATGTATTGCTAAACTATTATATAATTGACCAATAACCAATTGGCAATCTAACCTAAATTCGAGGTTGTGATAAAATGGAGTCAGATAAGTTTAATTGGAACTAAACTTGCCACGCGGAAAGACAGTAACGCGCAGAGACCTTCACCCATTCTATCGGATACCACCATTGGACTGATTTAGACGGGCTTACATTGTATGTCAATTTTTAATAACAACTGTTTGAATACTGAGCTCAGTGGAAAGCTTAAATTCAAAATTAATCAATGCTTTAGGGCTTAATATCATGTTATTTAAAACAGACTGCGCTGATTTGCCTGCTGCCTGAATCAAAACCAAACGATGGAATCAAAGCCAATATCTGACGATTACAGTGAAACCCAAAGAACCTGATCAGATCAGCAATCCCCCTTGCTACAGTATCTGAACACAAGGAACACTCTGAAAAGTGTGCTGTTGTTTTCTTCTGAAAGAAACTACGTTGGTTTTTGCCTTCTCAGGTGATGGTGTCTCACAGTAACTGCTAGCCTCAGCAGGTCGGCGCATTCAGAAAGGCAATAAACTCCCACAGTGCAATCCTGAGCTGGGCTTCATTTGATTCCAAATCTGATTTGAATACACTGGCGTATGACTTGTTTGTGGGGCAGAATAAAGACATTCTATCCATCAAAATATCCACGGTGTCTTTCCTGAAACTGGGAAGCCATCCCACGAGACAATTAATCTGATTTGAAATGTATGGCACCATCCCAGACTCTTATGTGAATGCTTATTGATTTACTGTACACCACACATCCATATTCTTTCGCTGGACGCTGAATATGCATGTCATCTAATACCTTTCAATATGTGTGTTTACCAAACACTATGGGTTTAAGTGTGTGTGTAAGAGAGAGAGTGAGTGAATGAGTAAAGGAAGAGCAAATGGGTTTCATGTGAGTGAGAGAGATAGGTTGAGTTTTCTTTCACTGGTCAGAGCTGTGGTCCACATTAGGGCGTTTGCTCGCTGCAGAGCTGCATTTAAAATAACTCAATCATTTGTTTGTTGTAACAGAATGCAAATATGAAATGATGCCATATGAAATATTAGACAGAGGGATATGGCAATAACAAAGGGAAAGAAAGATTTTAACTGAGTGCAATGGACCCTAATCTGAAGCATTATCATTTATTTGCTGACTAATGGGCTATTTGCTATTCTATTGGTCTGATATTGCACTATGAAACAGTCATGAGCAAAGGTTTGTGGGAATGGGAATGAACTGGAGTTCTGCATCAGCAGCTCCTAAATGTGGCCTGATCATCAGAATCATAACACTAAATCATCTTTTTTTGTTTTTTAAGCATACAGTGAATTTAACATATATATTAAATATAAAGCATGCATTTGATTGCCATTTACACTATTGTTCAACTTTGTTGTCAGGAATGGTCAGTAAATTTTCTTTTAGTTAGAAAAATTTTTAATTTTTTTTTTTAAATTGACATTAATACTTTTATTTAGCAAGAATACATTCAATTGATCAAAGGTGACAGTAGAGACCTTTAAATTGTAACAAAATTTAAAATGATTAATAACGTTTTGGAACTTTTAACCTTATTGAACTTTCCTTGAACTTTTATTCTGAACATCAAATAATCCTGAAAAATCTAAAATATTAATCAGCACAACTGTTTTCAACATTGATAATAATAAGAAATGTTTCTTGAGCAGCAAATCATCATATTAGACTGATTTCTGAAGGATCATGTGACACTGAAGACTGGAGTAATGATGCTGAAAATTCAGCTTTGCATCACAGGAATAAATTACATTTTATAATATAGTCAAATAAAAAAACGCCATTTTAAATTGTAATTATATTTCACAATATTACTGGTTTACTGTATTTCCAAAACATTAAAAAATCTAATGGACTCTAATGGACAACTTTTAAACAGTTTATAAATTAACATTAAATGCAATGAATACTCTAATAGAGAGCCATATTTATTCATATATTCATATTCATATTCTGATGTAAAAAAGAAATGTCTCAAACAATTGCACTAAACACAATCTAACATTGAAAATCTAAATACATGCAATAAATGTCTTAATCTGATGAATATTATTCTAAATATGTTCTTATTCAGATTTGTCATCAGAAAATTCTGCTTGCATTATTTACATTTTGAGATATTGTCAATAGTCAGATCATCACAGTTCATGTGAATGCAGTAGTGGTGCACGATATATCGGCCGCCGCTATAATATCGGCCGATATGGTCATTTTTTTACACATCGGTATCGTTCCGATGTCAAAATAGGGCCGATGTGAACAGGCCGATAATCATTCCTGTGTATTTGACGTGTGAAGTTGAAGATGAAGTTGACGATGCTGACTCGCGATCTTCGCAGTAGTGAACGCGCCTGAGAGAAATGCACATTTCATATGGATGACATAAGCAGAGAACAGTCTGTTTTCTTTCGTTTTGAATTGTTCTGTTTAAAAGTACACATTTCAAGCTTTCTATATATGTCTCAGGTCTGTGAGGCAAGTAGGCTACCTTATACGCTGAGTTTCGGTTCATTTATGAGACAAGCTCCTGGTTCACGCGCCGGCACCTCCGTGTCGTGATTAAATATTTTCTACTATATTTACTTCTTATTTAAATCCAGGCAATTGGTTGATGAAACATTGATTAAAATTAAGATACAATTAATACAAAACGAAATTAAATTTAAAGACAGACCGTAACGGAGAACTGTCCCGTCCGTAACATTTTTTTTTTTTTTTGTGAAATAAATTTCTAAATAAGTGCGACTTATATATGTTTTTTCCTCTTCATGACGCATTTTTTGACTGATCGTTTTTTGACTCGTAGATATTCGAATATATTCGAATACATTGCTTGATATTTGATACCCGTTCGAATTAGATTTTTCTCAGAAGTGACAGCCCTAGTATCAGGCAGAATGTAGCTATATGGTAGTAATAGGAATTGCAAAGAACAGCAGTCGTCTTGCCAAAACAGTCCAGTTTGGCTCAATCCATATATTTGGTGACATAGTAGAAACGTCCCTTGGGCTATGCACGTACACTTCCAGGCCGGGTCAGTAGCCTATACAGTATCGATCGGCTGCAGCTTGCTTTTACTCTAAAGTCTTGATGTATTGTCCCCCTAGTAAAAAAAAACAGCTTATGTGGAGGTGGAAAAATATCTTCCTTGAGTGATAAGAAGAGTTTTGTTTCACCATTGAATGGATGAAAAGCACGCTAACAATTAAAATATCCACTGTAGCTGCAGCTCAACTTTATTCTAGCCTACACGTAGCACGTACACGAGGCAAGTGTTCGGCGTGTGTTGACGTGAACCATGGACATAATTGAAAGTTTAAGCACAGGGATTTTGTTGGGATTCACTTAATATATCAGAGATTGCTGAGGGGTGTTTATAAATATCTGGGAAATTTCTGGATGTTTCTTAATGTTTCATAATGACAGAGGTTAGGTACAGTGCAGCTTATACAATCGCTGAACTAGGCTGGAGGCGTAAATTCAACAGCACAGTTTTTCAGCACTTGTCAGTCTCACCATTTAACCCAATGAGCATGTTATCCAAAAGTTCTAGACATTGACATTGCCTATTCATTGCCTTTTCATCCTTATTCATAGTGTGAATTCAGGACACACTTGTATCCTTTATAACAAATTATTTTTATATAGCCTAAATATTTATTTTTTTCTTCTGAAAATCTGATGACATATTTTGCACACAGGTAAAGGTGCCCAATATCACTCATTTCTGAAAATAAATTACAAAAGTAAAAAAAAAAAAAAAAAGTGTTTTGGAAAATAGCTCTTTATTTGATTATCATAAAAATGTGTTTTCTATACAGAGATATCGACATCTGTAAATATCGGTATCGGCCACAACAGCAATATTAATATCAGTTATCAGTATCGGCCACAATTTTCACATCGGTGCATCACTAGAATGCAGTCATAAATGAAAACCCCATTCTAGGAGCCATTCATTCAAGAAGCTTGTGAAGATATTCAACATTTTCTTTCTATGATTTGATACCATAGATGCAATAAAACACATTATCACCTCAATGTCACACTGTTTTCACAAAATCTTAGAGTAAGCAACACATGTTTGTCATCAGTAACAGGAAGCCTCCTTGTTACCTCTTCTTGCCTTTAACCCTGACAGACTTAACGATGATATAAAACAATTCCTGACAGTTTGCTTCTTTGCTGTTCACAAATATTAACCATGACAGAGCCCTTTACATACGGATTCACACATGAGATAATTAACGGCTGAACCTGATGATGATATTGATGATGATGGCAACAGATTTCATCAAAGTATCAGTGTGAAGTGGAGTACATTAGACAGGCAAAGAGCAGCCAGATATGGACTCCCTGAACCGACTCAGAAAAAAACGTTAGTTCAGACGCTGTTTGGCTTTAGAAAGCAGAATCTCTCCCCTGCAGTGATAACTGGGTCGACAGCTCTATCTCCAGCAAAGCAAAGCCCCAAGCTGCCAGTGTGAGTCCAGACGGCTCCAGCATGCAGAACTTCAGGAGATGTCAGCAGGAGTGGACAGCAGGGAGGAAGTAACTGCCCATTACATGCTGCTTATGGGTGGCTTGGAGAATCTTAACAAAACGTTAGAAAACCTAAACTTTTGTGCAAGAGCAAAGCCTCTCTGCCAAATGCAAAAATCTAATAACTAAATGGTTATTAGTAAATCAAATCATTAAAAAAATCTAGACTAAAAAATATATAATATATATACTATATAAATATTATTTATATATATATATATATATATATATATATATATATATATATATATATATATATATATATATATATATATATATATATATATATATATATATATATTAGTGTTTTTTTTAATCTAGATTAATCTCACTGTAATCTTGGAATTAATCTAGATTAATCTAGATTAAAATGGCTCATTTGAATTCTGTCAAAGGCATTCAGAATATGTGTGCTACCCAGATAATGACTAAAGGGCACGTGTTTCTTAAATACAAAGTGACATTTAAAAGAACTTGTAAAGAAATGGCAGAGATTTTTTTTTTTTTTTTTATTAAAACTAACAAAGTATGATTTTTTTTTTTTTTTTTTTTTTTTTTACTTTGATGAGCATATAAAACAAAACAGCTCCTTGGAAAAAATGAAATGTAGCCTAATATTGTAGTAGCTATAAACAAAGGTCTATTTTTAGTTCAGATTAACATTTGAGGGCAGCAATTGTATTCATAATGTCAAAATAAAACCAACGTAATGTTACTTGAAAGCATTATAGCCTACTATTCCTGCCAAACTTCCATGGTTGCAGTTAGTTTTACTACAGTAAATCCATGGTAAATGTTGCAGATCTGTGGACACTGGATAGTTCATTCATGGCACAATGTTTCTTCCTGGCTTATGCACTGTTTGATAACGGAGAAATGTGAATGTTTCTCACTAGATCTCACAGCGATGTTATTACTTAAGTAGCGAATTCAAATGATTTATTTACTGGATCTCTTGATCAAGATCGGCTTGCACTGCTTTGGTCCAAACTGATAAACAACGGTCCGTCAACCACACAATAACGAGTAGCTCAGTTTCGTTCCGCTTGCATTACATTTGCCATTTGATGTCGGACAATGTTGACCCGCCTACATTTGAAATAACAAAATTTTGGTCAGCAGGAAAAATGGTCCAACGAACCGTTCGGTTTGAAAATGCGTACAGAACACCGAACCGAATCCGCGCTAAAATATCAAGGTGAAAGTCATCATAGCTTGCTTAGTATAGACCTAGACCCAGCTCCCAACCCAACTTTGAGAATAGATTAACGGCGATATTTTTTTTTATCGCCCGATAAGAGTCTCACGTTAACGCAGCACGTTAACGCCGATAACGGCCCACCACTAATATATATATATATATATATATATATATATATATATATATATATATATATATATATATATATATATATACAAATAAATTCATATTTAATTAAAATAATTGTAACAATATTTAAAATTATATATTTTTTTTATATTCATAAAAATTGACAGCCATAGCTATCAAATCTCATTTGCATTTGCTCTCGAATAAAATATTCAACCACATCACATCGCATCCAGGGAAAGGTCTAATAATGTTTGGCACCAGTGCTGCATTTGGAGGTTTAAAAGTTCACAAGCCTCAAAAAATTCTACAAATAATGGCTAAAAAACATCTGATGGTCATTGAAAAGGGTCATTTTCCTTGAGGTTCACTTACAATGTTATTAAAGTGTTTTGCACACACACACACACAAAAAAAAACACACAAATATATATGTCTGAAATTATCTGTTTTTAAGGGGCGGCCCCTTTAAGGTCACTGTTATGATTGGCTAACGTCATTGCATAGGAAACAGAATCAACGCCCCCTCGCTATTGCACGCAAGTAGGTGTTTTGAAAACATTATCCATAAAAAAACTGTCATTTACAGACAAAGCATTAAAGTGTTTATTACTGTTTGTGATGTAGCTGCAGTCAGATCCAATTTAGAAGTACTTTTGAAATGGCAATCGTTATCTGACAACCTCTCTGCGCTTTGCTTATGCTCTCTCATTAAATCACTTCCGCTGTGGGGCTACTGTATTGGGGTTCATTTCCCGAAAGCATCATTAGCCAACTATGGTCACAAGTTCAGTTGAACTCTGCTGGTAATGATGGAACTTGGAACCAAACGCACCCCTGATAAGGTAAAGACATTGGAGTGTTGTTGTGGAGACGGTCAAATGCAAAAATCTGTCACAAATGGACAGAAGTAAAAAACGAGTCATTTTGGCAGCTTGGTTTCAACAAATGCTATTTAATTATTTTTTTTTAGGTCTGTAATGTACAGTATATAAAAAGACCTCTTATATGTCAAAAGATTAAAGAAAATTTGATTCCTTGTGTCATGACCCCTTTAAAAAAAAAATAATCTTGCAAGAGTTTGTGAGAAAACAGCATTTTCCAATTGCACAGGCAACACAAACTGGCCATTAAAAAGCGTCAAAGAAAATTCAGAGGCGAATAAATTGATTAGTTCAGCCATCTCGTATCACATTGTGTGCCTGCATACTCGGTGGCAGTGACATTAAAAGGTGCAATAAAAGACAAACCTGCACAGCTTGTGGTTTGTCAGAGGTACAGTACCCTACGCAGCAGTGAAAAGGGCAGAACAGATACAGTAGCAGCCAATAAAGATGATAAGTGGTGTGAAATGCAGATCAAAAGGCCTTCAAAATCCTCCCTGGTGGAAGTGTAGGACAGCCCTGATTAGAGCACTGAGCCTCTCATGTGGGGATTTAGGGTAAAGATGCAGATTAGCATGATTATAACACATGAACGCCTCCCTTGATTTAGGATTAATCACTTAGAAATGGAAATGAACTCCTCTATTTAGACTGAAATGATTAACATTTCATAAATCAGGGGTATTTTGTATAAGGGCTGTTGTGGAAGAACACAAGAGCATGTCATCATCAGTACAGAGACAGTATTGTTGTATATGAAGCACAAACTGCCAATGGCAATAATTCCAACAAGCTCACCCACGCTTTAATAGTCGCAATATCTATCATATTTAATGACACCGGCATAATATTTACATAGATTCAGATAATAATTAGAAAATTACATGAGGAAATGCAAAATCCGAGACACCCCATGAGCAACATTTCTACAGGGACTTTCAAGTTCAGGCTCCATCTGTTAGCCGTAAACAGTGAGAATACCGAGGCACATTATTTTACTTGATTACAGTTATATTTTGCATGCTAACATAGATGCCTAGGTCTGTTTTAATTGCTCAGATTAATGTGATAACAATGATGCTAATAAAAGCTGTTGACAGAGCTAAACATTGTACCAACTTTTGTATTCGTATCAGAGTAATTGCTATCACAACTCAGTGTAAATTGGCTTCTAATTAAAGTGAACCATCTCTTAACAGTCACATGTGGTTAGGTCAAACAACAACAACAACAACAACAACAACAACAACTCACAGAAATGAACTGACACCACTTTTGCTGTTGAAGCTTGAATCCGAGATGTTCACTAGTTCTAAGACAAGGAAGGGCGATGGAACTAATCTAGAGTACAACGATACCCTCTTTAGGAAACCTAAAGGGTTAACAATCATTGCAATATTCACAGTAATGCTTAGTCTTTTACTGCTAGCCAAAACAACATGTATTGTACATTGTTGTGTGTACATGACATGTACATTTTGTCCGGATTTACCTAGTTCAGGTTTAAACCTAGCCTTCATCATGTCCTAATCCCATTCTCGATCTCCCTTCCCAGTGCGGTTCTTTTTGACCTTTGAACCTTTTTGACATTTTCTCATATTTCAACTACAATCACGTCAATGCTGCTTGTTTTCAAGCTATTTTATTAACAGAAACTGTTGTATTAAAATATTAAATGAATAGTTCAGCCATGAAACTCTATTCACATCCTGATTGGTTCAATCAATGTAACGTTCTCAGCCAATCAATTTCATGCATCATTACCATTTCCCTTTATAACCATGACGCATCCAAATGAATGCATCTCTGCACGCTATGCAAATTCTTATTCTAGCGTTTTCTCTCCTACTGGACTTTCCCAGTTTCACAATGAACATGTTTAACTTTGATATCGACAAGGTCTTAGGGGTGTGCCATATCATACCATTCCACCAGTATAAATTTGTACATGATAAAAAAAAATGTCATATCGCAATATCAATGATATAGCGACGCAATGACGTATGGCGCATTTACGTTCCCTAGTGCGCACCTAAAGTACCTAAAAGTACCTAAAAAGGGAGCTACTTCAGTAGTATGGAAGTGGTTTGGTTACAAGAGGTCAGACCTCCAACAAAGCACAATATTTTGCAAAGTATGTAAGAAAACTGTTACCGCTAAACTTGGAAACACAACAAACTTGTTTCACCACTTGAAGCAAAACACACCGTCGAGTACAACCAGGCTATGAAGGTACGCGAGGAAGAGATACTAGCACAGGGCACAAATTTCGGCGCGAGATTGCGCATAATTTTATTAATTCCCGTAGGTCTCCCACTTATAATGCGGAAATTCCCCCGCAAACATTGATTCACTTTACCATGTAGATTGTATGAGTAGCCTAAATTAATATACACAGATTATAAAATCAAATCAATAATTTTGAAACTTTCTCCGAGACGCAATTTCATGAGTGTTCATGAGCAACAGCGTGAGTATTCAGCTGTGCTGCGTTCTCTCTCTCTCTCTCTCTCTCTCTCTCTCTCTCTCTCTCTCTCTCTCTCTCTAAACGTAAACACAGTCGGTTATTTTTTAGCTCTAAAAAGTGACAGCAGCCATATGTGTCTGTCATTAATGTTGTCGTCCAAACAACAAAAGATAGCTTTAATTTTAAGGAATCAGAATGAATAGCCTATGTATTTAATTTAGTCCAGACTCAGGACTAAAAGACTATCAGTGTTATTTTACATTTGATTACTTTATTCAGTTTCTGTAGTATTTCTGAATACTAGTGTTAGACCTACCGAAAAACTTTTCTCTTTATTTCTCTTTATTTGTATCTTTATTATTTTGTATACATTTTTGCTACTTTTTTCAATTTAATTCAAAGATTGAAATCAAGCTTCCGTGTGTTGTGTAAACTCTTAGCAACAAAATTACCCCATTGTAAAAACACAATGAGTGAGCAAACATTTAGGTGAGATAAATGTCATAAAAAAAATATATATTTTTCTATATCGTCATAATTTCAAATATTCTTGAAATATCGTGATCAAATTTTGAGGCTATATCGCCCACCCCTACAAGGTCTTATCCCTCAAAAACCCAGGATCAGATCCAGCAGACGACGTTACTATTATTTCTGATTTGGCTATGGTGGCTCTCTATTCTATGAATAACACAAGTCGACTTTTCAGCTAAAGCCGCTATGTTCATTCAGTGCTTCAATTTAAAACTGGATTGGTCTGTAGTCGATCTTGAACTGATTAGCAGACACTTCACAAATCACAAATCTTTTTCCTGCACCATCTTTGGGATATTAATAAATAAAATTAATGAAACTATTCATTTTGTGATTCTATATGATTCAAGAATATGATTCTGTATGTTTTTCAATAAAAATAGATATTGAGGGGAAAAGAAAAATTATTACAGTTTACTCCTTGAATTTTTTCAGTATTTTAATTCAGTATTTAATACATTTTTTTTTTTTTTTTTATCTAAATACTTTAAATTTATGCTGTGGCACCCTTGGAAGTTGTTCAAAATTGCATGTTACCCTAAGATATCAATAAAAATTATATCATATTATGCACACAGTATAAATGCATCTACATTACACAATACATAGTTGCCATTATATTTTAGAAAGAGGGTCCCTCAATGGAGATCAATAAGTTTGAAATACCCTTTTCTATATAATACATAAAAATACTGAAAAATAAAGTAAATAAATAAATAAACAAACAAACAAATTAGTCATTGTTAAGATGTTGAGCATAGAGCATAGTCATGTCTAATGTTAGTCTGTCTATGTGTTAATTGTGTTGACTTCTATTTAAAGTCGTAGGTGGACAGAAGGCCATCGGTTGTTTGGTGCCCTAATTCATTTTAACTTTAATTACTTTCAATGTAAACTACTAATCTCAATCAGAGAGGTTTCATTTCAATTACCGTTAATGTGTGCGCCATCTGGCAAAACAACTCAAGACTCAAACGTGCCTATTGTGTAAATCGCACAGGTGAAAGTCATGAGGCAGCTGGGCCCTGTCAACAACACAAGTGTGAAAAAACCTTAGCTGCAAGTTAGTTTAGCCGGTCCACCAAGAGTTTCAGCTTGTTAGTCAGCTGTAAGGTGCCCAAAACCCCTCTAAAGCCAGAAAAGCTGGTTTAAGATGCTTTTTTGTTAGTTTGTTAGTTTGTTTGTTTTGTTTCAACAGGAATAGAGTCAGCGGATATCAAGTCCCAGCTCTTTCCAAACAGTGACATGAACTACACTTTAAAATGTGCAACATTCATCACCCTTCAACAAGCTGCAAGTTCCTCTCACGGATTTTGATATCACACCGCCTCATGACATCAGCAGAAGGATGACACACAAATATGTGTCAAAGAAATGATCCTGAAAGATATTATTGCTCTTGTGATGTATTGTAGGAGAAGGCCAGGCCAGGGATGAGACGTTTACATTTTTCTTGACGGGTGCCATAACGGTGAATCATCTTGCGTGGGTACAGAGACAGAGCTTCCCACCAAAATTTTGAGAGATTGGCTAGGTGACCTTATACAGTAACTGATTAGCCAAAAACACTCACGACAATGCAATGCAGTGGTCGTTCGCTTTTACGGCTGCAGAATTAAAAGCAAATGAAGATCCATAATATGAATTCACTATCTAACTAAAATATTCCAATAAATAACATACATTGCTATATAGGTCGGCTTGATGAGGCTGTGTTTATGAGCCTTTTTCTTGCTGGTAACAGCATCTGTGTTCACAGCACTAACATTTAAAAGAGGAATGGAGAGGGTGAAGGAAACTTTCTGTAGATCTGAAGAGCGGACATTAGCATTCACAGGGCAAAGGAGGCATAAGCCAAGCATTATGAGACTTTCATGGCCCAGAAAATTTGTGCAGATTTGATACCTCAGATTAAAAAGCCAAAAGCCTCTACCGAAACAGCTGAATATAAGTGTGGACTGACTGGCATGTTAAATGTCTCAGAGGTAGTTCTGACTTTAGTAGGTGTGGGTGGTATGACCGGAATCATATATCACAGCAAAGCCAGGGACACACCAAGCCGACGGGCGGCCGTCGGGCAATGTCAGGCCGTTTTCGAGCGTCGACCAACTTAGTTTTTCCGGTGTGCTCCGCACCGTTGCCTCTAGTCAGACGCTGTCAGGGTTTTTTGGCTGATTCAACGTTGAATCGGCATCGGGCCGTCGGTGAGAGAGAGAGAACTCTTATTGGCTGTTCAGTTTAGCAAATGAGTCAGTGCACGAGAATAAAAGCGAAAGTGATGAAAGTGAGTAAAGTCATGACAGTACAGACAGAAGACTGTTCTAATTTTACGTCATCTTACCTGATCATTCCACTGCATGGATATATTCATAATAACATATGCGGAGTGGAATAAAGAACGCAATCAGTAAGATTGATATTCAAAATGGCAAGCAAGTGCTGCTTTGTTTATGGTTTGTATACCTGCAGTCTTAGCTTTACTTTCCCTTTTTGAATGACAAATATAGACAAATATATCTGTACCTTTTCCAAGGTCAAATTCAAGCACTTTCAAGGTCCATTTTAAAGCTTTTTCTAGCACCTTACACCACCGTAAATTACATACAAATAAAGTCAAAACTATTATTTAGTGTTTTTATCACATTTTAAAAGATAATGCTATAAATAGCTAAATTGTGTTTCATAATAGCAGAAGGATCAGATATTTAAGCAAATCACAAGTTTTATTTTTCAAAATGTATCACTGTCTAAGTAGATAATGACTATGAATAATACTTTTCATTATATTAATGTCCAAAAATTGCTTCCCAGATAATGTGATTTTCAGGCTGTAAAACAGTATTTCAAGGGCTGAAAATATGAAGACAGGATTTGAACAAAAATATTTTACAGGCCTTGGTTTTGGGACACATTCTTGATATAGACAAGGTTTGAACAAAATCTGAGACAGTGCAACAACAACCTGTAATTCCATTTTAACCCCAAAAGAAATTTCATTGCCAAGACATATACATTTACAGTATCTACTGGAATAGAGCAGTGTAAATATTACATAAGGCCATCCTCAACCTTACAGTAGGCTACTTGTATGACACTCCATCTGACACGATTTCTGTTCAGCAATCAACGATTGTTGTTATGCACTAGGTTAAGGTTTGCAGGTTTTAATTTGCGGGTAGTTAACATTGCAGTTACTGTAACTTTTGCTATGTTCACTGCATATTGTACAAATGAACGTGCCATAACAGACATGCAATACTAACATTACATTATCACACCAAGTACTCTCAGTCACTAATGGCCCTTTCACACAGGACGCAGAATGTGCTGTGCTATGAAACCCATTTATTTTAATGGCTTACGCCGTGCGAGGACGTTTTGTTGCTCCGTCGACCAAAGCAGAGTGCAGAATTGGCGAGCTCACGCGCACGCCGCGGTCAAAGTTAAAAATAGTTCAACTTTTACGCTGCGCTCAATAAAAATGGGGCATCCAAACAAGCACGGAAATCAAAATGAAAACTTTGCTCTGGACAGCGTAGCGCAGGGGTGTCAAACTCAGTTCCTGGAGGGCCACAGCCCTGCAGAGTTTAGCTTCAACCCTAATCAAACACACCTGATCAGCTAATCAAGTCCTTCAGGCTTATTTGAAAACTGCAGGTGTGTGTGTGTTGAAGCAGGGTTGGAACAAAACTCTGTAGGGCTGTGGCCCTCCAGGAACTGAGTTTGACACCTGTGGCGTAGCGCAATGTATCTGAAGGGCTACATTTTATTTCTCCATTTTAATAAATGAACTATTCAGTCAGATAGGTATTTGTTGTGAAAGAAATGCAGTTACAATTTCAAGAATTTTCAAGCATTTTATCCAAAATTTAAGCATTTTTCAAACCTTGAAAACACAACAACAAAATTCAAGCATTTTCAAGGATTTCAAGCACCCGTACGAACCCTGTTAAATAGACAATTATCTCCTTTACAAGCTGGCGCAGAACATGTGTGATAGTTGACAGTCACCTGTAGTTCTTTCGGTGTGTTCAAGCACAGATTTTCTTCTCAGATGCGAGGCGACAACACAGTCAGTTTACATCATCACTAGTTCTTTGGCGTCGGTTTGGTGTGTCCCTACCTTAACAGTAATGTAATACCACGGTAAAGGTAGTATGTACAAAGTCCCTTTAAGACCAGTCATTTCACTCGGCGGCCATCTTTGAAACTCCTATCTCTTTGAATGGGGAAACATCAAATTCTACAAAACTGTTTGCCAAATCAATTAATCGCAATTAATTGCATCTAACATAAAAGTGTGTTTAATATATATACCGTATGTGTGTGTGTGTGTGTGTGTGTGTGTGTGTGTGTGTGTGTGTGTGTGTGTGTGTGTGTGTGTGTGTATGTGTGCCTACATTTGTTTACCTCATTACAATAATCTCTTTAGAATTATTGCTATCATAAAAACACACTAAAAATTCTGTAAACTTGGTTTTAATCTACTCGTATCTATGCTATTACAAACAAAGGAATTGCAGCCTTGAAATATTCATCAAATCTAGCTATCCGAGCACTCTGACATTATCCCCGTGGCAGCATGTTGTAGTTGTTGTTCCAGCATTCTTTAAGCACTCGCTATTAGACTCTCCCTTCAGCTCAACCCATTTTAAACTCCCATCAAATGTCCAATCCTCCCAGTTGTCAGTTCATAACAGTAGGCATCAATGCCGTCCTAAAATGATATGCAAAATGTCACAGTGAAATTAATAATGACATTCATGTTTCTGCAAATGCTGCTATTACCCAGCTGGAAACAGCGAGATGCAGAAAACCTCCTAGCCACTTATGGTTAACGACAGTTTCCGACTGACATTATTCCAGCCCTCTCAGAAGTATTATTCAAGACTAAACACCAGAAAGTCTTCACATGTTCTGACATTTCAAATTTGTAGACATTTGAGCTGTCAAGAAAACATTCAGTTCTGGCGGACTACTTAAAAGTTATTACCTGCTAAACCTGGGGTCCTACGGCAAATATCAAGGTCACAGATTTCAATCGCTTCTATAAGGATTCGCCTGTCAGTCTGAAATGAGAGGTTTGCTCAATGGCAACAAGTTGACGTATGCAAGAAAAGATAAATCTTCACATTTTCTCTACACCGAGCATAGATCCAATCAAAGCAAAGTCATTTGAACTCCTGAAAAGCCTACATTAAGAGCAATGGATTATTGTATTTTCAAAAGAGAATCATTTTTCTATTTAAATAATGATAAGTACATCGGTGACCTTTATAAGTCATTAAAAATGGAATTAACCACCTCATTTAATCTATCATTAGGCGAATAGAGTTTTCAAATAAGAGGCTCATGCAATAAGACTTCAATACAGACATCACTCTTTGTCTTCCATTCATCACATCGAAAATATCATCAGGGTAAAGCAGAGTACGGGTCAACAAGAATCACTCCCAACAGTTTAATAATAAACGTTCAATACAGCATTAGCCATTATGGACTCTTTTATGATAGCTGTGGTGCTGCTGAATGCACGTCATTGTTGATCAGGCTGGCCTTTTTTGTCTTCGTCCACTCCTGCCTCCTAGCAACCCATGTAACCCTACACCGTGTCGGTTTGTTGTGAGGTGCACACCCCACCTTTAGATGCTGATGGTTGAATGGTGACCCAGTCTCTGTTTGAATACCAATGTTAGCGCACATAAAAGAGCTATTCAACAAGTATCAGCACATCCCCCCCATCATTTAAAAAGCTTTGATCTGTGCCACATCACCACACGGCTAATCTTCAATGTCACTGCTGTGTCACCACATCATACAACAGACTAAGGAGTGTGTAGCTCAGACTGGTTAAAAATTCAAAGAGTGTCAGGAAATAAGACACTATTGTCTGACAGGTGTGTCTGTGGAAGAGGGCAGTCACATGTGTCTGCATGCTTGTGTACATTTAGCACTTCCATTAGCTTACCCTGACCAAGGTAAATTTGTATTTCACTGGAATCTCATCAACATAAAAAGAAAATTTACATCAATAAGGAAAGCTCAATCATAGACTGATTGGCCACTTATCGTCGGGTCTGATCTTCAACCACCTTTTAAGCCATCTTGGTTCTTGAATTATTCTCCCCATTTATTTTCTCCACAGGAATTAGCAAAATCAGTACAGAGATTTGAGGCAAATTAAATCAACCAACTCACAATAACAATCAGGGCTGCACAATATTGGAAAAAGGGACAATATTGCAATATTTTTTATGATTTACATTGTGATGGGAGGAAAAAAAATACAGGAATTTTCACCAGATGACTTGAATATCTCTATTTGGAAATTATTCTAGAATAATTAGGGTGATTTTTCAGAGATAATAAAAAAGCTTGTGAACCATCCATCTAGGTTGAATTGGGAAAAACCTGTTCACACTCGGGTATTCTCTTGACAAGAAAACTCTCAGATTTCATCAAAAAGATCTTCATTTGTGTTCTGAAGATGAATGAAAGTCTTGTGAGTTTGGAACGACATCAGGATGAGTAATTAATGACAGAATTTTCATTTTTGGGTGAACTAACCCTTTAAACAGAAGCCGAAACCATCGATTAACATCCTCAAAACTCACAGCAGTTCTGCCTTTAAAGAATTATAAGTTATCATTAAAAAAAATCTATTCCCCAATGGAGAGATTGAAAGAACGGCAACACTTTACAATAAGGTTCATTAGTTAACATGAACTAAGAATGAACAATACTTCTACAGCATTTATTAATCTTAGTTACTATTCATTTCAACATTTACTAATACATTATTAAAAACAAATGTTGTATTTTTTAACATTAGTTAATGCACTGTGAACTAACATGAACAATGAACAGCTGGATTTTATTATCTAACATTAACAAAGATTAGCTAATACCTTAACAAATGTATTGCTCAATGTTAGTTCATGTTAGTTAATACATTAACCAATGTTAACTAATGAACCTTATTGTAAAGTGTTACCGAAATAACTTTAACCTCCAGAACCCGACTGTTGGATTCTTCTAATTCCTTCCCTTACATAACATTATATGTACAGAACATTACAATCAAACATGTTAGTTATTTATTTCAATGGCTTTGGTGATGCATATGTAAAGCTACTAAAAATATCCCAATCCCATCCAAATCAGTAAATGAAATCACAGATGTTCTATGTTATTAATTGTGACAAATATTGTTTAGAAACCTAATACCATGCGAATAGTGCTTTTGGTGAATCTGCATTTGGAGAGAAGGTCAGGACCTGCGAGCGCCTGAGGTAATCTCGAGTTCACAGACAAGGGGCCCTTCAGCAGACGGACTCAATTTTATCAGTCATGACCACACCATGTGTTGTGAGTTATTCTGTAAGAACCACCAGGACACATCACTTCCTTCTCTGAAGCCTCAATCAAAACAGTCAGTCTCTCAGGTGCCCTGTTCCTGATGCGATATGCAGTCGAGCACCGCACACCAAAGCTACATGAAGTCTTGTTGATGCAGCTCTGACGGAGACTGATAGTTTCTTTTGAGGTGCAGTCATTAGAATTTAATAAGAACAGCTCAGGTGAAGTGCTTTTCATGTAGAGTACCACCACTCGGATCTCGTGTTCGAATCTCAGTCATATACCTGGTTCAGGTCAAACTTCTAAAGAAACACAGATGTATTTCAGGTGGACAGAGCCAATCGTGAGTAACCTGCTTCGCTAGCGTCTCATTGGTTTCCACAGTGACGAGGACACATTTGGGTAGTAGGTACAAAACCAGTCAAAAGTTTGGACACAACTACTCATTCCATATTATTATTTTGTTCCATATTTCAGAACAAAGCAACACAATAATGCAAATGGAAATTATGCATTGATCAAAAATGCTTTTGTTGTTTCTATAATCGATCTTTGATCTGCTATAATTGCTATAATTGATCTGCTAATCAAGTATTCAAGCATAAACCTTTAAATCAAAAGCCTAAGATTATGAGCAACATATTCAGTCAAGTGTTCAAAAATTTGACTGGTACACTAAAAATGACTTTTGCTGCTTCCTCAGTTTAGTTAATTAAAATGAACCAGTGAAACAATTTTGTCACAACTTAGTTTCATTTCATGCAATTCCTTTAAATTTGTCAAATGGAACTTTACTTAATCCATTTATATTGGGATTATGTACATAAATATGTTTCATGGGGCATAAATGGATGTATGGAAATCCAGATCTACGCAGACATATTGGAAATTGATTCAAGCTTTATTTTTTGTTAATCTATCATCGTCTGTCCATGGAGCCCATTTAAATCAGTACTCTACTAAATTAAAAAAAGTTACTCCTTTATTTATGCTGTGTGCCAAAAAAACTTAGCCAATGTTTGGTAAAAAGCCAAAAAAAAAAACAGTGATCTGATTTATTACGTGGTGGTTCATGTGTGCAGGTGAACAGTGTTTGAATCCAACTTCATCCTTCCACCACACAGCATCTATCTAATAAGATTAACTAGATTCATGTAAATTCATACAATAAGAATCAATATAGGCTTATTTGAAAAATCTAAGCTTGTCCTATTCCCTGACAGTCCTATCTGGAAAATAATGATTTCTAAATAAATAAATAAATAAATAAATCATACATCCATATATATTGTACATATCTGAATCTGTATGGTGCACATGTTAGAAAACCTGTCAATAGCCAAGTTTCCATCCACCTAATTGTATGCAAATTTTGGGCTACTGCATATAAAAAACGCTGGATGGAAACAATAAGATGTGTTTTAATTCTAAAAATGTGCATAAAAACGTATGCGCTCAATTGAGTAGGGTAATTTTTTATCCGATAAGAAGACAAGCTCATAAACTATGATGGAAACAGATGTACCAAATAAATTCCTAGACACGCAGCAAAAAAGTTGTGAGGCTTGCGATGGGTTGGCATAACTGGACTAACCAGCAGACCGATCTAGTTGTTTTTGTTATTCTGAAATGCCAAAGTCTGCCGTCAAAGTGGTTCAGAATAATTACCTCCCAGAACTGTTTTACACGACTGTGTTTCCAAACAGCAGTCATCTGCCTCCGAAAGCAAGATAACATGACCATGTTTATTGCGATTTGTCTGCACACTCTGAGGCGCAAGTAGTTTATTATTTGTGAAAATAGACCCACAGTGACTTCTCAAACTGTAGCACCTTTAATTTTTCTTAGTGATATTTGGCGACAGATTATTAGAAAGATATGACTTTGTTCTCCTCGACTCACTGGATGGAAAAGGTGTTTTATTTGCAAATGTTTTATGCAATTTTCCAGTTTTGCGCACAAGTTAAATTCTCAGCTTTGGATGGAAACATAGCTACGTGAGAATATTATAATACATTTTGAGGTACACTGAAATGTATGCAATAGTTACAGAAAAAAGGGACAATGAATGTAGAATAAAAATATGAGATTTGTGTCGTGCTATACAATTTTCTATTGATAACCAGGATCATTTAGAACAACTGTGAAATGTCAAGGACTTGTTCTCCTCCTAATAAAACTAGTTGGCCAGACTGTAGCATGCGATAAAGATAATACTAATCTGACCTTAAAAGCGTTAATGTACGACATAAAGAAAATTGATGGGTAAAATGTAACTTTAACATATAAAACGGAGCAATAGAGTACAACCTTTTACTCTGTAACGAGGAGATTGATAATATGCACTTTATTACGGTTTAAACCACAGGCTTTCAGACGTAAGACACTAAGTGCCACCATTAGTAATCACTGCCTTCAGTGAAACATTCAGTGTTGAATAAAGAAAGAAAATTATGTAAAAAGAGATTCTTTCTATAATCCCTGACCAGATAGAGCTAAAACTTCAAGATCGTGCCATATGAGCACATCTCACATGTCTCAGTCACATATGGAAGATTAATTATCATCCAGACTCTAAAAGAAGAACTTGTTAAGTGATTTCTTTGGAGTTCACCCAACCAACACTGGCAATACATTTCCATGCAGCTTGTTTAATAAACCAGCATAATCTATAGAGCGCACATGGTAAATGGCATAATTTAATTATCTTGAGGTCAGTTCCTTCCTGTGAAGCTGTAAATTAGTCACCTTTCCCTGAGGTTACGAGCAAAAGGGTGCCAGGAACATGTGGCTGAGATGTTTCCATGTAAGTGCAAATCATGATTGCCCTGCTCATGGAAGCATATCTGAAACACACCACTGTGCCGAGTCAAGCGATGACTCGAGATAGTCAGGACACGTTAATGAGAATTAAGATCCATGCGAGAGAGAACAATGGGAAGGCTTATCTTAATCCTGATTCTCTCTAGAGCGGGTCACAGAAGTCCGCGAGTGGAGTAGAATTAAAAACAGATGCCTCGCTGCACTCAGGTACACTGGTCCTCGCCACGTACAGAGTGCATTCACAAGAAAACCAGTGGCAGAGAATTTAGCACCAATGTCCCAGCATTAATGATGGGTCTGTCTAGGTGGAATCGCACACCAGACTTATAAATCAAGGACCTATCACTGTCAGGCCTGTGCTGGTCCATTACAACTCTTAAGTCTGCATTTATTTGATGACAAAACCATAATGTTGTGAAATATTTCAAATCTATTTGAATATATTTTAAAATGTAAAACTCATTACTCCAGTCTTCATTGTCACATGATCCTTCATAAATCATTCTAATATGATGATTTGATGTTCAAGAAACATTTCTTATATCATTAATGCATTTATTTATTTTTTGAAATGATGAAACATTTTTAAGGATTTTTTGATTAACAGAAAGTTCAAAAGAACAGCATTTATTTGACATATAAATATTTTGTAACATTATAAATGTTTTTACTGTCACTTTTGATTAATTTCATGCATCTTTGCGGAGTAATAATTTATTTAAAAAAAAATCTTACTGATCCCAAACATTTGAACGGTAGTGAGCGGTACAGACTCACTAAGAAGTAAGAACAGTGCAATTACCTACAGCTGGTCTATCAAAAGAATCTTTTCCAGGAAAAAGGAGGACAGAGCATTTAAGACATAGAGCATGAGAGTGTCTGCTTCACAGATGCTTTCTTTCATTTATTACTAATGACCTTTTTAACACCCTAGTCCAGAACTCATAGATACTTGCAAGTTTTCAGAACATTCGCAGACTTTTAGAGTCACTGATATCACAAAAGAAACGGAAAATGAATTGTGTCGGCTATGATCTTTGCCATCCAGACACATTAAAATTGGGAAGTCATGGAGAGAAGCATCTAATCAGGGTACGATCAATGTATTAAACACCTGGATGGAAGCTTTTTCATTCCAATAGTGAAAAAGCTCTATTGTCTTCATTGGCTGGCATGAACTGGATGTGAAACTCTCTAAGAGTTACTGCTATTTCCAGCTACAGTTTTTTTTGTTTGTTTTTTCAGATTATTGTTTATACGTTTTTAAATGGGATGCGAGGAGAAAAGCATTGATCTTGACTCTGTAAATAGAAAGCCACATCTTCATAGATTGATTGGTTCACTGTCAGGCATCTGTTGATTCATGCGCTATATGCCTGAACAACTGGCTTAGAGGGGGCGGAAGAGCGGTGCACATTTTCCAGGAAAAACACCTTCACTGAGGAAAAATGGCTAGAAAAAGTTAGGTCTGAAGAGCCTTATATACTGAGGTGCCTGTGACAAGCAGAATGTTGACAAAGGAACAATATGACGTTTTTACTGCCATTTGGGTTTGTGCTGATTGGCACAAGGTGCTGGTGAGGCTCTCTGGCATAAGGCAGAAACTCTGGGCCATATTTTTAACTGACAGCAGATAAATATTTACATACTCTAGATGTGCAGGCTAACAGAAAGATAGCCCAAGAAGGTCTGACTAATACTAAAATGACCCTTTAACCCTATAAACGCCAATATATAAAATAGATGGATCTTAATGGGGCAGTACAGTTAGCTAGCTCTTTATAGTTTTTCTTAGGCAGTTTTTTACAATATCTTTAAAGTTTCAGAGTGCATCTGAGAGTGCATTTATTATTTATTATCAAAATAATAAACAAATTACAAGCATAGATAAATACAACAGAGCAAAGATACAAATGAAATAAGCAGTGCTTTATGTTTTTCAGGTAACTCTAACTGTATTCCGGTACAGACATTGAATAATCATATGTAAAATAACACGGCATAGCCTTCAAATCGCTACACAGAAAACAGCGCCACGTTCCACTCGCCTTGCCCTTTATGTTTGAACTAACACGACTTAAAAACACATGCATTTGATAAACTTTCACTCTTTGATGGTTAAACTTTGCAATTAATCCCCGAATCACATGCGTTCCGAACCGGAACCGATCAACTACGATCCCTATACTTGACATCACACATCCTGCGATGTGACTATCGCGGATGCGCACGTTGTCATATCGATGCTAAAACGATACATTGTGCAGCCTTACTCTCTGATGATGTGATGTATGTTGGACTTCTCCAATCATTCAGTCAGTTTAATCTCCGCCCCTTTCTTATGATAAATCGCAATAAATAAGTTAACGGAACGTTGATAAATCGTTACAATCCCAATCTGTGTATATATATATAATTGCTGTCAATCGATTAAAAACATTAACTAGATTAATCACCCATTTTTTCTGTGATTAATCGTGATTAAATACACTTTAAGTTTTTTATATATTTTATAATGTAATAATTTCACAGTTAATCTCCAAATTAATGTGAAGACAACATAAAGACAGTATATTTTAAATACTTGTTTAATAACATCTTTTTATGAATGAAGGCCAGTATTACTGATACTAATACAGCTACTGATGTCTCGATGAAAATTATGTTTTCCTCCAAATTTAACCATTAATTATAGCCATTCAACATTACAGTGTAATTTAAAGCTTTAATTTTTTTTACATTTATTAGGCTTCTAAAAATATAACAACTCTTAATTTAAGTGAACTTCAAACAATCCTCTCATAAACCCATAATAAATGTCAAATTTACATGTGCCCTTCCTTCCTGTGTAACAGGTTGGACATATAAAGAAATGGAACAAAGTTATCAAACAGTCTGCTTGAATATACAATTATAAATTAAATATAGACTAATACTTATTAAAGCTAAAAAGTGATTTTCTCTGTTACCTTTGTTCTTTGATTAACTTTACTGACAGACAGAATTAGTGGCTTCTGTCACTTTAAGACTAGTCGCTGCTGACAGTAAGAGGAACCTATGGCTCAGAGCGCTCAGAGAAGATGGTGGAAAACTAAAACTAATGGCGGGTGTTGAGACAAGCGAAAATGACAGTAGCGAAGAACTTGTCAGAAATATGGCAATATTTTAGCTTCTCGAGAGGAGATGTGTCACAAGTGCAGGTACTGTGTACGTCGTGCCGAACAATTGTGGCCACATCGAGAGGAAATGCAACGAATCTCCAGTCTCACCTGGAACACAACCACAGGGAGCTATATAACGAGTTCAGAAGTAAGCCCAAAACTGCTAACGAAATACAAATAAAAAAAACAGAGTCTCACAGACAAGCATTGATCAAAGTTTTGCAAATGTAACTCCATATGAAAAAACGTTGAAACGCCACAGGGAATTAACAGAAGCTATCACACACTTTTTAGCTAAAGACATGATGTCTGTTAACACCGTGAGCAGAGAAGGCTTTGTGAGTCTAATTAACAAATTGGACCAGAGATATCAGCTGCCATAGAGAAATTATTTTTCTCAAGTAGCAATTCCACAGATGTACGACACATGCGTGAAGACCGTGAGTTCCGAGCTGCGCCAAGTGGACTTCAACGCTAGCACCACTGACCTGTGGTCCAGTCGTACGACTGAACCCTACATGAGCTTTACCGTTCACTTTCTTACTCAAGACTTTGAATTAAAGGCACATTATCTGGGCGTTGTATATTTCCCCGAATCCCACACCAGTGAAAACACAGCCCATGGACTGCGGGAAGTTTTAGCCAGCTGGAACTTAAAAGAAGAGAATCAAGTGTCCATTACTACAGACAACAGCGCTAATGTGGTGAAAGCTACCGAACTTAACAATTGGGTCAGACTACAATGCTTTGGTCACCACTTGCATCTGGCCATCGGTGAGTGTTGAATGTTTATATTTGCAATAATTAAATGAAAACAGAAAAAGGTATAGTTGTTTGTATAGTTGAATGTAGTATATACTGTAGGCATGATTCTGGATATTATAAATTATAATATCTTATATATCTTTTTTATAATATAATATTTAAGATAATGTGTTTATTTAGGAAATATATAGTAAATTGTAGCTGACTATCTAGTTTTCTATCTCTTCTGTCTTCTGATATATAAAATTGTAATTATAATATTGCAATGTTATTTCACCCTGTATGTCCTTGTTTTGTTTTGTTTTGTCTTCTCTCTTCAGAAAATGCTGTTAAAGGTGATGAGCGCATTACTCGAGCTGTTAGTCTTTGTAAAAGATTAATGGGACATTTCTCCCACAGCTGGAAGGAGAAGAAGGCCCTGAAAAATGCACAAAAAGAGCACAACCTCCCGGAGCACTACCTCATCACAGAATGCACTACAAGGTAGGGTTCGAGACAGAAAATGATTCAGAGGGTTCTGGAGCAGCAGCGGGCCATAAGCGATGTCCTGTCAGCAAACAGAAAGTCAAGACATTTGGTTCCTTCTTGGCAGGACCTAGATGTACTTGAGTCTATAAACCAGGCATTGCAGCCTCTGCAAGAATTTACAGATGCTCTGTCAGGTGAAAGTTACGTAAGTGTTTTGTATGTGAAACCTGTACTTCACTTGATGAACACCTCAGTTCTTGCTGCAAAGGAAGAAGACAGTGATTTAACAAAGTCCATAAAGATGAAGATTCTAGACTACATGAACAGTAAGTACGACAACCCAGCAACTCCAGATTCAAAGTCGGCTAAATCAGCAGTGACAAGGTGTCAGACATCAGAGCCAGGGTGATGTCTGAAATTGAAGCAACTGTGTCAAAGGTAAATGTTAATATCGCAATAGAAAGTGATAATAATACACTATTACTAGATTTGATTGCAATATTTACTTTATTTCTCTATTTTAGGGGCAAAGCCTAAGTAATCAAGATCACCAGGGCATGGGTCCATCAGATGTCATCCTAAAGAAGGCCAAATAATCCCTGGGCAGTTTCTTCAAGACATCCTCAGCTCCGTCGTCATCTATGGTACTATGGAGGCTGAACTGAACAGCTACTTGGTGTCGACTCCATCAGGTCAACTTCCCACACCTGAGTAAACTAGCCTGGAAGTATATCTGTATACCTGCAACTAGTTCACCTTCAGAGAGACTTATTAGTACAGCAGGAAATGTTGTGACATGCCAACGCACATGTTTAAAACCTACCAAGGTCAATATGCTAGTTTTCCTGTCAAAAAAACTGAAATAAAATTCCTTTCACTGTTAAGCACATATGGCATTGCAATTGCATTGTGCTGAAATATAGGTTTACAGGTTAAAACTTAATGTTTACATGTTAATACTTAATTATTTTATTCTTGTGGATGTTAGTATTTCCACTAAATAGTAATTTATTTAAGGCCTATACACTTTGTTTAATATATTTTTATTTTAAAAAACAGGCAAGAAAGGGAATATTTTGTTAAAAAATGCCCTTGTTTTTGTTTCAAGATGCTCTTGATGATTGCAAGGTTACATGTGAATAAAGTAATGTTTGAGAGTAATGCATTTTTTTGTGTTTGCAGGTCAATCTTAACAGCAAACCAAAAATCAGAATATATGCCGAGGTTTTCAGTCATTCATAGTGTTTTAAAGTCTAAATGTTTGCACCTTGACAGTTTTTAAAAAAACAATTTAAAAAAGTGAGATGAGGACTGTTTAATTGCCTTTGTTCACAGTGCATTTAATTAAATCAGAAGAATATCTCTTACCTGTTTATTTTAGTATGATCATTACATATATATATATTTTTTTAAATAGCTAATAAAACTAGCATTTCTCTAGGGAAATGTAATATCGCAAGAAATATCGTTATCGCAATATTCAACAACAATATCGCATATCGCATATTTTCCCAATATCGTGCAGCCCTAATATATATATATATATATATATACATACATATATTAGGCTTGCTACGATAGTCGGTGTTGACGGTGTTACATCACTTGCCCACCATGGCACTGCCCCCCACCGTCGAATTTGATATATATATATCTCAATAAAAGCATATAAGCATACACCATTCAGTTTTTAATTGTAGTGTCTGTTCTCTGAGCTGAACTAAATGATTTATATATATATATATGTATATATATATATATATATATATATATATACACACACACATATACATATATGTGTGTGTGTGTGTATATATATATATATATATATATATATATATATATATATATATATATATACATCATTTAGTTCATCTCAGAGAACAGACACTACAATTAAAAACTGAATGGTGTATGCTTAATAAATTGTGAGCTGAACAAGAGTCGTAGCACAGATCAGCAGCAGGAGTCAGATTTCATTTATCACGAGAGTAAGGACCTGACCAACAAGATCATGGCGGAATATTTGGTGTCAAAGAGAAATGTAAAAGCGCCTATATAAGCAAATTTGTCATTGTACGGTTTTGTTGTGTTTTTCATTAAGAATAATAGGCTAATGAACTCACCATTCAAGCAATCCACCCCCAAATTGGCGCTAATTTGAAAGGGAAACTAAAATGTGCACGGGCGAGGAGCGAGCAGAACAGAGCAAGCGTTTTCAGTTCATTCCTATGGAAAAACACTCGTTCTGCTCTTAACCATTATGAATGCACGTGCGGACACGCGCATTTTACTTTCGCCTTTAAATTAGCGATTTAAAAGCTCCTGCCGGTGATACCGGTATTACCGGTGTTGTCACACGTCGATTAACCGAAGGGAAAATATCCTCATCGCCACATCCCTAAAATATATATATATATATATACACATATAAACACACACACACACACACACACACACACTATGAATAAGACAACATTATGACTTAAAACAAAACAACACAAAGTCTTTAGCCGTGTTTCCATTGCAGGAACTTTCCCCAGGAACTAGGTACTCTAGAACCCGGGTCTAAATGAAGTTCCGGGTAAAAATTTCCCCCTCAGAAAGTCCCTGTTGGCGAGCTAGTACTTTTTCAAAGTTCAGGAAGTTCACGCAGGCAATCATTTTGATTGGTTGACTCCACGCAGCATTTTATTTCAACCACCATTTTTAAAAAATCTGTTGCGATGCGTGCAGTAACAGTTGTTTGCTATTCGAATCAACAATGGAGTTTAAAAAATACAACCGACGGATCGATGACAAGCTTTATTAAGGGTTTATTAAGCTTAGGCTATATGCAGAGGAAGAAATCCAGCAGGAACTGGAAAGTAGCGCGCAGTCCTACGTCACCGGACTAATTTGCCTAATCTTCACGGTACTTTAGACCGCGAAGGATATGCAGACAGCAACAGGTCTGGGGGTAAAAAGTTCCTGGGACAAATTGTTCCGGGTAATTTCGTTGGAAACCGTGGCTTTTGAGCTGTTTAGTTGCTGCATTGCTCCAAAAATACAAGGCATTCAAAACTTTGTTGATGAGTCAGAAAGATTCATTTATAAAGGACAAGCGGACAGGCTACTTTGTTGCTACAAGAAAGAAACAATGCAATTCAGCGACTATCTTCTCCCAATTTCCCATCAATAAGAAATGATGTACACTCCATTGTCTCTCATTGATTAAATGTGGCTGCCAGATCTGTAATATTGGAACTAAAGCAGCACAGACAAGTAGAGCCACAAAATGTACAATTAGCCAGCAAACAAAACAAAAAGGCTTTTTTTGTACAGGATAACCAGAAGTACATTTTGTAAATGGATGAACTGTGCATGGTGACATGGGATCTTAGAGCTCAACTCAAAGCCGTAACCGTAACCGGGGATATCTGAGGCCATTGAATGCTCATCCATGTAAATGCCTACACTCCCAAAACACTTTGCTTTGAATGCTAATAAACTTAAAATGATGGAGATAACTACAAAATATGTGCTACAGTTGCACTCTTCCACCATCACTTACTGTTCTTGCTCTTCATTAATTCATTAAAGAGTCAAAAAGGCCTAAATGAAAAAAGAAAATATTTAAATTGAGAGCTTTAATGGCTGGGAGATTATTTTAAATACTAAATGTAAGTAAAAGCATACAGCATTCAATCATTACAGTATCAAAAAACTAAAAAGGAAAATACTTAAACTGAGACCTTGAACCTTGAGATTATATGAGAGCACAAACACAAGTACCACAGATACCAAAAAGGTCAACCCCTTTCCACAGCTTCAGACATGGTGAGGTTTCCAAAAAAGCTTTTACATCAGTTGAAGTGCATTAAGATAAGGACGCTCTCACAATAATAAGTTGTCATTCTTAAGTTGGAGACCATAGGTCACATCTTGGAGTCATCAACAAGAAAAAGGCACTTCTCTTCGATGCGAAACGCGCATCGATCAGAGGTGCATGACTGAGTGCCAATGAGCGAGTGACTTAGAGTAATTATGAGGGAAGAAATGTCTTCACAGCGCAGACGTAGGCAATGCCATTTAAGATGGTCCTTAACATGTCTGAACCTGTAGCCTCACTAGACCATTGTCTGCTTGTCCTGACTCTTATTTCCTGATTTAACCCAATTCATTTATCTAATTATAAAATCATTTGGCTAGTATCCAGAGGATCTTTGCTCTTCAAACAAGCCTGATGGAGATTGGCATCATTAGAGATAATATACACCACAAGCAACAAGAGTAATGAACCGTGTGATTGAACTTGCTCCTCACTGCTAAATATGAACAATATGCTGAAGCCTTTAATTTTGTAGGTCTGATGTCATAAATTCCCATCTGACATCATAGCATGATACGTTACTCAGATAGATTGTTTTGCAACCTTCTTTAAATTGTGGCATCAAGGCACCATTTTATGATGTTGTAATGTATTCCAATTGTTGCATTTACTTGACCATCGCCAGTGTAGTACACACTTTTTGACCAAAATAATGCAAATAGCTATTTGATAGTGATGCACTATATATCGGCCACCATATCGTTATCGGCAAAAATAGGTTTCTTTTTAAAGTTATAGTTATCGGCCCGGTAAGAAAATGTGGCTGATAAATAATGAATTATTTCCTCTAGCTGTGACACTTCAGATGCACACTGTTCGGCATGATGGTTTTGAACTGCATGAAATACAATTGTAATCACTTCGAAAACGAAAATACAGTTAAGTGCAACATGTACAGCGCAAGTCTGTCATACAGCCCACATAAAATTATAATGAGGGCCCTACTGTAAAAGAATGTTGTGAATTCTTTGTGCGCTTGTGTTTTAGTGTGTTGTTAAGGGATAATCGCATCCACAACGGAGTTACACCTTCATGACTAGCACAGTCAAGTTCGCTTGTTCATTAGAAGCCTTTTGTTTTGTGCAATTGTAAGTTGTAATATTATGTTTACTTTGTGTGTATATTTCGGATTTATCTAATATAGGATACGTTTGGTTAAGTTAACCCCCTGGGGTCGGCAATCACGCCGGCGTGATCTGCTCGCTTATTTTCTTATCAGTGCAAAAGAGACTCAAAATACTTTGTCGATTTTGATCTTACATACAAGTGTTATACATCATTCGATCATTCGAATAGACATTAAGTGTCTATTATTTTTGTGTATACTCACAATAAAAACAAAGTGTTGTGCTTTTTGCCAAATAAAGAAAAATAAACATGATGCGAGTTCTGCCTTCTCTCTGTCAGTGAAGTCCATTCTGAAACGTGTCCGAAAATGAACTATAACTCAGCGAATACTCAGTCAAACAGGCACACAGACATGAAGCTTGAATTCTCTTCTTTTAAATGAAGTAATTTATATAAAAACAAATATTCTCAGTTTATGTAATCTGTATGAAAAGAGAGAGATGTCAGCCGTTCTCATCTCAGCTCAATATGTTTTAATGTGACCCCGCCCACGGAGAGCGCACGCTATTAAAACGCAAATGATCTGAGACAATCCATACAAACCTGTGAACCCCCACATCAGCTGGATAAAACACACCGTGAGTTTTATCAGACTCATGCACTTTATGTCGTCTTGCTTTGCTGGGCGGAATAATCCTTAGGAATAATTTAGTTTCACATAGAGGAGCAACGGATCCAGCTATTCAGAGGACTGTAGTAAGTTTTTTTATTCTTAAGTGCTTTGTTCTAATCGCGATATGCAATAGTGTCGGTAAACTGCAAAAGGACTGTTTAAATATGAATCGCGTGTCTGTGTGTGAATGAATGAACGGCACAGATGTTTACTACAGCTGTAAACAACAGCGCACACTTGCACTTACATTAGTAAACATGTTATTTTTACATGAACACATCTACTAGTTTTGCTTTTACCAAACTATATTGCTATACTGAGATGAGTAAAAATCGACTGAAATATGTTGAAATAAAATGTCTTTGTATAAGCAACGTATTAAACTGCAAATTAACATTTATATGCAAATGTTAAATATATAGTATGTGATGTTTTGTTAAAAATAAAGTAGGTATATTGAATTATCAACTAAGATGTTATTATAGTGTTTGTTCCAATATTCAAACTAATGAATCCTTAACTTTGAAATACGTATGATTTAAATCGATGTATACTTTTTAAAAAGAAAGATTACACTTGAAATATTGTTAAAATTGAAATTGTTGTTGATTTATATGTGAAAACTGTTTAATAAAATAGCAAAACATATATTTACAAGGTAGATGTAAGCAACATCTTAATAGGTCAATATAAACCTTCTCATTAAATTATTTATTATAGTTTTTTATTAGTGTCACATTTGGGGAGAGGATATGTTCCAAAACATTCTGAAAATACAGTATGAAAATTAACTGCATAGTTACTAGAAATGTTTACCATGGATATTATGCAATTTGCATGCATACAAAATAAGTCCTCACATTCTTTACTTGTGGTACTCTCAGTGACACACCTGAATGAAAGGCTCACTATGCGGCTCATTATGCAGCTCATTATGCGGGTCATTGTCTTCTCAGGTGTGAATCACGCCCACACGCATATTGCCTTTCCAAACAAAACGTGTCTTACAAAGTTTAAATCAATGTATTGTTTTAAGTGAATGATTAGGCAGGATGATTTTCAGATCATTTTGAAGAAAAAACACTAAGCGACAACACCCATTATTCGAAAGTCTTGTGGACACATATTTAGTATGTGTTTTGTGGCACTATTTCAGAAACTTTAATTTGTAGTTTTTTCAATAACCATGCATAAACATTATTCTCTCAAAAATACAAACATATACATACATGTTGCTCACATATTATGGTAGCCCTGTTTGTGCTAAACAGAGTGTAATTACACCTTTGCCATTAATATGTTTATAAGCAACTGAAAAAAGCACAAATGTCAGGGAATGTCAAAACATCTCAAGGACCCCAAAAACACCTCAGACCCCAGAGGGTTAATTAACGCCGTAGTAAAGTTAATTCAAGTTTAGTAGTTTAGTTTCAGTGCATGCAGCTCAAACAGCAATGCACAGCATTAATAACTATGACTGTCATATACATAACATTATTAAGACACAGCTGTAATAAAACATTGTGAATTCTTTGGGTTTAGTTGCTGTTTCAGCCCGTTGTTATGGGAGAAGTGCATCCACAACATGAGTTACACATTCTGACTAGCACATAACTTAGGTTCAAAGTTCACTTGTGCATTTGCCTCAATTTGTGCAGATCATAATATTATGTTTATGTTGTATCAATATCTGATTAATCTCATATAGGTTTTGTTGAGTTAATTAACCCGCAAACAAAGTGCTTCAGGTTCCCGGTGTATATTCAGCTCTTCAGCGCGTGTAGCGCAAACATCAATGCTGGTACTGTATGAAACATCTAAAATTAATATCACTGTTAAACAGTGATTTTACAGTGAACAGATATATTTTCTTTTTCAAAAATATTGATGCTTTATTAATAATAACTTGTACTTGTATTATTCTCATATTATTTTCATCAACAATATGGTTTAATTAAAATCATTTAATTACTGTCTGTGCAGAGGCTATTCCATTTTATTTATCCATGGCACATGCATTTTGATTCTTTATATGCAAGTAATGAGGTCCAATTATTTGTTTCCATTTTTTTAGGCAGTATTTTATTTATTTGTAAAAGGTTTTTTTTGTTTTGTTTTTTTATAAAAAAAAGTTTGTAATCAGAATTTAGATTTATCAGCTGATATATCGGTTATTAGCTTTCAAAGAATTATCGTTTATCTGTATCAGCCAAAATTTTGATATAGGAGCATTCCTGCTATTTGAATGTGAACTGAGTGGTATAGATTGTAAAGCAACAGTTTAGAACTGTTTTTTTTTTTTTTTTTTTTTTTTGTAAACGTTAAAAAAAGCATTAATTTCAGTTTTGGGGGGGGGGATCTAATTTTAAATATATACATTGTATATTGCAAATATCAACATTACCTTTGAAAAATCATATTGGTTAGTTCACAAAAAAAAATATTACAGAAAAATATGCTTCATAAAATATGCTTGGATGGAATCAAAATTCAAAGAAAAAATATTGACTTTATTTTAATAGACTATCACAGCTGTTCAGCATCTGCATTCAGTCCACTGAGCGTCTTTCTTCATAAATCAAAGACATGTCAGAACATAATTGCTGCTGCACTCAAAACTATTATAAAGTGCCTCACAATCACTCATTTTAATTGGTGGCATCAAGCAAAAATTATATTTATTGAATTGCAGTTTTTGAGAGGGTATGCATTTGGAAACAAAGAAAAAAGACATCAGTAAGGTCAGAGTAAGTACCACAGAGAGTGCATGTCATTTGTTGTGGTGGGTAATCGCAGTTATGCATAAGCGCATTCTAATAAGTTTTGCATCTCAGTATCTGCACATTATAATGAGAGATCAACAAAACAAGCCCAGTGTTGCCACCTTTGGTGCCAATGAATGGATGTGTAGCAGACACAAGTAATGAGGAGCCAGCACACCGTGCAAGTGAACACTGAGCAAAAAGCCATGTCTGGAAAAGCAAACAGCTGCAGCAGCCTCCTCATCAGGATGCTCAATGCTCTAGAGAACCTTTGGCTGACATCTGATTGAGTATAAATGGATGGAAGAATGGGTGGATGGATGGATAGAAGAATGGATTGATGGAAGAATGGATGGATGGAAGAATGGGTGGATGGATGAATGGGTGGATGTGCCAAGGAGAGAGTGAACAGGGGAAACGCTGTGAACACTCCCCACATTCAAAGAGTATGACCTCAGTAGAATATCTGGTGCACTAGTTTTGTACACAAAGAAATTAATAATTATTATGTTTAAATTCCTAAATATTAACATGAGATGAAGACTCATACTGTATCAATTACCTAACAAAAGCCATTTTATTTTAGATGGAGCAGGTCAACTGATGTGGGCAAGGATGTTGAGATCACATGACCAGTTAATTACCCCTTTATCTCTGTGACAACCATATTAATCTGACATTTGCTAGCAAAATTAATTCATCATGGCTGAGTATAAATAGCGCAATTCTAATGCCATGGATCCTTTTCGGAATGCAGATTTAAAATATAGTAAGATACACTTCTATACAATTACATGGGATTCCATAGAATTGTTTTTCAATTTTTACTTGCCTTGAACACCACAAAAAAAAATCCACTATTGCATTTTCATGACTTTCCAAATGAGGATGAAAGATGGATTATGGCAGTTAGAAGAGAGAAAGATGTATACAGATCTAACAGCACCATTTCAGCAGTCTTGACCATTTCTTTTAAAAATGTCAGAGTAATACAACACAGGATGACAATAAATACACAGAATTTAAACAAAAGAAAATGTATGATGATAATTATAGCAGAAATGCATCATGAGAGCTCCATTGGCAACTGAACAATTTTTCTATAGCATGATACCTCCACACCACTAGGTGTCAGTAGGTGCAACAAACAAAACCTGTTTTGTTTTTATTTCTATAAAGGGATGGAGAAAAAATCTATAAAACAGCAGGCACATTGTATAGCTTGTTCATCATATTCATCATCTACAAACTATTTTAGATTGATCCTTCACCAATAAAGAACAAGCAACTGCTTCTGCTTGGACATATTTCTATTTTACTACAAGAAGTGAAAAACTGTTAGGGTTGACAGCTTGTATTTGACTCCTCCCCGACTGCAACCACCTACTGTGGAGTACATTCAAGGCGAGGTGTTGTCAGCATCTCAAACCATCCTATTGTTAAAGAACAGAGTTTGTTGCTACACATGACTGCAAAAGGCCATCAACTCAATGTGAGAAGACTTCCATGAAGACTCCCTACCGTTGCAGCTGACCAGTAAAAAACCTTCCCAAATACAAAAGCGTTTTGTTCACAACATGCAGCAATGATAGCAGCACAAACAATGAATTATTTTCAATGCCTTGCATTTCTGTTCCTGTCTGCAGGCTCTTTCGGCGTGATGCTTGGAATCAACAGTGTCTCCTCCCAGACAATATGACTCTATCTGTGTCCTCGACCTATTCCCTTTTCATTTCTCCTGAAGCCACAATATCAGCTTCCATGCTGTGAATTCATTGCTCAGCAAGTTTGGATTTATCTCTCTCGAACGATAAATAGAAAATTGAAAAAATTTGGGGAAATAATCTAGTTGCCGACAGGTCATGGCATATCTATTCATCAAGAGCAGAAGATTCAATATGCGACTTGGAGCAAGATTTCTGCACCATACATGTCTATAAAGAATAGAAGAATTATATCACACTAAATAGTCTGCTAATGTTGTGGTATGCTACATGGTATAAACATTTTCATAACCCAGGCAGGCTCATTGGAAAAAATTATGTATCGCATTTCTCAAACTTTTGAAGTGAAATGTCCAGTGAGTGGTTCTAAAAGCATGTTTAGTTTTATCCGGCGAAATGTGATGAATGTAAAACATTTTATTATGTTGGTTGTTTGCACTAAAAAGTTAATGCTCTAATCGTGTTTAAAAATAACACGATTACTAAACCCGAAACCCTACACTACACTAAACCCTACTCTGAACCGACAGTGTTAAAAAAAAATAGCAAATAAGATAAAAACACATTTGCTGAAGCAACAATGCAATTTTAGTCTTTGAGCTCATTTATTGTGACTCGTGTTTCACATGACTCATACCCAATTGCAATTTATCAGGTGAGCTCCAGAGTTTACAACATCAGAAAAGCCATATATGTGGAGCTGGTTATGTATGTGATGCAAACATTGAAATGTATGGGCCCTTTTTTAACATTCTAAGAGCATGGCCTAAAGCGCACAGCGCAAGTGCACTTAAGGCGTCCGAATCCACTTTTGCTAATTTAATGACGAGAAAAATGGTCGGTGTGCCCAGTGCATTGTCAAAAGTGTTATCCCTATTCTCTTAATGACTAATGGGTGTGTTTTGGGCAAACAGATCTGCTTGTGCGTGAGGTTAAAGCACGCAAGCAGACCATCTACGGGACAAGCCAGATACCACCATTTCTTTATGTACACAATATTAATCTTTTACATTGTAATCCTTTTATTTGTAATATTTGGCTAGTTTGTGTGCTGGTACGCGTCCCTGTGTGTGTAATAAGCAGAGTGTACGCGCGTTGTGGACCCGCCTATAGGCGCACATTACTAACACGCTCTTTACAAAACAAAAAAAATATGGCGCAATTGACCCTTCGCAGGGAGCTTGATTGACAGGTGATCTGACCAATCATACTTCGCCATCCGCCATTTTGTCTGACAAAGCAGTCAGGAGAGTTAGTAGATTAACATGGGAGGGTTTGAACTTGAAAAACGGAGTGTTATGACGCCTTTCCGTGGTTAAAACAACATTCCTTCTTATGTTTGTTCATGTTTATTTGAGGCTATAAATTAACTAGAAGGAAGAGATGATCGGTTCATGAGCAGCTTTAACTGATGCTCTACAGCGATCTGTCACGACACATTAAAGAGCCACAAAACGGTATTTATTGTTTACATTTCTTTTAAAAAATGACAAAATTTGAAAGGTGAGACTTTGTTTAATATGTTTAATATGAAACGTAACCGAAAAGTAACCTGGTCTGTCCTGTCTGTCAGCGTGTTGTCAGTCTCCTTTCTGCTCCGCGATGTATTTTTCACTGCGTGAGAACATGGTGTGGCGTGAGAACAGCGTAGCTTGTCGGACATAGCGACAGTAACTAAGGGGGGCGGGTCTTTGCAAACGGTCAATTGACTTTAGACCAGGTTTTTGTTGGTCAATGGCACAGTCTATTTCAGTTGCCTCAAAATGGCAACATGCCAACAATGCACCTGAACACCTCATTTTCAGACCACAAAAATGGGCACAAATGCATTTGCTATTTAAACAACGTGGCGCAGGAAGTGAAAATGATAACTGCGTCGGACTGAACTAGCAAAAAACACTTGTGTCGCACCTGGCGCTGCATTGCGCCAGGTGCATGAAAGGGCCCTATGTGTTTTTAGGTCATAACATAACGTTGTGCAAGGAACCGGGTAAAAATAAATCTTTTTTAATAGTTAATCTGCTCTCCAATCATAATTTGTGTGAAAAGAATAAAAGTTGTTGTTGTTTCGCTGCCACTAGAGTTAATTATATGTATAGGTACGGTTTTGGAGTTTTACAAAAATAATTAAAAAACTACTGAAAAAAATTATGGTATTTTTTACAATGTCGAAAGTAGTGGTAGACCTATAAAAAATTTGATTTTCAATTTGAATTGTTTCTCTCATTTGACAGTGGCACAGGCTCAGAAAAGAAAGTTTAACTGCGTTAGCAACTGCAACTAAGAGGAGCGGGCCTTAACCCTGGTCAGTTCCACACCACGAACCACAAGCTCTTGCTCATTTTTTCTCTGAATGTAAAGTGACAGACTTTCTCTACCCTGTAGTGGAATTTCGAAACACTGCAACAGAAAATGTCCACCGTTATATAGCTTCAACTGCTAAATCACTCACTTATAATTGATGGAATGAAGGATTAATCTATAATAATCAAAGCTGAATAATCCATTCTGAACTCATTAAGATTTTACAGATGACCCAATTCCCTAGTTAACGGAAATGTAGAGGTGTAAAACATGTGAGAAAGGAAGTACCTCAATGCTATTTCTCCCTTTATAAAAATTTGAAGACAAGGGGAGTGTACAAAACAAGCTTTAATAGCAGTAGATTAATTACCTCATTCAGAATGGTTGCAGGCGTCCACATAGTGCACTTGAGCCAGCCAAAGGCAAGGTTGCAGACATCCCTGTCAATTAGTTTCTACTTTTAGACCAGGTGCCTTCGGGACAAACAAGTAATGTCACTGCAGTGCGTTCCCAAGAGTTGTAGTCTGACTGCAGGCCATGATCTCTACTGTGGGTCTATGAAGTATCGGAGCTTCACAGGCATTTGATTTAATCACAGGGAACATTTAACATTGCGATTACAACGGTGAACTCAAAGTCTTTCAAGTAATTCTTTCTGCCAGTGGGAAAAACCTTGCACAGACTTTGAGTAATCTGGGGAGTCTTGCCTTAGATGTCTCAGATCTAGATCAGACTTTAGTAATTACAAATAGTGGTTTATCTTAATTAAACACTAAATTACACCCAAAACATGTTGGGAATACAGCTTTCCAAATGCATATTTATTTTTTAATGGTTTTGCAAGGGCCTTATATAGACATGTAGTTGGCATCTGGGACACATCGCTAATGTCTATCTTTTCTCTGTAAAGGGTAGCAGTATCTGTAACAGCTCAGGGCGGCCTACTATTTCAAAAGAAATGGCAATATCCAAAACAAACATTTCTGTGGATTCTGGCCTTTTCTTGTAGCTTTCCAACTCTCAGCTGACTGTATAAAGTAGCCCACAGAGTTCACACGGGACTTGAATGACCTTTTCATTATGGCTTTTGGGAAAGAGCAAGTGAAGATTACATGAAACAATTTTAACACATGTGATATTGTCCTGTTGTATGCAGTTCTCCACAATAAGGATTTTTTTTATTTTGTGCAGTACTGTTTTTTTTTTTTTTTTTTTTTTTTGTATTTTTACTTGCCCTGCCAACATTTTCACGGGCCTCACCACAAAAATATCATTACATATTTGTAGTATTTTGTATTTGTATACATGCATAATATATATATATGCATAATATATATATATATTTTTTTTTTTATAAATAAAACATTGAAATTTAAGTTTCAATTATCAAATAATGTTTTACCTAAAAAAAAAAGAGAGAGATTGTTTCCAGGCAAATTTGCAACAAGCTGAAATTATATAGCTTTAATTAAACACAATAAAATTTAAAGGTCCCGTTATATGCCCCTTTTCACAAGATGTAAAATAAGTCTCTGATGTCCCCAGAGTGTGTATGTGAAGTTTGAGCTCAAAATACCCAACAGATCATTTTTTACAGCATGTTTAAATTGACATTTTTTGGGGCTCAGAAAAACGAGCTGTTTCAGTGTGTGCCCTTTAAATGCAAATGAGCTGCTGCTGGACGACACAGGGGGCGGAGCTTCATGAGCTCGCACTCAGTCTGTCAGGAAAAATTCATCTCACGGAATGATGATAATATCAGAAACTCTCAGTAACGGCGTTCATTTCGAGTCGGACAATAATGCCTACAGAGTCAGAGTGCTGTATAGAGATGAAACAGGTATGGTTTAGTAGTTTAATTACGGTTATTATAACGTATTTGTCATCTGCTTGTAGGCTATGTATCCATTATTTATTAATAGCCTACAAGTCTGCTGTCTGAATGATGATCAAACATGTACTGATGAGTTTAATAAAGTTTATTGTACATCACACAAAAGATGAAGCGTCAGTTTTACTTCAGAAAATCACCGTAAGAGCTGAGTAAACATAGTAGCCTAAGTTATAAGAAGTGCGCAAGTAGACAGTAGAGTTGAGGGAGTATTCCTGTGGGCGGAGGTTAGTCAAGAAACGGTTCTAGTGACATCAGTAAAGAAGGAAGTAGAGGGATGTAGTCCAATCGAGCCGTTTTTTGTAGTCAACTTCTGTTAAATAAAATATCTCGCTTGGCATTGAACTTTGAGCTTTATAATTTTACAGATATTATTTATGCTCTAACAGCAACATTACACACTAACTAAAGTTTGAAACATGGGATCACGCAGAACGGGACCTTTAACTGAAACTTTATGAATGAACACACCTTTGCTGAAAAACAATGACATATGATACAAAACAAAATACAAAGGTTTTCTACACATTCTTACTGATGCTTTCATGATTATCATTTTCACAATTATTATTTTCACATTTATTTATATTTGTAAAACACAATAGATATTTGTTACTCCACTACATTTTCACTCAAACTGACCTTTGTACTTTACTTGCACATTGCTTTCTGTTTGTTTGCGAGTCGAGTTTTCCTTTGCAAAGCAGATCAAGTTTGTTTGCGAGTCCAGTTTTCCTTTGAGAAGTCGATCGAGTTTGTTTGCAAAATGCTGGATTTGTTTGTTTAATTATGGCACATAATTCGCTCCATAATCAGCTTCAGCGTTACCCATGCGATGCATTGCTGGTCAGCTGAGCCTTGAAAAGTGGAGCTCAAAGTTAAAAAATAATTAACACCATGTTTCATTACATCTATCTTTTAATGAATCCTGTACTATGTGTACTTGTGTCGCTTTTCCTTTTATTCCCCACCTGGGCAGAATAACCAGAATTCATCCAACGGTCAAGGGTTCAAACTCTTTTTTTCTCTTATTTTAAAAAAGACGAAAGTTAGTGCGGATATTTGTATCAATTAAGTATTTCTGACCAATGGAAAAACGCTCTTCACTATCAAAAGTGTCTGAGATGCTCAATGGCACCGCCAATCTCCCATTGGTGACAATGGCGCAGGAACTGGCTCTCGTTTTGGGCCTTTTCTCTGCTCTTGTACACTTACTCATTTCCTACCTTTCCTCCTTTTTTTTTATTTCAACACCTCAACTTCACAAAGGACCGTTGTTCGCCGTTGCCACATAGACACGTATGTTTTTCTCCCCACTGAAACAGCACCTATTTATCAAGACCACAAGGCGAAACCATAATAATCCTCCTCTTCTCAACTACACAAGCTCCTGGCTATGATTACACTGAGAAAGAGACTGCCGATCCAAAGCACCAATATCTGGCTTCTGGCACTGCAACAGCCCGGTTTCTCGGATTATGTCAGGCTCACCACAGCCGGATAAAATATGACTGCCTAAATGGCAATAACATCAAGTGTCTCTATAATTTTGTATGAAGGCCATCTTGTGACAGCTAGGGCTGTCAGGGTGAAGGATTTTCCCTTGCGGTAATTATGAGTGTCTCAATAGCGCGATATGCGGTTTTACCGCATTTATTAATTTATTTTTATTTATTTGTTGCTATATAAATAAGTGTTACGATGTGGTCAGCATGCACAAAAACGAGTACATTTTCAGTAACCAATAAACCGAAACTAAACAGCGTATCTGCGCATTGAAAGCCTGTCACTCGGCGCGCTGTTGTTACGGCAACGGACTGTCTTTGAGTGAGTCATTAAACCATTCGTTCAACAACACGTTCAAAAACGCTGATTGATTCATTAAAAGATAGTAATGAAACAAGGTTAATTATTTTTAACTTTGAGCTCCACTTTTCAAGGCTCAGCTGACCAGCAATGCGTTGCATAGGTAACGCTGAAGCTTCACTTAATAGAGACAAATGGCATTGATTCAATGCGTGACTCACTGAGTTTTGTTTCCCGCGACCGCGAGTTCCTCGCGCTGTGGATGCTGACCAGCGCTGTCGCTGATGCCATTCATGGTAAATACCCTTTATTTTAAACGTTAAAAGGATGACAGGACAAATATTTAACTTTCCTTGTACACGGCAACCTTTTCACGAATATGACTTGACCTCAAAGACAGACGCAGGTAATCGCACGCGCTCAGTCGATCTCTCTCATTCACTGTCTGTTTAGGCTTACGTGCAAATTCACGAAGCCTCTGTACAAATCACTATGATAAAACCATGATCACCACGTCTTATTATCATTATTAACTTATTTAACATTCAATACACATGCACGAAGTTCAAAACAAGAAGGGTATAGCCTTATGAAAAAAGAAAACACGCGAATATCGCGGTTGCTGCGGTTACTTGAATTCCTCTGCGGTTGGCTTGTCAGTAGCGCGGTACTGCGATATTGCGGTTATCGCGACAGCCCTAGTGACAGCTGGACGGTGGGGTCCATAAAACCATCACACTGGGCAAAAGCAGCATCTGTACTGTACAAGAGTTGGGTTTGGTCAGTGGTTCGGTCTCTCATGAGACCAACTGGTCTACTGGAGAGTGACTGCTGATTGAGACAAATGTGACCAAGCTGCCCCGAAGGACATCGACGCGAGAAGCCCCATCCCTCTGTTTGTTTCTCTCTTTCATTCGAAACGCTCTCACCTCAGCGTGTGCCAGCTAGCTTGAGCTCTCAGATGCACTATTTATAGGTTATCAGATGTGTCACCTCTCACATTCTACATGTCCTCTCCTTTTCATCACTCACTTCTCACCGGACAAGATCACGCTGCTAGCCTCACCCGCATCCACGGGAGAAAAGTGGACGGGAGATACCAAAGCTAACAAACAGCCAAATCCTGGTCTTTTATCAGGAGATTAATTTAATCTTGGATATGTGGAAATGTGCTAGAGTAAAACACACTTGACTGGGGTCACTGGATGCATCTGAAAAGAACGATTTACCAACATGCTAAAAGACAACGAAGACATTACTTGTCTCTCTAATCAAATAAAGATGATGGTCCATTTAACGCGGTCTCCATTGGACCCTTGAGCTGCGAATATTCGTTTCACTGAACAAACTGAGGAAGAAAAAGACAATCTGCCTATTGTTCCCACTACTGCTCTTTTACTCATCTGAAAACCACACAAAACCACACTGGAGAAGCTGTACTGCTCCTAATTTAAGAATTAATGAAAGGTCTGGCTTTTGTCCGGGATGCCTTCTATGCTTAAATCACAATGGAAAATTATCTTGGTTCTGATGTACAATAGAGACTAATTTAGACACACTAAAAATATTGGAGAACAGTCGCTTATCTCATTATTCATTCCGAAAGTAGCACAGGAAAACTTTCTTCGCTTCGCACAGATCTGCAATATTCTTAACTGGTAGTTCTCAACTGTAATTCTAGTACCCTTCAAGTGGAGTCGGAAATATTGTAATTAGGATATCCGTACACATGAATGTTTAAGCAAAGTTGTGTTTAAAAGAGGGAAACTAAGAATTCTGGACGAGTTGCTGAGGTGTGACATTAGAAGGGGAGTGGCGATTTGAAACATGGCATAAACACTAATCTATATCTCTCTATAATCTATATAGAGAGCTCAGTGAACAGAAAGTCTGTAGTGAACATTGTAAAATTATTTATTCAACTTCAAGGTTTGCTTTATGTAACAGAAACATTTTGATGTGTTACCATTAGGGCTGTGCCTGTAAACTTGACAACCGCAGCACCGCGGTTGTAAAGCGCCAACGCGGTGGCTGAGTAGCACAAAAAAATGTTTGTATGTGAATGCTGTTTACTGTACATGAATATTATGACACGAGTGGAGCACAAAGCTTTGTTTACAAAATAAATAATAGGTTAGCAATTAAATGTTACATTGCAGCCATGGAAACATTTGGATTCATGACGAATGAGAGAGTTGTGCGTGAGCCCATAAATTTAATCTTTGTTGGCTTTGTATTCTGGTTTGCGATCTGGTCACCCGATTATCAACGAATTTAACAATATTCCATTAGTTATTCCACTGGACATTTTCCCAAATCTTCACTCACGTCTAACCCATTTTCGAAGGGGTTTATAAACGTTTCTTCCTTGGTTCACTTTTAATTAGGCCTATTATATTCGCATTCTATGTGGTGAAGTAGAAAAAACGTTGTAGGACAGACGTTGTTGCTTTCTCTGGCAGCGTAAAATCAAACATAGCCTTAATGCCTTGCCCTTGTGGAAGATAAAATTCGCTCTTTAGACCTTTTGCAACAAGTAGAAAACATGAAGATATCAGAAAAGAGATCGATGGTCTCTTTTCTGCTCGCGTCCCACATCCCTCTCAAAGCACAGAGCGGTAGGCTATATGACACGTCTTTGTGTGGAAATATAAAATGTTTTTTTAAATATTTAACTTTATTTAAGTTACCATTATTTACTAATATTTATTTCAATGCTTTACAGCCTTAAGTGTGTTGTTTCTTTGACGGAATTGCTCAAATAAACACACATGTTATGAATATGTACAGTATAGTCTGTTATGAAATGGATGTTTGAGCCTCATTTATTATTATTATTTTTATTTCAAAAAATCCCCCCTACCACCACCGGTAGTTGGTCCATTACCACCGCGGTGGTAAAAAAACTGCCACTATCACAGCCCTAGTTACCATGTATAATATTTGTATAAATTTTTATACAATTACATGTCATAGTAACAAATAAACGACTTTGATATACAAACTTCTCACATTCACTTGAAGGCAGCGCATGTTCTAAAAGGGTCACGGAAAGCAAGTAAAATAATGTCTAGCTTGCTTAACGCTAATAACAAAATGCACCCATATAAACATTAATTTAAGATAAAGTTTATGGGTATATAAACTTTTACTTAGAACTTAGCCGCAATATCAGCAGTTACTTCATCCATTTCTGCTCTGCCAATGTAAATGTTGTCAAATAAAGCCACAGCAGACATACCGTTGCGTTTCCAAACAACATACAGTAGAAGTGTTTGTTCCGAAGTGAATCACAAATCGTTTAAGTGAATGATTCAATGATTCATTCATTGATTCAGTCTTGAATCAATTAGCAATCCTGACTAAATAATTCAAATGAATGGTTCAAGGATTCACTCATTCTTCTGATCTTGAATCAATAAGCGATTTTGAACAAATTGTTCGAATGAATGATTCCATGACACATTCACTGGCTGCGTCTGAAAGCTGAAAAACACTGCCTCCGCAGGCAGCACAGAGGTAGGAAGGCAACAAGGCATGTCCGAATCTAATGATCGTGTCACATCCTGTCTCGTCAGATCCCATAATCTAAACGATTTTTGAAGGCAGCACAGACGATTCCTTCAGTGCCAAATCAAACTGTTGTATAATTAATAATATTAGTATTAAGATATTAAGATATATTTTATACTAGATTATGACATATTATTATATTATATTAAGATACATTTATATTAATTTACATTTTTTGTGCACTTTTGTGCAAAGCCAGCTGAGCTGTACCACCTGCAATCATAGGATTCTCAAAATCTAAATGTGAGTCAGAATCTAAACATACAAATGTAGACCACCATCTCCAAGATTAGAAACTGAGGCTTGACCCTCCCACACACACACACACACATCTGTCTGTTGAAGCCAGAGAACCTAAAGAAGCATGCAAATTGCAAACACAATATCACTACCCAAGATTCACTGCCCCTGACAACAACATCATTAAGACTGCACAATGGGCAGTTTTTCCGGTTGAATCATCATTCCATGCAGACACGTTAGTTGTATCTAAACGACAGCGGACAAGTACAACTTGGGAGGTTGGCTGTGAAGGTCTTATCATGTGCAGTTTCTTGCACTCACACCTGAGTCCTACACTGCCCACACTGACTGACAACAGATTACAATTAATTACTTGCCCAGAAATTATCATCTGGGCTTAACTGTGCATGTAATTTTACGTGAGCATGGGCGGCAAACAGTTTACCTTGATATAAATGTGTGGCAAGCATATTAGCAGCTGCACTGTATTTCTGTTGCAGCCTGTAAGGGCATTAGAGGGATTTCATTTTACTGACACACAATCATTGGCAGCACAAAGGCTCATTTCTTGGCTGTAAACTGCAGAAACTAATTCAAATGCTTGAAGCAATACTTTGTAGGTTTATATGATGCAAATGTCAGCTAGATTGCTCTTTTGTCCATGATTGGCAGTAAAATGCCCCTCGAGTGCTTTAAGGAATGTGTGTCTATTATATATAGTTTTTTGTCAAGGTTCTGTCGTCGCTGCTTTCATTGTGCTGATGATTGTGAAATAAACTTGGCTTGCACTCAGAAAGTAGTGCGTCTTTATGTCAAGAGTCAAAAATGGCCCAGTGAGAGCACAGATTTGCATCTGATTTGTTTGATAATGCATCTTAATAGGCCCTTCATCATGCATCATACACAATCAAAACACATTGGCTTTGCCGGATTTCAATAAAACTTGCAGTAATCTGTCCAATCACAATTTGTCCAGGGTAAAATCACATGCAAATTGCATCCGAACAACAATCATAGTTCCCTTTCAGTCGGGCACGTTCGACATAGTCGATGTGTCGACTGATTGGGATCACGCTAGGGAGCCTGTCATCTTCAAGTATTGTAAAAACGAGCCAATGGACATTGGTGTGCGTGAATCGCATCAAACACCCCGCCCTGCAGCGCGGGTATAAATACGGAAGTGGATGCACGCACCAGTTGTCTTTCGCTTCAGAGACGATCGGTCTTCATGTCAATGCCTCTGAAGAGTGTGTTGTATTACTACGAGCGAGTGTGTCGTGCTTCTTCAAGCCCCGTTCACACCGCCAGCGACACGCAGCGACAAAGCGACATGATCCCATTCATTTCAATGGAGCGCTGGCGACATCCGGCGACACGAGCGACAGTGACCGTTGGCGACAGTATGTGGGCGTGTCAAGCGACACGAGACGCGCGACAAAAGTTCAGAAATTTCAACTTTATGCAAATGAGAAGCGATTTTCGCGAGCGACAACCAATAGGAAAGAAGACTTTCAGTGGAGTTCAGCTCACGTCACCGTCTCGAGTGCAGGCAAGAAGAGTTCCGAGGGCGATTTCACTGCTTTATGATTTGACTGTATGGATATAATAAAATGATGCATGGAAAAGAAACTGTCGACATTCTCAGTGAGTTTAATTCACACATTTAGTTCGAGTGTTGTAATTTTATGATGCAAGTTTAGCACTGCTGCAGACAGTTCATTTTACAGTTTCCCCTGCATTATGTGGATTATAAGGGACAAGAAATGGATTATTTGTCAAATTCGAATGACGTTTTAGTAACTATTGACAGTATGAGTGAGTTTAATTTGTTGATTGATCGATCGTTAATGTAGTTAAATATTTAATGCACTGCACTGCTGTGGTTAATATAACAACACTCTCCCAACAGCATAATATTGCTTTTAAATCTTTTAAGACCAATTCCTAGTCAAATTAGAATTATATCTCAGTTTTATATAACACTTGTGATGGTATATGCTCAGACGTGCAGTCTACCAATAACATTAAGGGAGTCGCACACCGGACGCGCAGCTCAGCGCCGCGCCGCGCAGCGCCACGTCTTTTAAATTCGAACACATTATTCTCTATGAGAGTACACACACCGGCGGCGCCTTTCGGCGTCTGTCCGCAACGGCTCAGGACCGTGTTCAAAATCCTGCCGCGCCACAGAGCGCCATTTACATAGTTTTATATTAAATTTACATTCATGTGTCTCAAATCGTAGTTAATGTATATACGGACTTTACCCTGTGCTGCAATATACATTTAGTTTTATATTTATTTACAGAAATCAGAAAATTGCTGATGCTAACGGATTTTCAGGTGACAGTTGTCCTAGACGTGGCGCGGCGCTGAGCTGCGCGTCCGGTGTGCGACCCACTTTAGAGCGACAACACTAGGAACGCCCACAAGCGACTTCACTGTACAGAGACTAGCGACATGCAGCGACAAAATCGCTGGCGGTGTGAACGGGGCTTCAGGAAGTCTTTCCCGGTGCTGGTGTTTACAGCGCATGACAGCTGTGATCGCAAGCTTTCTAAGCTCTCAACTGCTGTTTTAACAGCAAAGCAAATCTCTGTTTGTGTTTGTTTTTCTGACGGCCGGCTGAGGACGAGGAGAGTGAGTGCTTCACTGGTACAGACTGCACTATCCCTGTCAGTGTTGCCACGATTATTCCCCTGTGTGCTTTGGCACTGGTGAGAGCTTTTATTTCCTGAAAGAGCAACACGGGTGCGTTTTTCAAGATGTCATTCCGCCCGTGCATTTCTGGATACGGTCGTTCCCTGTCCCCCAGTGACGGTCACAATTGTTGCATGACATGTTTGGACTCACAGCATGCTGAAGCAGCTTTTATGGATAGTTTGTGTTCTCATTGAAAACGAATGGATTCCTTTGTTGAGCGCGCTGGCCGGTCTGTAATGGATGGGCCAGAGGTTCCATTGGAGGTTCCCCAGGAGGATAGGATGCCGATTGCAACATCGGAGGGTGAGCTGGGCTCTGGAGATGATGATGACTCAGCTGCGTTGTCCCCTTCAGGGCGTACAACATTGCCTGAGCCAGATCCACAGTTATCAGCTATGCTGAAACGGGCCGCCGCGGCTGTCGGGTTCAAGTGGAACCCTCGACCATGTCCTGCTCAGTCGCGGTTGGATGATTGGTTTCTCGGGGCGGGCCGTGCTGGTTCTCAGCCCACCGCCCCAGTGCCTTTCTTTCCCGAGGTGCATGGAGAGCTGACTAGATCATGGATGGCACTTTTTACTGCTGGAAACGATCTGGATAGTTTCTCCCCCCTCACTACCCTTGAAGGAGGAGCAGTGAGAGGTTGCGTGGCTGTCCCTCTAGTGGAGCGGTCTGTCGCGGCACACCTGTGTCCGGCGGCCGCTGCATCTGGCTCGGGGAGCCTCGTTTCCCCTTGCAGGCCTGTGAGTTTTTGTCTGTTCTTATGGACGGAGCTTATAGTGCTTGTAGGCAAGCTGCTTCCTCTCTGCATGCTATGGCGTTGTTACAGGTCTACCAGGCCAAAACACTCATGGATATGCACAAGGGTAGTCTAGGCCGTGTGCTCATGAGTGAGCTCCGCACTGCAACTGACTTGGCTTGGACCACAAACGTTCGGTCGGTCTAGCGATGTCCACCCTGGTGGTTCAAAAGTGTCATAGTTGGCTCGCCTGGTTGATATGGCAGATGCAGACAAGGTTCGGTTCCTGGACTCCCCAATTTTCCAGCCTGTATCAGACACTTACAAACCAGGTGCCAAGAGCTCGGGGATGGAGTATAGAGCTCTTGGAGATGGTCACCGATCCACTCCCTCCCCCCGGTGGAGGACCGGGAGGAGTCTTTGTTTGTGTAGGTCTGTTCCGCCGCTGGCTCTCATAAAGCGGAAAACCTACGTTTTCAAAGAAAGAGCAATTTCCTCTGTTCCTGAGTCCATAGAGGTTTAGACTGGTGGTGTGCGACCCTGTACAGCCTTGCAACCTTCAGCTACCTCTTACTTCGCCAGCCAACAGTTGGGTGCAGTTCAAGGACCCGATTTCACCTTCTCACGCACTCTCTGAGGTCATCTAGAGACAGGTAAGTGTCACACTACACACTCAGATCCTGTCTCGTGGCAGCCTTTGGGCCTTTCGAGCTGGGTCGCTGTTTGTTGCCTGAAGGCTGTGGTATCCGTGGTTCCGCTGCTTCGCTCAGTTGTAGCACTATGGTGCTCGTGGCTGATCCAGTGGTTCCCCCGTACCTACAGACTCGGCTTCTTTAGCTGGCATTGAGTACGTTCGAGGACCCGGTCACGCCTTCTCACGCATTCTCTGCCGCTACCTAGAGACGGGTGTTTACAACTCAAACCCTGCTTCGGGCCACCTTCGGGCCTTCCAAGCTGGGTCTGTTGCCCGCCACCTCCTCCTATGGGGTCAGAAGCTCCTGAGGTCGCTTCTTTCACTCTAAAATTCCGGCCTGCTCAATCGTGCCCAGGTGGCCTCACGACAGCCTGTTGCCGAAGAGAGTGGAGACTCCATCCCCAGGCGTTCCAGCTGTCCAGATATCATCTTTTGCCACTCTGATTTGTTCCCTTGCTAGTTGTTTACTCCCTTAAACACGGAGACACTGGCTCAGAGCTGACACCAGGGTCTACGCAAAGTGTGTTAATAAAAACCCCAGTGAGCATTCTTGCACATCACTGTGCAAAGTCAGGTCAGAGGAGCAGGTTCTTTAGTTGCCCCTTAAAGGCCCAACTAGGACCTCATTCCCTAGACAGCCTTCCTGACTCTTCCTCTAAGAATTCTCAGGGATGGGGCACCTTTGGCACCCGCACCGGGCTGGAGAAATCCAGGTTCTGTTGTGGTGGTTCAGCTATCTACCTCTGAAAGAACTTGGATACTTTCACTTCTGCGAGAGCTCCCTCTAAAGAAAAGAGGCTTGCTTACGATCTGAAGTAGAACCTGTTCGTTGTTGGTGTTCTTCTCACGGGAAGATCCCCGAGAGTGTTCAATCACTTCTGTGCTTCCTTCCTGCAGAAGATGGTTCGGAGTGTGGCTGTTCCGCTCCACCCTCAAAATGATGTTGCCCTTAAAGCACATCAGGATGCAGTTGAGATATAGGAAGTACGATTTGATCGTCAGGTTCCTGAGCGGTGCAAGGAGATGAAATCTTCCTTGCGCCCCCTCTATAACTTCTTTCTACAGGCAGTTGAGTAAAAAATCTGTTTTTAAAGAAACAGTTCTCCTACTTGCTTACTCTATCGAGAAGGTAGGGGACATGCACACATTTTCAGTCAACGAATCGTGCCTGGTTTCGGGCCAGCTAACTCTCATTAATTGAGACCCCGGCCTGGATTGTGCCCAAGGTTCCTACCTCTCCCTTAAAACGGGACCAGGTGGTGAGCCTGCAAGCGCTGCCCCGGAGGAGGCAGACCCAGCCCTGACTTTTCTCTGTTCCTCCCGCTAGTGCGGTTATATAGGACAGAATGCAAAGTCTCAGGACCTCTCCAGCTCTTGTCTGTTGTGGAAACCAGCTGAAGGGAAGACGGTTTCCATGCGGAGGTTGGCCTACTAACATAAATTAGTGTGGCCATAATTTTGATGAAATTCCAAGGTGCACCGTGCCCACTTGGGTAGTGAGCTCCTCCATAAAAAGATTGTAGCTCCTTCCTGGGTGTTGACACGAGTGACTCGCTGACAGATTAAGAGTTGTGGGCTGGGCAACACCAGCACATTCGCTAAGAAATTAGCCTATGTGTCAACAAGGGTTCCTTCCGTGGGCTCAAGTGCTTAAGTGCGGAAGATCTGGAGGCTTTTGTCTAGGCACTGGAAGGTGGAAGCACTAGTGGCGATTATATACGTAACCGAGATGTTTTGTTGAACAACCATGTGCATTCATTCAGCCACATTCATTGTCATCCATATGCATTTTTTTGCATTGGATGATAACTGTAAGCAGTCTGTAATCAATAGGCTATGTGCCATTAATAAGCAGCAAAGCACAATAATTCAAGTGAATGTCGCCCATTTGCGCCCACAATTACTGAAGATCAATTAGGCTGCAGCAATGTTTATGGTAATATTTAAGGGACATGGATGTTAACATTTAAATGGTGTGGATCCGACAGCCTCCAGCATAATTGAGGAGTGGATTACCCAACAATGCAGACACGAGAGCGAGCAGCCACTAGCTATTCCTTCGCATTACGAGAACAATTACATCTTCCACAGGCATGATTAACCTGATTATCATGGCCTTGCCAATAGTGTGCACGCATAGTGGGAAGTTTGAATTAGAAATGGGTCATCAAGTGACATCTCACTATCCGCTGACATTTCGGGTCAACAATCTCGTACTGGTGCATCGCTTCAAATCACGGATCCATTAGGATGAGTTGTAGAGGCATAAAGATGATGATAATGACCTCATAGAAGTACTAGGAGTTAAATCATGCGCTCTGCTCCAAAACCTAGAGAGCTGCCTCCAGAAGCAGTATTTTTAGGCATCACAGGTGTGCTCCCAATGGAAAGGCTACTTCAAAAAGCATCATAATTCTGTTACTAAGATACCTTTGTTTTAATCAGATTGTAAAGCAGCATCACAGCAAAGTAAACCCAAAATGCACTGCAACAAGCTCAGTGAAAATCTGAAGATGGTGGATGATGTGAGAAATATCATAAATATACTTATAATCTGTTTAATAGTTAAAGGTATGGATAAAACAGTTTACAATAATTGCATGTTGCAATATTAAAAATGATGGATATTATTAGGGCTGTACTCAACCAAAGAAAATCTTGGTCGACTGAAGTCCTGAAGTTTTCGACTAAAAATCGACTAAAAATGACGTTAGAAAAAAAAAACGTTAAATTACTTAGCTGCGCACTGTGCGCAGTACTTGGTAGCCTTGTTGTCCGCATAAATGAATTATAAATAAACATAAAAAACTAGTAGGCTATTTGCAGTATTAAATCGTTTTTGACGTAATTAATTTGCACTGAAATGAGTCTGACACACGAGTCTGTCGGCTGCTGTCGGCTCTGACAGCGTTGCATCACGTGCACCTGCGCAATATCATAGCCTATGATTTCCGAAAATAGTACTATGTTGTCAACTAGTGATATCATGACAAGAACTTTTGAGGAATATGTAACATAATTTAGACAATTGTTTCTGTCATATATAACTGACAGACACTATAATTTCAGCCGCTCTGTGCAGCTCGCACAGAGTGAGGCTGAACTTATTTTTTACAGTCTATGGGCTGAACATAGGAGCTCAGCTTCGCGGCTGAGACACGAATAGACTATTAACTTAAAGCTTTTACTCTTAAACACAAAAGGCATGTCCACTTTAATAAAAAAATAATATTTATTAAACAAACCAGATCAAGTAATATTCAGCAAACCTTCTAATAGCGTACTTTCTTCAATCTGTCCGTCTTCTCCGGTGAGTTGGGCTAATCCAAAAGAAGTGAAAACAAGGGGGGTGTTCTGAAGACAGACTGTTACCTGTGAAACAGGGGTGCTCTGAAAACAACCCCATTAGCAATTAGTGCTTTCCACCTGATGAAATGAACGCGGCAAAACTGATGAAATGAACGCGGCAAAACTGATTACCGGTAAATGAACGCGACAAAACTAATGAAATGAACGCGGCAAAAAATCGGCCAATCAGAATTTTGGTCGAGCCAGAACGTATCGACCAAATAATCGACTAATCGACTGGGAGAATACAGCCCTAGATATTATTAATATTAATATAATTAAAATGTAATATACTATTAATTTAATTTTAAAATAATATATTTTGACATCTATACTACAGTTCAAAAGTTTGAGATTGGTAAAATGGTACGATGTCCACCTGCCTGTCAACATATATTTTCCATACCTTAGCGCAACCTGCTCGAGCACTGCAACCGAAACAGCAGCCACCTTTTACAGTTCCACGTGAACCAAAACAACAAACTTATGCTGAGTTCACGGCACGCCATAGCTACTGTTTAGAAGAGATGGAAATCCGTGGCGTTTTACTCTGAGCGGTTTGTGACTCTAATTTATGCGTTTCAATGGCAACACTATCAATGCAAAAATGAATCTACAGCAGTCAGGTGATACAGGTCAGTCCTCTTTACGTTTTTATGTTCATTATTATTGTAATCTTATGTGCTTTGAGACATGAGGTAGTTTAATGCCATCTCTCGTGACGCTTTGCAGACTCTGCTGTGTGCGTTCATGTGTTTTGAAGAAGACGTGGCTATGGAGATGCTCTGAAGGGAGGGTGGGATCTCATGCTTTCAAAGCTAGCTCACTATTGCTAGCCGCTCCAAAAATTGGCTACCCTACATTTAATTTAACATATTAACCCCAATATTTATTCTTACTACAGTATGTATCTTGTCACCTATAAAAAATTGCAAGTCGAATCACCTGTACAGAGCGCTACGTACATAGATTGTTCCAACTCACTCGCTTATGAGGGTCAATTTCAGTTAAGATGCTGCCTGGCAATAGGCAGCTTACTTGATTCAGAACATAACGGCAGAAAATTCATTTAAAGCAGCATAAGGCCATCCTTAAAAATATCTTGGTTTGCCGTAACAGCAAAAAAAAAAAAAAAAAAGGTCGGTTGGTCGGTCTATATTTTTTTTTTTCGAGATTCGATGTAAAAAAAAAATGTACAATTTTGGTCAAATTTGCATATCGGGACTTCACTGACAGTTTTCCAGAACTTCGTGCTATATATATATATTAAATAACAATTAGAAAACCTGTATAAACTGAACACCAAAGAATAATATTATAGCGCTAATATTATAGGCCTATTCATGTAACGGGAGCGCTGCCAATAACGCACCTAAGCTGTCAGAATTGGGAAAAGTGATGATTATTAGTATGTCAAATATATCAAGGAGACATTTCAATTGTTTATTAATAAACAAGTGTTTTCTGTGTCAAAGATGAAGTTGACGATGCTGACGCGATCTTCGCAGTAGCCTAGTGAACGCGCCAGAGAGAAATGCACATTTCATTACATAAGCAGAGAGCAGTCTGTTTTCTTTCGTTTGAATTGTTTTGTTTAAAAGTGTACATTTCATGCTTTTTTATATATAGGCCTATATATATGTCTCAGGTCTGTGAGGCAAGTAGCTTATACGCTGAGTTTCGGTTCATTTAAGAGACCTGGGGTGCGTTTCCCGAAAGCATCGTTGGCCAACTATGGTCGCAAGTTCCGTCGTTACCAATAGAGTTCAATGGACATTGCGATGAACTTGCGACCATAGTTGGCTAACGATGCTTTCGGGAAACGCACCCCAGCTCCAGTTCACGCGCCGGCGACTCCGTGTCCTGATTATATTGCCTTATTTAGCCTACCTCTTATTTATTAAATACATGAAATTGGTTGATGAAACATTGATCAAAATTAAGATACAATTAATACAAAACGAAATTCACTTTAAAGACAGACTTTCTACAAAAACAAACTTAATGAAGTGGTTAAAATCATGTCTGCCTACTCCATTTGTCTTCCGATATTTTCGGGATCATCTTATCTTATTCATGCTATTCACTTTTCATATAATCAACATGAAATTTAAAAAATAAATATTATTTTATTTAAACATGAATATGAAACTAAATCGTTTTTTAATGACTGTGGGCTACAACACAGGCCTATTAGACAGTAGCCTACAGAGAAATTTACTGTCGGAGCGTTGCCGGTGAGCATGTGGGGGGAGAGATACAATTTTCGATCAATCATCGAATTTTATTTTGCTTGATATGCCCATTCTTAATATTTGGTGTTTTAAATGCCTGTTTGAGATCTCTGTGAAGTTTTAATTGCCGCTTTCAGAGCGGTCACGTCCGTAACATTGTTTCTTCCTCATAAATGCGAACACGAAAAATAAAATAAAATGAATAGGCTATAAATTATGTTCTGTGGAGAGCCAATCCCTCTTCATCCGGTGGGTATAATAGCCTACTTTTGGTTTGCGCAGTGTAATTCATAGAATTAGCCTACTAAAACATATTTTTCGTGGATCTGAGTGTCGCGATTTCGCTTTCATTTCGCATAGGCCTACAGCCTACACAGCCCTTATAATCATAGATGACGCCACGGGTTTTTATTTAAAAGAAAGAGCGTAGCCTACGTTTGTAGCCTATATGTAGGCCTATTTATTCACAATAAAATATAATTAATATCATTTTATTGCATTTGTATTAGTTGTTTGAAGAGTAAAAAAAAATCGGTCGGTCTTAACGCAAGTTTACAATCGGCAAGTCGGTCGGACTAAAAGGGAAAAAAAATAAATAATTGGGTCGGACCTAAATTGACTGGGTCGGTCGGGTTACGGCAAACAAGAATATTTTTAAGGATGGCCTAATTAGATGTGAGCATAAACCCACACAGTCTGCAATAGGGAGCATGATGTCACAGGGTTCGGGTCTGGTTGTTAGAGTCCACCACAGTAGTCAACACAGCTGGCAAAATCACACGCCTTCCTCATCCTCTATGCCCCGTCGTGGTCATTTTCATACTGCCCCACCACAACCTGCTCTTTCACATCCGTTCACATCCGTAATTTTCATTACTACAGCATTCAACATCAGTCACCATACAAGCACATACATAATAGAATTCAAGGAAATTCATGGATCACACGCTTACAAAAATGTTTGTTTCCTCTCAAAACTATTACACAAGAAGAGGCATGTTAAAATCAAATGTATGGTCTCAGGGCACAGACGGCTTAGCTTTTTCCTGAAAATATTCAGCTTTGAGTGAAAGTAGAACAACTGCATGGAAAAGCTTACCCATAAACCCACCAGGCATCCTCTGAGGGGTTAATATTAGGAAGTTAGCCTGAAAGGACAACCAGGTTTATCAGCCTTGATCTTTTTATACAAGAACAATCCAGGAAAAATCAAATAAAAAATGTTCTGTTGAAGACAAAGCATATGGTAAAGGCACATCAGTATTTGTTTGTGCAAGTCCTGAATTTAACTAATGAAGCATAAAAAGACCATAATGGAATCGACTTCATCTACATCTCCAATGCATCTGAGAGATGCCCATTCCATGGCAGACGCATTCTAACAACATGGGCTAAATGTTCAATGTGGGCTAAACATGTTTACAGGGTTGTAAAAGGAAGCCCATGTGTATGGCAAAACAAATGCAGCATATATATAGAATATAGAGAATATATATATATATATATATATATATATATATATATATATATATATATATATATATATATATATTTGCGCTGTCAAACGATTAAAATATTTAATTGCGATTAATCGCATTAATGTCATAGTTAACTCGCAGTTAATCGCAATTAATCGCACATTTTTATCTATTCTAAATGTCCCTTGATTTCTTTTTGTCCCATTATTTTTTTCTCATTTTAATGCTCTTATCAACATGGAAAAGTGGATTGGCTTGCTTTGTGCAAATGTTTTTTTATTGAAAACAACATTGGCATATACTGTAGTGTTCAATTTCACACTCACTTGTAATTAAATACAATCGTTGCTAATAGGGATGGGCATGATTAATCGACGATCGATAATTGATCGTTAAGAATTTCGTTGATCACGTTTATTTGTTATCGATTAAACTAATGCAGGTTGCGTTGCGTAGTGTGAGTCTTGAAGCAATGGAATTCATTTTAGCGCGGAGGTACCTGTGCATCCCGGCAACGTCAGTCCCCTCAGAGCGGGTGTTTTCGGCGGCTGGACTGGCTGTCACCAGGTTGCGGTCGCGTCTGATCCCAGATCATGTCAACATGCTTATCTTTCTCAACAGAAATCAGTAGACTGGTGCAGAAGTTCTATGGGAACTTCATGCGTTTTCTCAGATCGGATAGCTATCTGATTTATCAAAACGATTCCATGTACACCTGGTCACATAAATGTGTTTTTGCAAAACGGATATAAATCCGATCTTGAATTCCCGCGCTATATGCATATTTAAATTGTTGCACGTCACCGAAAGCAACCGATATGAGCTGCATTTTATTGATCATCAGCGAAAAATTCTAATTCAAAGACCGCAACAAGATATTGCGGCAACAGCCCTGGTAAGATCATTTCGGTTCTTTACTTTTAATGAAGATGATTGTGTGTTGATGAATGACTTTAACTTTGATTTGCGATAGTTTGCACGTTGGCTTGATGAATAGATGCTCATCTGTGGCGATGCGTGTTGAAGTAGCGTCGTCATATCTGGCTATAACATGACATAGCCTATAACACGCTCTCACACGTTTATTTCTTAGCATTTCTGGGATAAGACAAATTTACATATGTGGTTTCAACAACCAGATGCATTTACACTTGTCCAGTTTTGTCTGGAATGCGTCTCAGATCTCCTCCTGAAGTGGTTTGAGCGATCGGGTTTAAATCCGTCTCGAATGCGTTTCGGAGGGCATTTACACCTGGTCTTTTCACGATCGGATAGCTATCCGATCACAGAAAACGGATGAAGTGGCCATGGGTCTCTGTTTAAGAACGCCCCAGCTCGCAGCTGCAGGTTCCGCTGTTTTAGAGCACCGCAGGGCATATCTTCAAGTCTACCGAACGTCCAGTTTCACTGCCACAAGTTGATCTTCTTGTGATAAAGATCTCATCGAGGACAAACAAACTGTATTTTTGTATTTTCATTGCATTTTTAATTTATAAAAAGTTAAAGAAATAATGAATTTCAATATAAAAATATTAATGATTAATCGATAGTCGATTGTTAATTCTCCCGACGATCGACTAAGAAAATTTAATCGAATGCCCATCCCTAGTTGCTAAGTCTGCAGTCTAAACACTTTACCTCAGAGCGTCCGTTAACTGAATGAATTGAGAATATCTCCTGAAAATCCGATAACATCAGCAGTTTTCATCCATCCACGCAGCTGATTTCTGTAAATGAATGTAAAACTAAATGTATATTGCAGCACAGGGTGAAGTCAGTATACATTAACGACAATTTGAGACAAATAAATGTAAATTTAATATAAAACTATGTAAATGGCGCTCTGTGGCGCGGCAGGATTTTGAACAAGGTCCTGAGCTGTAGCTGGGCGCCGCGGACAGACGCCGAATGGCGCCGCCGGTGTGTGTACACTGATAGAGAATAATGTGTTCGAATTTTAAAGATGCGGCGCTGCGCTTCTCGTCCGGTGTACGACCCCCTTTAGCCTACTACTCTTTGGCCGGCTCGCAAGCCCAAACAAGTGTGTGCGGCGTGCCTGTTGTTTTGTTTCTGGTCTAGCTAGATCCGGTGTGGTATTGTAGTTTTTCTAACATTACTAGTTGTTGCAACAGCATGTGGAAAAAACTACAGTTTGCTAGGCCAAAAAGAACGTTAGTCTCGTGATAAAAAAATTGACGCCGTTAAAATGGGTTTGTGTTAACGCCGTTAATAACGCGTTTAACTGACAGCACTAATATATATATATATATATATATATGGGAGCTGGGAAAGTCAAAAATATGTATAAAACTCAAGCACTGCAATTTGGCATAATCTTTTATTATTATTATTATTATTATTATTATTATTATTATTATTATTATTATTATTATTATACTGCAGATCAGGTTAGTTCAGGTTTTAAAATGTCTTGTGCTAAGACTCCTAAAAAACCTTAATGATATTTATTGTTTTTTACGAATTAATAAATGTTTTTGTATTTATTAAGATGTGTACACTCAAATGTATTTAAGGTGTAGACATTTTTATTTAATTTTTTTGTTAAAAAAATACTTTTCTTCTTTTGAAACTTCTTGAAAATGGTATAAAAGTTTTTCAAAACCACATGAAACCAAGTTGTTTTACAAGAACTTGTTTTAAAGTAGCCTAGAGATTTAAAATATTTTTCCTTTTATTTATCATGGACACAAGTTATTAAGCTGAAAAGCATAAGCGGTTTCAGTTTCAATAACACGGTGGCATCATCTGTGCAAATCATAAGCAAATCCATTCCCACTCATAATGACATTCAGGGCACGGAGCATGTTTGCATAGGAGTGAAGAAATGTAAATGACCTCATCATTTCACCAGATTCAGATGACAGATTGCCTATGGAGTCCTGCGGTCATATATTAAAAAGTAAAGACTACGGTGACAACGATCCGGCAGTGAGAGAAAATGCTGAGAGGGTAAAAAAATTATTCCACACTATTCGAAGCCATTTGGCAGGAGATTGAGCCCAGTATTCACTGCCTTTCTTTTCAAATAAGAAAGCTCGGGCTAATAGGTGGTCCTGCAATTTTACGATTCCATTGATTAAAGTGGCTTTCTGCGTAAATTTGCTTTTGAATATCACCATGCCAATCTCTGCGTAGTGGCGATGCAGCTCATTTCAACAGGTGTTTCCTGCCTCTGCTTGACTGAACCCTATCCTTTTGCTCTTGTGGCCTACAGAGAACCTTCAACTGATAACAACTGTGTTATTGTGAAATCAAAACCCGGTTCCCATGCTGCTCTTCACATGTGTCTAGTGTCTAAACACATTTCAGTTGACCTACTTATCAGTAATACTGAACAAAATGGGTTCTTTCATGAAGGAAAACCGCTCTAATTCAGTATCAGAAAGAAAGCACTGAAGGGTCAGAAAATATTTGCTTAAGTTAATATTCAACATAATGTTCTGCGGCGAGCGGACAATTCTAGATAAAATTGTGGACGTGAGCGAGAGGGATTTGTTTGATGTAATCAATAATTGTGTGGGTGAGTGTGCTATATGAAGAAACAAATCACACAATTCAGTTCCCTATTCCCTATGTTGGACGACATAAGTCTATCCAACCAGAATGAAAGATTATGCCGTAGTTAAATTATTCTGCCAAAACATCTATCCAACCAGGAATTTTCATTATGTTCCTTTAGCTCAACTGGTAGAACACGGCACTAGCACCGCCAAGGTAATAAGAATGATTCCCAGGGAATACATAGACTGAAAAATAAAATATGCTTTGGATAAACGCATATCTATTTTTTTACATACAATTTCATATTGCTCTACTTCACATTGTGCTTAACAACAACATAAAAAAATCCCTCTAATCACAGTTCATTAGCATAACTGAAGGGGTTGTTTACGTTAGAGAAGCAGGGTAGAAATGTAATGCCTTAGAACATCAATAGACTGTCATAGATGTATGTTTAGTGCATATATAATCTGAATTTAGTGTCTGAACTAATTTAAACTAACATTGTAATGTATAATGTGAAAAAGAAGTGTGCTTAATTGTACTGAATGTGCAATCAAGCTTCAATCTTCAAATTTTAATCTTTAAAAAATCTGCACTTGCATTTAATATAATTTTGATGAAATTAAAGGCTACCTCAGTGTACTAAGAATTTTCATGTATTAAATCTTATTTATTTTATTTATTATTTATTAATAATAATATGTAAACAGTCTGTAACAAAACTTAAAAAACAAGACCTCCCCCAACTTCCTAGGTTTTCAATGAAAGCCAGTAGACTTTTATATTAGATGTAGACTTATATGATAGATTTTTATGTGAAGGACTCGGGACATTTTTGTTGAGAAAATCGCTAAGATGTGACGTTTACATACACACTGAGAGCCTCTCTTCTGTTCGATGACACATGAAACAAATGTTTATAAAATGTCCAGGAAAATGCTGAAAGAGCCATTCTGTACTGTAATGTCAATGTGTCATGCAATGAAAACGGATTAATTCAAACTAGTCTCACATAGCCAGATCTATATAGCCTCAAATATACTTTATAATCAAATATCATAACAGTGTAATTTTAATGAGGTGTGCATGAGTGCAAACATTAACTGTTGCTGGCTGTTCACTTTATAGCCACCAGTGCCTCTGATAACAATTTCTGAATTCTACATATTAGAGGACGACCGATAGTTGATTTTACCGATAACAATTAGAGATGCACCGATTACAATTTTCTAGGCCGATTCCGATTTCCGATTTTTCATTGAGTTTGACCTGCCGATACCGATTTTAGCCGATTCCGATTTAGTTTTTTTCTAACCTCTTTACAGCACACACAAATATTTATTTTCGATTTTTTCTTTAACCCTTTCACGCGTAAGTTTAAAATATTCTAACTGACACCCCCACCCCCAGAGTGAGTTTTTTCAAGGCGAAGGTTCCCTTTAATGTTTCCATGGCGACGCGTCAAGCGATACACCGCAGCCACAATAATACTGTATGACAGATGTGTCGCTTTTATTCCGCTTTTCCTTTTTTATTCAAAGTATTCACAAACTTGCTTACCATGTCATCAACTAGCCTATCTGATATTTCTCAAATACATGTAAGTGAGTGTGTTTGGTCGTTTAAAAACCTTTATAAATAATCTTGATCTATATAACATGAGATGGGTGAATGTTGTCCTGTCAGTCAGATTTACAGCACGTGAATTCATCAGTTTCTCCCGAAATAAATGCAAGAAAGTGGCCGGTGAACTGAGAAGAATAGAGTAAACTTTATAGTTAACGTTACTTCCACTATGTTTGTCTGATATGAATAACACATGTCGGCAAATTATATTTAAATAGATTGTTATTGCTGCTTCCACAGACATCAATGTGTATTTTACAAACTCCAAATGTATTGTTTTACTTATGTGTATTTAAATATCTGAAACCTAAAATAAACATTATGAGGTTGAAAACACTGCTTAGTTGTGATATGACAGCGCTGAACGCGTCCGACTCTGGCTCAGCGCCAACCAACGCACGAAAGCACAGTTTGAATCTGGCAGTGATGCGACGTCACTGAACATCCTAAATGTGGCGCCGTACTCTCAGGGCACAGAAATAAAAATCCCATATATGAGACCGCACCGCTCAAAAGGATAATCATGCGGCGCCCGAGTGCATTTGACCGGCATAAAATCGGCATATGTCAGACTGACCGGCCGGTCGCCGGTCATGGCCGATCACGTGAAAATCGGCCAATTCCGGTCACGAGCCGATCAATCGGTGCATCTCTAATAACAATACCTAGGTTGGACCACACTGGCCGATAACCGATTGATCAACCAGTAGTTTTTAAAATGGATACTGAGTGAAAGCAAACATAACACATAAAAAATAGTGCTTAACCTTATTAAAAAAATTTAAAAATAGTACTGAACCATGAACATGTTCTGTACTTTTTAAATATAAAAAAATATTATTATGATCATTTATGTTAGTTAATAGTGTATTAACTAATGTTAAGAGATAGCCTACAACTTTAAAATGTTAAAATATATTAGTAAATGCTACTACAAAACCAATCAATCAGTCGACCTCTACTACACATAGCCGCTTTAGAGAAAGTACACTTTCATGATGGTTTCTTTTTAGAAAAGTTCAATTTGTAATAATGTCAAATTAAGAGTAGGCCTATTAGCCTACTTTAAAGTACATTTAAAATCATTATGTTTTAATAATCTATTTTCATGCTTTAAAGAAATATATATAGACTAACATACTAAATTACTTGATTATAATTAGAAGTAATCAATATTACATTCAAAGATTATATATTATAAATGTTCTGAATTGCAACCTTACAAATCTGTAATTACAAATATATTTTAGACACTGTGAAAATAAGTATTTTGCGTTGTAAAAAATACTTTTTCAGTCTTTCAACTTCAAAATTCCACGTATAATTTAAGGTGTAATTACAGTATTTGTGAAATTCTTTAGCAATTTCTTAATTAAAATAGTTTTAAAGTAAATCGGCAGTATACCATATTTAAAAAACAACAGACTTATAGAAAATACATATAAAGATGTACTTACATCCTACTTTAGGGGTCAAGAAAGCTCTTAGAATTCAGCTAATTGCATTTAATATCCATATAAACAACTATATTTTAATTGAATTGCAATTAACATGCAATTTGTCTGTAAACATTACATTCAGTTCACACTTAAGTATACAAAAATGGTAGCCCACAAGTGTATAACATTAGGTTTGAGGCAACAGGTCAAATCAAAATTAGTTTTAAACATTGCTAGGCTGGAATGCTAGAAGTGTTGGTGTGATTTGAATTTTAAAGCAAAAGTATTTTGGTTCCCACACAAAAATGTCTAGGGCTGTTGAAAGGTCACTGCTGGCCATGGTTTAGACTACCGAGTTAGCAAAGCCCCATTATCTAACATGAGTCAAGCCCATCTTGTGTTTATAATGCACAATAGCTGAAAGGGTGCCAAATGAACCTCAGGAATTAGCTTATTATCTTACATATGGGAGTCATTTTAAACAGGAGTACTGTTATTGTTCAAAGACTTTTATTGTTGCGGTAGATTACAAGTCTGCCAAGTTTCGCAACAGGTGAGTGCTCTCTTTAAAATGGGCTCTAATGTCAGCTAAAATGAGAGGAAAATCAAAAAGCCCTGACTAAATCTGTTAGGGATTGACAGTCAGACCGGCTGAGCAACTATCATCTGATAAATTATTCACAACAAACATGTCTGTTGTATCTGATGAACATGAGTTGCTCGACAGCCTGAAACCCTTTGAATGTTAAAGAAATGACACAACTGACACATTTTATATGTGTAAATCACCCGTCTTATCGGATCAACAAAGCAGTTTTACCCATGAGTCGTTTCAGGTATTCTTTCAAATATATGAGCATCTGAAATGCTTGCTTCTCAATCACATTTCTTTTGACGTTTAGTAGGATCTGTTTAGCTAATCGACGTAGCAAATTATTATTATTTCATTTTATAGAAGTTTGACTCATTCATCTCCCTGTGTGTATTTTTCACTTCAGTAGAATGATCAGCCTCTTAAATACAACCTAGTGCAACAATATTGAACACCGTTCATTGGTGTCAATCTTGTTCAGCAATATAGGCTATTTATTAACTTTTTTTACAACAGTTAGTTCCATGTTTGCCTGTTTCCAGACAGACTGTCAATATTAGTGGTGGGATTTTTCAGTGACTCTTTCTGGAAGTTACATTGTTACATTAGTAGGTGGCAATAAGAGACTTTATAAGTGAGTGATTATGAATGAGTCACTTGAATCATTCGTTCAACCAATTTGTTCCAAACCACTAATTCACTAATTCTCTCTTCAATGAGTCATTGAATCATTTACTCAAAACACTGAATTGTTTATGAACAAATCATGTTGTAACAGTTCTGCAGTATTTGTTTTGTTTATCAACTAACTATTTTTGCAAAAACAGACACAGTTACAGACACAGAGCTGACGTGTGGAACACACTGCAAAAACTAGCCTGACAGACGCTCACCGATGGCCGATGTTGGCAGACAGCCGACCGTCGGCTTGGTGTGTCGTGGCCTTTAAAAATAAAAGTTATTTATTGGCATCTATGGTTCTATCAGAACCTTTCACATCCATGGTTTCTTCACACTAAATAAAAAATGGTTATTTTAAGAACTGGGGCTGGATTCACAAAAATCTTCTTAAGAAAGAAGTTAGGAACATTCTTACAAACTTCTTTATCTTAAGAATTTTTTTAAGTTTAAGTTTTCAATTCTTACAAAGTTCTCAAATATTTACTCCCTGAATGAAAAACACCTCAAAGCCCACCTTTTTGCAATGCCAGCAGATTTCTGTGTTTTCACTGTTACATGGTGCTATTAGGCATCTTCTGAAAGAGTACCGAACCTCCAGATCAAAATGTGAAGAAGCAGCAGAAACAAGCTATAGCATACACAATACAATACAATATTTATTTATAAAGCACATTTAAAAACAACCAAGGCTGACCAAAGTGCTGTACAGAACAGAATAAAATAAAAATAAAACAACCAATAAAGGAACACACAACAATAGATAAACAATAATCGTAGCTAAATCAAGGAGTATTAAAAGCCAAAGAGGTCTTAAGCCAAATAAATAGGTCTTTAAAGAGGATTTGAAGTTGGAAACAGAGGGAGCTAATCTGATGTAAAGAGGTAGACTGTTCCAAAGTTTTGGGCCTGCAGTAGCAAAAGCATGATCGCCTCGTTTTTTAAGTCTGGATCTAGGCACAATGAGTAGACAGTGATCGCTGGATCTCAGAGTTCTAGAAGGATTGTACAGACAGAGCAGATCGGTCAGGTACTGAGGGGCCAATTTGTTGAGAGCTTTATAAACAAATAATACAAATTTTGAATCAATTCTAAATTTGACCGGTAGCCAGTGCAGTGTGGATAAAATAGGGGTGACCGACTCATACTTGCGGGTCCTTGAGGAGTCTAGCAGCTGCGTTTTGCCCTACGGAGTACGGATAGAGTTAAAGTGCCCATATTATGCTATTTTAAAGTTTCCTAATGTTGTTTTGGAGTCTCCTTCAACAGGTTTACATGCATCAAAGGTAAAAAAACTGTTTCATTTTTTCATACATCACCACATTTTCAATGATTCTCAAAGGACTCGTCAGATGAATCAATCTCTCTAAATCCCTCCTTTCTGCGAGCTACTCTGCTCTGATTGGCCAGACAGCTCAGTCTGTTGTGATTGGTCTACCGCGTACAGCGAGCGTGTTGAAAACAAAAACGCCCATTGCTATAACAACGTCAGCTGTCCTGAGTCTTCCTACACCGTAAACTAAACACAGTAATGAACGATGAACATGTGGAAACTGTATCAATAACAATGCATACATTAGCCGAGCTCTAGCGTGAATGACTGATGTAACATAAACGTTGGTATGGTAAAATAAATCTTGCTATGGCTTCACTGCAAATATCCCCTTTTAGAACCTTTATTTTTAAGAGATAGATAAATGTAGCTGGGTTTGGGCTTGAGAGAGGATAGGGACAGAATGCAAAGGGACCTGAAGATGCATTTTTAAAGCAAAACACTGTGTGATATATTACATAATGGCCAAGGACCACTGAATCAAAAAAGAAAGAAAACAACACTTAAAAAACAATGAAAATTTAATAAGGTATTGATGCATTTTGTATATTTAAAACCCTACTGATTACAGATTGCTCATGATTGCTTTGACATACTCTGACAGGCCTTACTGATAACATAATGACTCGCGCATCTTGTTAATTGTGATGAGATGTGGTTTAGTCAAGTACCAATAAATGCTCAGTGATGCCTTCAGTATGACTTTTTGTTTATAAGAAAACAAGCTTTTCTTAAAGTAAAAGCTTACATTAAACTGCCATATCGGTACATTTAGCCTATATTGTGATTTGTACCTTAAATGTATCCATTCATTGTTTGCTGAATCTAATTTCCATGAAGAGTTTGTAGTATCTTTTTGAGATATAACTTGAAGTGTCAAATCCAGTCCTAGAAATTAATTCACGTCGCAATTAGCAGGAAATGCAATCAAAGTTTGAGCAATACAATCAGGGAAATAAAATAACGCCTAATTAACCCAATCTTATGCATCGAAAAACAATTCATAAATTTCATTAACCTTTATGAAAACAACGGACATAATTAATAACCTTGCTTTAAAGCAGTACATGAAAAGGAACTGGAAAAATAGAAAGAATTTATGTTAAGCAGCACTCACACAATTTGTCATGCCAGGAGTTGTACTCATCATTTTAATTTAGAAAATAGAAGGCAATTCCTTAACTTTGACATGAAATACTATGTGGTATCCTTCACCTGGATGAGCTGGCAGCGCTGCAGTTGTGAAATGAATGTCTGCTCTTGCATTACATGCATTCACAATGATTTGTGTACAAATCAATAATCAAAATGGTGGCAGGAGGGCTCGACCCCCAGTAGGTATTCTTTTTAGATATTTTCACTTGCCCCTCCACAGAAAAAAAATAAAAAAAATAAAATAATAATAATAATAATAAATATATATATATATATATATATATATATATATATATATATATATATATATATATATATATATATATGTATGTATATATATATATATATATATATATGTATATATATATATATATATGTTTGTTTTTTTCATTTGTCTTTACAAGATGTGCCAAGATGATAGCCGATCAAGCTGAGCTCCTATCCAAAGGGAACTTCAACTGAGTGTGTGTGTGTGTGTGTGTGTGTGTGTGTGTGTGTGTGTGTGTGTGTGTGTGTGTGTGTGTGTGTGTGTGTGTGTGTGTGTGTGTGTGAGAGAGAGAGAGAGAGAGAGAGAGAGAGAGAGATCTGGCAAATGTGGTTTATTAGGACACAAATGAAATGTGTATAATGACATGGTTATTACAACATAAAGGTGGTTTATGAGAACACTTCCTTTGTCCTTGTAAACCAAATGGTTTAAAAATACAAAACTGTGTTTTTTATATATGTATATTAAACTAGGGGTGTAACACTACACGTATTTGTATTGAACCGTTCGGTACAAGGCTTTCGGTTCGGAACCAAACAATTCGTTTGACTATTTTTCCTGCCGGTGCGACCAAAATTTTGTTAGCAGTCGTCCAACATCAAATAGCAAATGTAATGAAAGTGGAACGAAAATGCTGAGAGATCCAGTAAAGAAAGCATTTGAATTTGCTAGTGAGAAGTGAGAAGCATTCAAATTTATCTGTAATTAACTGTAGATCTCTATTAGATCAAACATCCTTGACGTGGAAACCAGGAGAAACATTGTGCCATGAATGAACTTTGAGGCTTTAAGTCCACAGATCAGCAACATTCACCATGGATTTAATGTAGTAACACTAACTGTAACCATGGAAGTAGGCCTACGTCACATCTTTTTCCAGCACTTCAAAGCTCAAATATTATCATAATTAAATGTTATTTTTAATGTGATGATAATGTGAAAACATTATTTTTTCATCCTTCAAAGATTACACCCATTTATAAAACTAAAAGTTTCAAGATGTAGGAAAACTCACACTTATTTAAAAATAAAAAAGACATTTAATTACCAATGTAACCAGTAGGTGGCTACCATTTCCCATTTTGCTTTTGAATTATTATTTCAAAATTATGAAGAAAAATGCTGCCCTCAAAATGTTAATCTGGAGCCTTGTTAACTTAAAATAAAACTGCACATTGTAATTTCTGTAATTTAAGTCTATTTATTACCAAGGCATTTGTCAGTCATAAAGTCAAAATGGGGTAAAATGTGAATAACTGCGCTGCAGGTTGATTTAAGGTGTGCCCCTAAATTTTCTGCTTGTGTGCCTAAAAATCACCTTATGCGCCTTTTTAAAAATCAAGGAAATTTCTCTGGAATTTCTTTCTTTTTGCTGTATCGAAAACGTACCGAACCGTGACACCACTGTATCGTATTGAACGGAAACGGGAATTTTGTGAACCGTTACACCCCTAATATATACACACACAGTATATTCAAGATATTTGTAAAATAACAAATGAATATTATTTTACAAATATCTTGAATGTAATGCAAATGAAATAAAAGCAACAATTCTGATTTATACAAACACGTTTGTTGGAAAACAATGGTTTATGGAGCAAAATATTACTGATTTGTAACTCTTCTGTCACAGCCGGTTGAAATGCAGAAAGAAAATGTGAGCTGGATCTATTCACAGCAGTTATTTATTAACAAAACTCAAAGAATAATCTACGTCAAAAACGGAATAACAAACAGAACGGAACAACCAACTAAACACGACAAATACCGAACAAAGAGTGACAGAAAACAAGCTCCATAGCTATAAACAAGACCAAACCAATCAACGAAACAAGCAACAGGTGTACAACTTCATCAATCAATGAGGAACCAAAGAAACTCAAACACATGAAACAGAACCAAACCAAAACATGTGCAAAACCCACCCAAAATCAACACAAGCACAACTTTTATCAATTTTATCATATTTATAGACATATTTATACCTGAATTCACAATAATGTCCAATACACCACAAGTTATTAAAAACCATGTACAGAATATGAAACTTGACTCTTTCATCTAAAGTGTCATATTCTTCAGATACAGAAGTACACTGCAAAAAAATGAAAAATTTAGCAGTTGCTGATTGCACAGATGGCGAGGCAATGAAATTTAAAAGATTACAGCCATAAATGAGTCTGTGGATGTGTCTGCTTGCACATCTAGCAGATGAAGTGCAGGGAACTTTCTTGTGGATGAAACTACATTTACCTTCACAATGCTCTGGCACAAACATCATTAGCCCAGAGACCTTTCTAGAAGCACGGCAGGGGATTGTGCACCTGCTACTGCTTGACAAACTCCCTTTCTGCCCGGGTGTTCGGTTTTCAGGGCATTGTGGTCCTCTGTCAGACCCAAGCAGCCAGAGAATTCAACTGCCAGCAGAAGTTTATGATTTGAGACAAATATAAACACCTGCAAAAAGGTAGATTTGCCCAGGTTTTTCTGCATCAAAATGAGAGCCAAGAGCATTTTTAGAGTATAATCGGCAGCTTTTTCATTCGAACATTAACTGTGACCACATACAGTACTTACTGTTCTTACTTTTGGCTTATCTAAAAATAAAAAATTACAGCATCTTTCGGATCTAAAAACCTAATCTTAACACTCAGATTTATATTGCCATGTTAAATGAAACGGAAAGGTTAACATGTCAACCTCATTCCAATATGCTAGCTCCGATAATGCTGTTGGCTCCTCAATTCAGATCAATAATATCTAGCTCATTCCCAGAACAGTGCTGGGAGCTCTCCAAACATCAAAAGACCTTGACACAGGACTTGGGAACTGGCTGACACTGCATGCACCTCAACAACTTTGCTGAACCTTTAGAAATTAAATAAAGTATATAAGTTTGAAGCATGCAATAAAAGACTGCAACCGTGAGTTACAGTAACTACACTCCTCCACACACACACACACACACACACACACACACACACAAAAGGTTGTCTGCTTTACAATTTCTCGACTGATATGGGGTCAATGCATCCTCTTAAGAGAGTATTTAAGGACTGTTTCTGTATGTTCAAAGTTAATTAGTAACCACAGCAGTGTAGGCTATATAAAGTAGACTTTGGAGCATAGGCTACCTCTGACAGCATTCATTATACATATAAATAACAGATTGGTCTTTCAATGGTGCATTAAGATATGATAAATGTATTCTAAAGATACTCAATATGAAAGGAATATATACCTTAAGCCGACACACTTTCTCTAGGGCCTTATCTTCAGTGAGTGTTTATCTTGAAGGACACAAAACTCCACAGACAAAACCTCACACTTGAATATTTCAGATACAGTCATGGCAAAGTAAATGACAAGGATATTATTCCAGTTTCTTGTTGTCTAGTCGTAGAATTCAAAAACAAAATCACCATTTAGTTTTAGGCTTCAGACTGACTTATTTCTGTCATTTATAGCTTAATCTAGTTAGTAGCCGATTAAAACACCTTTAAATCCCTGACTAAACATCTGTTGTTGTTGTTGTTTTTATGGTGCCTTCAGAAATGCAAATAGCACAAGTGACAAAAATACATGCATTGTGGGTGGAAAGAGCTTAAAGCAGGATGAGGTTTAAATTCATGAGAATTGTGGCGTCTTTTTTTTATTTATTTTTTTAGATCATTTATCCTTTTGATTACGGGAAGAAAATGACTCTAATCTGTGGAGTATTAAGGAATTATAAATGTTCTTTTTAATGAGGCATGCTGTTTTGGTTATTTTTCAATCAAAATAATTTGACAGAGGAATAAAAGAGCCTGTCATTAATAGTCACACATGGCTGATCATTTCTATTATGCCCCCGATGTCTAAAATAACTCATTCACAAAAATAAATGGCACTAATTCTGACAAGACCCGTTCTGTTTTATGCTCACCTGCATAATCACATTAAAAAGTACTTTGTAAGAGCGCAATGCATAAAGCAAACACATCAAGGCCTGGTTTCACACACAGGGCTTAGACCAGGGGTGTCCAATCCTGCTCCTGAAGGGCTTTAGTCCTGCAGAGTTTAGCTCCAACCCCAATTAAACACACCTGAAACAGCTAATCAAGGTTTTACTAGGCATGCTAGAAACTTCATCAGGTGTGATGAGGCAAGTTGGAGCTTATGTCATACATATGTCAGTTCCATTGTTTTATCTCAAGATACACACCAGTTATGGTTTTTTTTCACCAGTAATCCAAAGGTGTCCAAAGTCAGTCCTGGAGGGCCACTGTCCTGCAGAGTTTAGCACCAACTTGCCTCATCGCACCTGACGAAGTTTCTAGCATGCCTAGTTGCTTTCAGTTAAAACAGCTCAAACTAGGCTTAAGCTTTGTCTGTGAAACCAGGGGCTAGAGTTCTTATAACAGCACTAATCAGTCACTTTCTTTTCTCAGCATGCCAACTGTTACTCTTATCCCCAAGTGCCCTACTATGCATATCATATACCCTGTATATGAAACATTACAGAGGAATGACAGCCAAATGAAGCATAATATGCCATCTGTGACCACGCATGCAGTCTGACCTAATGACTCCTCTATTGTTCAGGTCCAGAGATCTCAGCTCAACTGTCTGTTGCACAGACAGACAGATATGTGACATTCTATTATCATTGAAATCAAGTTTGGCAGTCTTATGACAGCAGTGTCAAACACATTGATCATGCACGTTCATATTTTCCAATATGCCACCATTAGGTCAATCTATGGAATTTAGGTGATTCTTCAAATAGGAGTACTTTTTTTGTCTGATAAAACTGATTTGAATGAAAACATTTAAAATCATCTCTGATTTTAAAGAACAAATTAAAACAGATTATGTACTGTGCCGATGCTAACTTCATAGATATGTTAGATTAGCCAGTATTTCTCCAAACTTCCCCTCTTCAACATGTAGGCTGAAGGATGAAAAAATGGTTAACATCAGATCAGTTCTACTTTGCAATTTGTCATAAGAAATGTAAAAACACACACATTTTCAGTTCATTTGATATTTATGTGTAGCCTACTTGTTTTCAAAACTGCTGTCATTAAGTTTTTCCATAAAACTTTATTTTAGAATACGATGACGTTAGTGCAAAATGACAAGGGGCGTGTTTCTGCAATAAATAAATAAATGGTCATTATCAAACGGTTAACGTTTAATTCAAAGTTTTAACGAATTTTAAATATGGCTCATTACCGTCAGACATAATATCAAAACTCCACACCATCACACATTACACCGAAATCCACTTGTAAAAATGATCAAGGCCATGGTCAGGAATTTATTGGTACACGTTTTGACAATCATTTCAAGTAGCCAAAAGTGCCTCCATAAGTGAAGAATCCCTCATATATCAGAATACTGAACTGTTTTATGTTTTACCTACCTTGTGTGACCGCTCTCAACACGTGGACGTGCATGCAGAAAAACGCCCACCAACTCCAAGTGCACAATGCAAACTTTCTCTTTCCATTCCCGCTCACATTCCTCCCGGAGAAACGAGTAAAAATCTTGGATGAAGAGCTCCTGTGGCCACACATGATGGCATTGTTGTCCACGCATGTGAGAAATGATGTTGAGTAAGCGCGCGCTGTGGCTTCACGGGAGCCGTTGCCTCTTGAGTAAACACTGTCCTCCTCCACGGTCGTGTTGTGTCTCCCAGGTCTGTGCGCTTTAGACAGACCTGTGCATTTTCTCTCTGTGGGATCACATCCACTGGCGTCCATTCCGGTCTCCGTAAGTTTAACTCTTATTCACGAGAAGTGACAGTTAGAAAACGTACATTCTGTCCAGTCGAAAGTTCCCGGCAAATGACGTGCTTTTCATTAACAGTTGAATGCAGCTACTGCGCGTGAAGCCCGCGAATTGCACACACGTCATTAGCCTACGGGTTTATAAATACACAGAGTCCTGCTGTAATTAAATGTATGCATTACACTGATGACACCACACTGATTCACTTTACAGGATCCCGCCAGTCTTTTTTTATTATTATTATTATTTCTTGCAATATAAAGTCTCGTAAACAGCTCACTTTCAAAGCACACTCACTCAGTTTATCTCTCAAGTCTCATGCGTGAATATTCGCAAGATCCCCTCTTACTTTGCAGATCCAGTTGCATGCAGAGCTGCTCCTCCTGTTTGCTGTTATTTCAACATGTTGGAGGGATTGCAAAGAAAACCATAACCAACCAAACTATCAACTACCAGTCGACTGATGTACAATAGCTATCGACAAGAATCCATACGGTCGCATGCAGCCACGTAAACCAAGTCAAAGACACCCACAAACAGTCTGCGTACTAATATGACCTCTCTTAATTTCACCGGCAGTGCCTGATGAAACGTCGAAGCGCATATGATTATAGGAACAAATCAATAAATACATTTGTATATCGCAAGGTATCCCAGGTGCTCCGGCGTACTTTGGAAATGACCTGCGAGCTAAAGCAACAAGGCTGGTCGTTGTGTACGTGTGAGCAGAGCTCCGGCTCACAGCGAACTGACGCGAGTGAAATGTAGTGTACAGGTCCAGCAGCGCAACACTTACAGCAACTTCCATTGAGAGCTGCAGCCGCGCTCCCTCTCACTCACTCACTCACCTCCGCCCCACTAAAGACTCATTGGCTGCTGCAGCTGGAGGCAATACTTTATACACGTCTCCTAGTACTATTGCTGCATGCCGTATACTTGCTCTTGTCGCCCTAAATAAACCTTAAAGGATATCAAAACAAACTGTTGGGGGGCGTTACAAGCACAAATTTAGTTGTATTAAAAAAGGAACATTTCAATAGCATTTTAAACAACTTTTCAGTAACCTAAAACGCATTTGCAAACAGAATCGCCTTTGCCTTTGAAGTGGCCATAAATCAAAATGTACAATTCTTATTTTTTATGGAATATTGCATTTTCTTATAAATGATTTATCCATTCACATCGTTTAAAATAAATCATGTGCCCTCTTAATCTTTAATCAAAATAACTTGGCAGAGACATCTCTTCTCTGATTGAAGTGTTTACTGGCGTGAGGGCGGGGCAACCTGTCACTCACATGACATCATAGCATATAGCAAACCACAACCATCCAATCAATTCCCCATTGAAAAAATCAAGTCCCGCCTTTAATTTTTTCTTGTTCAAGAAGCAGTTTTACTCAGATATACGTCCCAATTTGGAAGAAAAGACTATCACAACTTCTGTTTCATGCCGACTTTAAAGGTTTAATTCACCCAAAAATGTCAACCACACCTCTATGAGTTTCTTTCTTCTGTTGAACACAAAATAAGATATTTTGAAGAATGTTCTTTTGTCAAGTCAAGTCAAGTCAAGTCATCTTCATTTATATAGCGCTTTTAACAATGGAGATTGTTTCAAAGCAGCTTTACAGAAATAAACGTGTTTATTTTTGTGTTCAAGAGAAGAAAGAAACTCATACAGGTTTGGAACAACTTAAGGGTACATAAATGATGACATAATTATAATTTTTGGGTGAACTGCCCCTTAAAAGTTATACTAAGTTAAATAAAATATTGTCATTATTTAGGCTATTACCGTTTCAAATGTGTAGGCAATCAAAAAAAAATTTAAACTTAAAGCTACACTGTGTAGGATTTTCTCCCATCTAGCGGTGAAATTGTTTATGACTACCAACTGAATATTACTTTCTAGCCCCTCCCATTCCGAGGGCGTTTTAACTCCTACAGTGGCCGTATTATTTCAAATCTGCCGGCAGTCGCGATTAATCTCCCCCTTGCATTCGTCACGGTGCCACTGAGTGTAAAAACGTGAAAGGAGAAGCTTGAATTTCCAGGTATGTCCCTCTTTGGCTAATGTATTTTCAAGATGGAGGTGCAACTGCCGCCATTCGAGCGACTCGCTCGTATGTATTCTAAATGGCAGATTCTACGCTTACGAGAATACTTGATTAGTTGGTAGAAGTAATTACACATTAATGAGCACATATCATTTTGAAAGAACAAAGTGTTTTTTGCTAAGAATCAACTTTAAAAATTACACAGTGTAGCTTTAAAAAAAACTCCTACAAAGTTTTAGATAGGGAGGACACATGTTTGCAAGAGAAACCTCAACAGATTGAGCCTCCATTTCAAATTACCTTTACCTCTCAACAAGAGGTAATTTCATTGCAATTGTAATTTCATTGTAATTTCATTGCAAATCAAAAACTAGGTTTTCACCAAAAAATGTAAATGTTAAAAACAAAACAACAAACAAAACTTAACTGAATTAGGTTGCTTCAACAAAATTAATTTTAAGGATTATTTCAGGTGTAGAAATTACTCTGGAAAGTAATACAGTTTGACTTTTTTATAACTTCTTGTAACCTTTTTGTCATCAGAAAAAGAAAATGTACCTTTTGAAAAGATAATGAGATCTACTTTGTCTTAAGGACATCTCACATTAATTTGTTATTGTATTCTCATGTTAAGTATTGCTCATGAAGTCGTATGCGACGGTAATACGAAAGGTCCTATGAAATCTATGGACATTGTTTTGACCCAAGTTGTCCTCTCTAATTCACAGAGTTTTGTGTTATTCTGTCGTCTATCATCAGATCAAGTCATCTTCCTGGTTGTTTATGGTAATTAGCCTAACACAACTCAGGCTATGTAAATATGTGTGAATCAGCTTTCTGTTCTGCAGAGATAAATAGCTTGGTTTAGCCTCGATATTAGTACCAAGGAAATTGACTCAAAAGGGCACAAAGTTGCATGTTTTTCCTGTGAATGTAAATTAATATAGAAAATATATATACCATTTTAAAGGTTCTTTACACATAACATATAGTTCTATTTAGAACCGAATCGTCCTGAAGAACCATTTTGCTGAAATGGTTCTTTGTTTTAGTGTGGGTTTTTTATTCCCGCCTTTTTCTTTTTCAAATCTGTAACTGTCAAAGCCACCTCCTCATTACTGATTTTCTGGAGCTCAGCTATCCACCTTATTCTGCTCTAAACAATGGGCGCTGCCATAACGACGACTCCGGTTCCATACTTCCGGTTCGTAGCGCTTGACCTGTACTAGTAGCGAGAGAAGTTCAGTTTTAACGCTAACCACTCTAAACGTTTACTTTATTGAATGCATCTGATACGGAATCGGACATGGGCATTATCTCCTTCTTATCTTATGCTCGAAACACTCAGTTTCTAAAAAGTTTGAAATCTTCTTTGAATTGTTAAAACAAATAACAACAGCACATGAGGAGCTTGAACTCATTCTCTCGCTGCTAGTACAGGTCAAGCGCTACGAACGGAAGTAGGCAACCTGAGTCGTCGTCATGGCAGCGCGCATTGTTTAGACTGAGCAGAATAAGGTGGATACAACTAGTCAACATACTCTCAACAGGTAAATGATTTCTTTCTTAAAATGTCTATAAATTATAACTTTAAAAATTGTTACTGGTTTCCAACCAATCATGTCTTTTTCTCTTTTTATTTGAACATGTAAGTGTGAGCAGCTCTGTTCAGTTAAGGATACTCAATTTCTCTTCTCCACAAAGTAAGTAACAGAGATATGGAAGTTATGGTCCATATTTTTAGATTTTCTTTTAAATTATTACTTTAAGCCTAAACATACCCAGTCACAAAAATCATTAAAGCTATCCCATGACTTTATATCACTTTTTCCTTTTAACACGGTAAAGGGCTCTACTGTCCATTTTTGGCCTTCATGAACATAATTGTTCTTATATAATCAAATGGAAGAGACACAATGTAACTCTTAACTCAGTTGTGTATTTCAGATGCTGTCACGTATCATAACCTCGTCATCTGCACAGAGAAACTGCTACACACATAATGAAGGACGTAAAGACATCATATATGATAGATGTAATGAAGACCAAGTTCCAGTGAAATATCTTCATAATCCCCGATATTTCACTGGAACTTGGTCTTCATTACATCTATGTTGTGTGCAATGACAATTGTTATTTATTAATGTATTCAGCTAACAACTGTTGTTAGAGCGCTGTCATTTTTGCTACAATCTGCCATGTCAATAAAAAAAAAAAGTACCATAATTGACACAACATGCTTTAAAAAAAAAAAAAAAAGTAAAACCCAAGTGGGCAACAAGATATAATAAGACCAGGCAGATAGAGGACTAAAAAAAATTATATATATACAAATATTTTATAAAATATATAAAAATAAAAAATTAAATTAACATAAAAATAAAATAAAAATTAACAATAGTAATATTAATAATATGAAGATATAATACACTAATATTGATGAAAATAATAGTAATAATAGTAATATTAATAATATGAAGATACTAATATACTAATATTAATGAAAAGAAAAATTGTTGAAAAGGTTATTTATAACACCATTAAGGTCCTATATAGCACTTTTAAAGCATGTTTCTTTATGGAACCTTATAAAAAGGGTTCTATTTAGCACCAGAAAGGGTTCTGCTGTTGTTACAAGCCGAAGAACCCTAATTTGTTACTGTTTAGAACCATTTTTCTGGGATTTCAACAAACTTCTAGTTCTAACCTTCAAACTTCTAGTTCTAGTGTTGATTTTGCTACATAACTCGTCCAACTTTTTGTGCTATAGGCAACTTAAGGTGAAGTATTTAGACTTCCTATTTTGAGTCTTCATAAAAACATAGCAACATGCTGAAAACCACCTTAGCAAGCATTTTGAGAAAACTCTGTATAATGTTCAATTTGGTGCTTAATATCATAATGCTTACACCAAACCCTTTAGATTTAGAAACCCAAACCTTGAGCTTGACGCTTTGTAATTAAGACTTTAAATGCCACATATAATCCACCTGAATGTCTCATCGAGTCTAGACACCTGGGGTCTTTAATTGCTCAGGCCAGTGGTATAATTCATTCCGTGACTGATATTTGTGAGAGCAAGAAAGAAAAGGCAAAACAAATGCCTTTGTCATCACAGCAGGAAACTCTCGGTTTCATGAATGCAGATTGTTCTATTAATGCAATACAAATAATCAGTGCCGACTCCATACCAAACAAGCAGTCCTTTCATCTTCTCTATGTTAACAAATTTGAGCATGAACGATTATGTCAATGAATTCTTGTAAATGGAGCTCTCTTTGTTTACCTGAGTTATAACTGTCAACGCTGAGAGGCTGTTTGATAAGGCTGCGTCACATGATGCCTGGGTTATTTATCACCTCATTACTGTGATCTATGTGATTCATCAGCTAGAGATTTTCCATAATCAAAGAGCCCGGTTATGGTTTTAAGACAGCCGTCATGATTATTGCGTGTTAGTTGCTGCGCCCGACTGAAGGTGCACATTGTTTCCGCGCTCAGCTGTTATGTGTTTCTGATAAGAGATAATGCATATGGCGAGATACTCTGCATAAATGCTTCTGCATCTGTTTATTTGTCTGCGTGGCAAACAGAGTTGAGACAAAGCCAGCAACAGCAGGTCCTGTTTACTTCATGCCTTTTAGATCCAGGTCCTGTTTCCTGTCAATAAATAGTGTAAACTGTTTGTCTGGGAACAGTCCATCTCATATGCTGAAAATGGGTTACTTATGTGCTTGTGTGGCCTCAAGATCACTCAAATCCCACGTTTCCTCAAGCCTGTCACAGTCCATCCCCTGCTGGCCACGTTCATCTCAGTGAGCAGAGCTTTGACTGGGAGCAAACTGGGCTACCTTTCCTCACTGGCGTCCAATAAATAATTTCTTCCTCTTATCTAAGCCAGAACCACAAGGACCCCGCAATCAGATGAAAAGGATATGTCAAGCCTGTAGAGCATGTGTGGCCATGGGGTTTGTTGTCACCATGTTGGGGGGCTCAGAGGTGCTGGATATCAGAGAGATGAGATAACACATGGTCCGGCTTAAGAAGTCATGATCCTTCTGTGAAGTACCTCAACCCCCTTGTCAGATACAGATCAACTGAATATCTGTGCAAATGTATCTTCTTTTTTTAAGATGATAAATGACTTATCGTCATGGCAATAAATGTTTCCCTCTGCTGGAAGAAAGATAGGCTCTCTGGATAGATTCCAGAGCATATTTATCTACTTCTCCTTAAAACGTGCAAGTGACATTTCTGATTGGTTCCTCAAGTGCCTCAGGGTTTAATGGCGAGTTCACCCAAAAATTAAAATTCAGTCTTCATTTACTCATCCATATGTTCCATTGCCAATATGACTAAGTCTTTATATTGTCACGGACTGCCTGTTTTGTTTTCTTGGACTTTTAGTTTGTTTCTCTCAGTTTTCCTTTCCAGTTTCCCACTCTTGGTTTGTTACCATGGTCTGTTCGTCATTCATTGAGTTCATTCACCTTGTGTATTTAAGTTCCTAATTTAATTCAGTTCGAGGTCTGGTATTGTTCGTGTGTCATGTCTACACACTGTTCCGTTGCCTTCCACCTTGAGGATTACTAGAGTTTTCCTAATAAATCTTTTCTTCATCTGAACCTGTTTTAACTCCATCGTCATCATCTGGACTAAACGTGACATATATTCCAAGTCTTTTGAAGCTTCTATTTATTTTGCTTGACAGCTTAAACATTCTGCTACACTTCTCTGTTTGTATTTGACATAAGAGATAAAATCTTACAGATTTGGAATGATGTGGATGAATAAATAATAATGGAATGATGTGGTGGAAATGACAGATGCTGCTTTTTCCCTTCAGTGAAAGTGAAGGGTGACAAACAAGGATAAAAAATGCCATAAAAAATACTTTAAGTTGAACATGACTGTGGATTAATGAGATTTATTACGTTTGTTTTGAAGCATCTGAGGAACATAACTCAATAAATAAATAAATAGCATGTGACATACAAAGTTCTGTCATGAAACTCTGATAGGTCCTTAACTCAATTTGTTAGCGATCACATTGTTATCTACACAGTGCAGCTGATTGGTTGCTGTGGTATCAGCAGCCAATGAGCTCGCAGCTCAACATTCAAATACATGGAATTGAGGGTTCAGAAACCCTCCACCTTCCCCAGCTCCACCTGTATAGATCTGCTACAGGGTTATTTGTGCAGCAGCAGCATGTCTGTGAATGTATTGGAAGTAGCATTACCACTGCCATATCCATTACCACTCCAATCTCTCTGAGAGTTGTCATGACAGAAATATTCACACACACACACACACACACACACACACACACTTGCTGTGTCTGAAATCACCCGCTATACCACTGTTTGAGGGGGCAATGCACCGCATTAACGAATGTACAACCGATGTATGCTCAACGGCTAGAGAATACCCATGATGCACTGTGAGAGCCGCGCGCTGAATGAATTCCCGCATCGCGCAAGGAGATGGCGCCTGCAGCTGAATCAATCATCCTTCCAGTTTCCAAATTGCTGGTCCAGCGTAATATCATACAGGTATAAATTCCTTTTTAATTTGTTAATCAATTGTTTAATTACGTTTTATACGCTAACTTCCATGTCAGGGTTCAAGATAAATCTTTTCATTATTAAACAGCAAGCACAAACAAAAAGCGGCAGCACTTATGGCGCACTCAGTGTCCAAATTCACTCACTCATTTTTATCAACTCCTTCAAGTGGACTTTATGGAGTAATGTAGGGAATAGTGAATGAGGGTATAGGGGACGATTTCGAACATAGCAACTGTCTTTTTTGTCCTATTTGTTCACCATTTTCACTTTCTTTAAAACATCTCCTTTTGTGTTCCACAGAAGAAAGAATGTCTGAGCTTGTAACGATATGCACTTGACATAAGAATTAAAATCTTACAGGTTTGGAATGACATGATGTTGAATAAATGATGACATTTCTAGGTGAACTCTCCCTTTAAAAGCAAGTGTATCACTTTTTTGAGTAAATGATGTGCCATGCACTGCCTTGAGCTAAAAGGGTTGGCGCATATTGTCTTATTTTGTCGCACAATCATCATTCAAGAATGATGTCCTATGGGAGCAATCTTTCAGGCACCCAGAAATCGCAATGCTTTGTTGTATCTGTTTTGTTTGAAGCACACTAGGAACTCTAAACAAGTCTGCATTCGTCTTTTGCTTTGATAAGCAGCCTCTATTACTCATTACGAGGCCTGAATGACTGTCTCCTTGCCAACACTCAGTGTGGCTCATAACAGACCAAGCAGATGCAGAAAATCCTTCATCCTGTAAGGGAGGAAGACACTGCTGCGAGCTACAGCACCAGCATAGCATCTGGATGGTAGTACAAACTTCTGTATTAGCACCGGCAAGCATGGCAAACACCTAGTGGTAATTGGATAAACAGTTTATGCAAATGTATACGAGGGTGCATTTGAAACCTTATGAATGACCCTGAAAAACTGAGGCGTTAATTACGGCCTGACTGAGCCTAGATGGCACTGAACATATAGTGAGGTTTAAAAGTGTGGGTGCTGTTTGGTGTGTTATCATAAAATCATGGTGTACAGAATGTACTGCATGTGTGGGAGTGAGTGCAGCAGAATGTCATGAGATAAAATGCTATATTAATTCAAGTTTGTGCCGATGGTACACCAGATGCATAGAAACTAATGAGTCTTTAAGCATCTTTAAGCATGTTTAACAAGATCAAAGGTAGAAATCATTTTAATCAGGCTGTACGAAAAACTGAAAAAATACAATTAAATATGAGATTAAATACTCTCCATTTATGCAAAAAAAAAAAAAAAAATGTAACAAATACATATGCTACATTTGCCATCAAACGTGATCTTCACAAAAATCTTGCCACCCTTTAACTAACCTACAGTAGTGCCCTAACTAGTCATTGCGGTGTAGTCCATGAAGCACAGCCCCACACTGCCCCCTTTGGCATAGTGAAGGAACTGCCTGTACAGTACATGCATGTGTGTGGAGAGCAGTGCTGAGAATCGATCCAGCGTTTTCTTGCTTAAACTACAGAAACTATTACGTCTCTTTCGCGCATTTATGTTCCTGTGATATTCACACACACACACACACACACACACACACACACACACACACACACACACACACACACACACAGAGAGAGAGAGCAGATGTTAACTCTTTTCTTTTTGTTATAACGGTTTTGGACAGTTTATTATGCCTTGCCTTCATTATTTGTTTCGCTACTACAAATGTTTTTTTATAGATTTTAATGTTTTGTTTTTAGTAAAAAATAATAATTAATTAAAATGCAGTTACAAGATTAATTACATTAAAACTCTATTAATTAATTATTTAATAATCATAATATAAGCAATATTTATTTTGCACAAATATGTTCTTCGAGAATTATAAATATAAAATATAGACAATTAAACAAATTTGTTTATATATATATATATATATATATATATATATATATATATATATATATATATATATATATATATATATATATATAACTATGAAATGAGCTTTAGCAAAAGGAGTCAGCCATTTTATTCCTAACACATGTAAAATGTAATTTCTACCTCAAAATCCCATTATTTACACTCAATAAATAATGCAAGATGTAATGGAAATGACACGATATCTTAATTTCATTTCAGGAAAAAAACAAAACAAATTATGCATATTTGTCCACTGATGACATTGCTGCTAGTGAACAAATAAACTAATGAGAATGATACGTTTATTTTCTCCCACAGGGCCAAAATAGTCCATTGAAGAAATACTCGAATATACAGTGCTATGCACTAGTCTGATCAGTAATAGAGCAGCGTTAGCAAGACTAGTTGATATCACAACGAGAATACAACCTTGTTCTGATATGTGTTGATTCATTTCTTTGTATAATTATTAGCTCTCTTCTGTGTTTACTGATTGCATGGCTTTACCTTTTATCCGTGGGTCCCTTGTGAATGTGTGCAGAAAAAGTGCACATTTAAATTCGACTTCATTCATTTGAGGCTCCTGGGGACCCCTCATTTTCAGTTACAAATATGCGAAGAAACGTTGGAAGAAAAAAAAATCTTTACTCGGCTGTGGAGTCTTGTTATGCCTCACCACACTAACGGAGGTCACACAGGATGTCTCGCTATGATAAAATGAATCCACCCATTCCAATCCATGCACAATTTCCCTGTATGATTAGACATGAACTGCTGCTTCAACAAAGGCCAGAACCAATCACAGGGGGCAACAGGCTGGCAGCCCACATCGCAAGCTCTCTGGAAGCATGTAAACCTTTGATGAGTGTGAGTCTGAGTGACCAGAATGTTGCCGTGGGGACGCACAAAAGTCATACTGATAGTTTCATTTACCTCAGATAAAATTTATCAGCTGCACATTTCAGTTTGCTGTCCTGAGGTTCAGGACTTATCAGGGAAGGCACTTGAAAATGTAATTAATTCAGCAAAGCATGCCCCCAAATAACATTTGACCTGAAATTGCAGCAGGAAATCTGTGTCCCCTGCGGTCACTTCACCGTGCCTGCCTTTATTGTGAACATGAAAGGCATGAACAATGAATGTGACACTCTGTCCTGTTTCTTAAAGCAGAAGGCAGACTAGTTTTCATATGGAAATTCATTCTTGATGATCAAAATTCAAACAAAATTCAAAACTGTCAAGTTAAAACATCTCCTCTTCTCTGATGGGGCAACCTGTCACTTTCATGAGATCGACCAATAGCAAACCACAATCATCCAACTATTCAATCATTTCCCAATGGACAAAATCAAGTCCCGCATTATTTATTTTTTTCTTGTTCGAGAAACCATTTAGAAAAGATGAATCGCAACTTCGGTTTCATGTCGACTTTAATCATGGCCATGGGTTAAGCAATATGTCAAACATGTAATTCAGAAAGGGAGTTAGCACTAATAGTAGTTAGTGATAGTGATAGTGATAGGTCACCCAAAAAAATTAAATTCTGTCATTAATTACTCGCCCTCATGTCGTTCCAAACCCGTTTGACTTTCTTTCATCTTCTGAACACAAAGAGTTGGAAATGTTTTGAAGGATCTGACAGTTTTCTGTCCCTCCATTGAGGATAACCCACTAAGTCGTAGTTGCGTAACTGTCAATGGAGGACAGAAAGCTCTCAGATTTGTCTTATGGGTTTGGTACGACACGAGGGTGAGTATTTAATGACATTTTTCATTTTTGGGTGAGCTAACCCTTTAATCGTGGGTTACAAAGTCATAATCTGAAGTGGCTCTGACCTAAAATTGAGGTGCCAGAGATACTGTGTAAAACACTGCGGTACTAGAATGTTACTGCTAATTGTTTGGCATCAGACAGCGAACCATAAACTAAATGACGCTGGATTCATTAAATACACTTTGTACTGGCACAGAAACTTTCACAGGCTGTTGTTTAGTTAAAAATGTCAGAGGAGATGGCAATTACATTAACTGGAGTGATGAAGAATAAGTTATTAGATAACCTGTGCCCAGTTGCACTCAAAGGTACATATTGGTACCAAAAGTATACATATTAGTTCCAAAAGTGTACATATTAGTACGTAAATGGTACATATTAGAACCCTTTTGAAGGGTCCTGTCCCAGTGATAGCTTTTGCACCTTTTTTTTCTGATAGTGTAAACTTAGCCATTGTTAATAATGTCAATTTATCCATACCTGCTGATCATATGGCTAATTACTCTGCAAATACAGATAATGTTATCATGACAACTCTGATTAGCTAGAAGCACAAGAACACACACTCATATATATCATATAAAGTATTGCATAGAAATATAAATATTACATATAATGCAATATGTTGCTTTCAAAAATCTACCAGCATGGGCTAACTCTGCCATGTTCAGTCATGTTTTTGCGCAGTCAATAATACCAACCTCATAAATGCACAAATAAGCATATTAACTCAATTTACTGGGTGAAATCTGACACCTGAATAATTAAACTTAATAATTACTCACCCAAGGTAAAGTATGAACAGTAAAAATATCAATGTAACAATTATGGCAGAAGCTACTTACATTAAGTGCAAAAAAGGTAAATTACAAATAAACTGAGAGTGATAGATATTGTTTACACCAAGTATAAACAGCAATAAATAGTATATTGTGCAAATAGTTATAGATGCTGAAGTAACAAATATAAGTAATATCCTATTTCTACTTATTGGTAAAGTTAATAATTAATTTGACAACAAGGTTGGAAATTTGCATTCAGTGTAAATAGACACTGTCAAATTACGAGGTGGTTAAGATTTAGCGTTTTTTTTATGTGCAAGAGTATAATTATGCAGGAATCTATTTCAACACTGTTGTGGTCGTTCTCCACATTCATTAATTATTTCTGCAAGCACAGGTCTTAGGAGGACAATTTGTTTACTCCGTATTGATCATTAGGGATCAAATGTGTAGGTTTCATATCATATAAATGTACAAGGCAAAGACCACCCAAGAGAATCATCCTACCCAAAATCAGCAACTTAAACCCAAAATATTAAGCTTAAACATTTCAAAAAGACCATCAAAGATATAAATGATTGAATAAACACTATACTGCATAAATATTCCTCATGACGAATTATGTTCCATGGCGTATGAGAAACACAACAAGGCACACAAGAATATAATTAGATCATAACACATTCACTTTGATTCAAATTAAATATGTTTATATGGGGAAAACATGCTTGATTTCAGTCCAAATTGGAAAATGATGCACTTGCTGCTCAAATAATATCTCATGCCAGGAAAAGAAAATATATTTTATGGAAGCTGTTTTCCCTGCTGAAATTACAGTAGGCTACACACTCCTGCTTGTTTCGGTTGTGAGCACTAAAAAGGAAAAAGAGATATGATAGACCATCAGTGAAGTCTTTCTGATGCAGAGTGAAGATAGCTTTTAAAATGAGGGGAAATGAACGCAGGGAACTCCTGTAGAGTTCAGCGCCTGTGGCTGATGGCTTTGTTACGGCACAGATTTCTTTTCCTGGGGTGAAATTAAAGGTCGAGTCGGAGGTCCATGGATCAGTGTTTATTGTCGAAACCACAGAATTTTCCGTAAGGTTTGAAGTGTATCCTGCCTTCTTCAAAGACAATTGTTTATTTGAAACACGGCACTTCATTCACAAGTGTTGCCTTGCAGAGTGAATGGGATAGTTCACCGTAAAATGAACATTTTGTCAAAATTTACTCATCCTCATGTAATTACAAACATGTATGACTTTCTTTCTTCTTTCTGTATTGAGATGTTGTATTGTTTTTGTGAAGAAAAAGTATAGGCTACATGCATTTGAGTGCATAACAGTCGAGTAGGCTATGCAAGCTTTGGAACATACTTCGTCAAATTGCGTCTTTAACTGATTGGTCACTTAGTTACGTGCGTCCTGTCACCGTTTAAGCATGCCCTGTCAATCATCTTGTCACAGTTAAAATCCCCCACATTCAGTTTAATTTAATTTCCTACCATATCGGAGAGAAATGTAATAGCACGTTGATCTGCCAGTCGAGAACTCTCCTCATGTGTTTGCATAATGATGCATTTAAAGGTTAATGATGACCATACGTATCTTCATAAAAGTTCCCAATGCTGTTGCAGATGAAATATAATGTGGATAACATTGGATAAATATATTTTGGTCAGGTTAGATAGCCCACTGATTATTAATCACTCAAACCCCTTTATCTAAACCCTATACTTAACTGTCCCTTGCTTTGTGGATCTGAAAATTAATCTGTGCTTCATTTGTTTTTTAGATGTCCCTTCACAATATCATTTTGGACAGAGATTTCAGTCTTGTTACATCCTTTAATATCCTTTTTGCTATTACAGAAGAAATAGTCTTATTTTTGCTTTCTAACACTGGTTCTGTTGTTTTAGATAACGCAGTCAATACTGTGCATGCTTGGTCATATCCACAAATCTAAATTTGCAGCTTCAAAACTAATTTTATTGTATTTTGCTCTGAATTAAAAAGTCTTGCTGATTCCCTATGTAAATTTAAAAGAAACAAACAAAAAAAGCAATTAAAACATCCCAGATATTAAATAAGATTATAAAGTCACCTGTGAACAGAGATACCATGTTTAAATGAGATCCTTCTATCCCACGATTTGAGTCAAAATGAAAATAATGCACATTTATTTCTTTTTTTTTTTTTTTTATTTTTTATTTTTTGGTTTCCTATTTATTTAACAATGTATTATCTGTTTAAATGTGAATGCTCTATGTCCCTCGTAAAAAAAAAAAAAATGGAAATTTATTTTTTGCAAATTTTTGGAGTTTTTTAAAACACATTTTATTTGTGTTTGTAGTTCTAATCGAATAGCGTGTGCATGGATCTGCACTTCAGATTCTATCCGGAAAAAAGTATACCAACCAGGTATCTTTGGAATACCTAATTATACTAATTCTAATTTCAAATACTATTTATGTGAATTAGGATGCAGCAAGAATCTTACTATAAAAGCATACAGTGACCAGGATACTTATAACTCATCATGGACAAAATTTTATTTCTTTTTCTCAATTCCCCTACATCAAAGCTCTTTATATGTGCCTCTGCATATTCATGACCAGGTTACATGCACACATTTAAATTAATATGCGCAAATGAGATTTTATAGGGCCTATATTATATTTGAAAAAAGCATTCTTCAAAACATTTCCATTTGTGTTTCACAAAATAAATACATTCATACATGTTTTGAACGACATTAGGATGCATAAATGATGTCTTTCCTCTTAAGTAATATTTTGGAAAAAATTACTTGAGGAAAGACATTATCCTTGACATCATCCTTATGAAATATGGCCTAAATAAATTGTCACTTTTTCAGTGCTTGCTTAACTTTCAATAATATACAGCATTGACTAAGAATTTTAAGTCTTCGTATAGCACTGTTATTAACTTTGAGACCTGGAAACTCCTCACTTCCACTTGAAAACAATATAGCCTACCTTCTTCTGCTGTGGCTGAATGAAAATATTGCCTATTCATAACCGCTCTCATTGTTATACATTCACAGTGTGGATAATAAATGTGAACTTCTGCTCTTATCCAAGTTTTAATGAAGTTGTAAAAGGATCTGTTCCTTTTCACAAGGTGATAAAGTTCTTGACAATGCCATCTGATCTTGTTACAGGTGTGGGATTTTTTTGGCATCCACAGTCTGCTCAATTTTCACTAGGCTGCTTTTGAGGGATGAATTTTCTGACCCATGCGGCACGGTGTAGTGGTTCCACTGCATTCGTCAGCATCAGGTTTATTAAAGCCGGGCTCCTTCTAACTCAAGGGACACGCTTTGAGCCACATTTGATCACAGAAACACGACACTGAGCTTTGATAGCATCTCAGCGTGCTTCGGTTTACAAGTTTCTGTACTTTCAGTGATTTTTACTGCTCTAGTTCTACATTTTATTACAATAAAATGCAAGGCTGTAACCATGTCTTGAACATTGGGCCAGACCAAGCTATTTTTTTTTTTTCTTAATTATGCCTAAAATGCTGAAAAGGGGTCAGTTAATGTTTCTTGTCTCTTCACATCAATTACGAATTACAATACATGGATCTTACAAATGATATTTTCCATTGGAAATTGTGAAATTTGTCAAAAAAGTTGAGTTGTAAAGATATAAATCATGCTCAGCCTCTTTGATTGGATTGGCCAACTCAAACATTTTGACCTTGATGAACGCTGTTAGACATTGACGAGTGCTGTTTTGCCATCCTAACAAAAATAAGAATATTAAATATTGTGGTGGACATATCTGAATATTTAGAGGGACATCATGCCCCCCAAACTTTGATACACACTAGCCAGTACCCACATTTATCTACTACAAATAAAACTCACTTGGACGTGTACTACACGTTAATGTCAAATACAGAGTTCCATTGTTGACAACCTAATACCCCACTACTGGGGTGAGTTGTAACACAGGCTGTAGGGATAGATGTAACAATGAGAGGTAATTTGCTGAAATGAGATCCACAATATCCAATTAATGCAAGAACATCACTGAAAAAAAAAAAGAATAAATCAGTTTTGAATGAAGTAAACAATTTAAACGGATTTTTTTTTTTTTTTTTTTACTGGATTTCTTTAAATTTAGCACAAATACAATTGTCTGGAGTGTTTGTGTGAGTGTTCATTTATCTTTACCGTAGCCTACTCCTGTTACATAAGGATTCAATCACTATCCACCTATTTTGATGTGAAGATGGGATATAACATAAAAAACGCTGGATACAAAAACCAAGATACACATAAATTCTAAAAATGTGCACAAAAAAAATGTTATAAGTCGGGGCATGGTGCGACACAAGCAATCAATTACAAGAGCCTTCTCTGTATCTCATGCTCTTTCATACTTAAAATATACTGTTTCAGTGTGAAAATAAGAACACAAACCTTGTATTTTCATGACTTCCTAACGTCATCGGACGCTTTCTTAGATTTCCTGTGGAATCTTCTCATATCCGATTCTAGACTTCCCATAATCAGTCTCTCGTCAAAAAACGTGTCCCAATTCAGGGGTTGCATCCTTCGAAGGCCGAGTTCTTCGAAGTGTGCGATCGACGCGGAAAGTATAGCGATTGCTCCATCAAAATGCGTCCTTCTTTTCCCGTGAATGCAGGATACATCAGAAGTATCCTTGCAGTCTTGCCTACCCTAGAATTCATTGCGCGCTGGAGACGAAATTGCCAGATTACACATTTAAATGTAGGCTAAGTATTGGATTTCAATTTAATCGAGTAATCCAATGTATCTAATGATACAAATGAAAGAAAAAATATATAATAAAGGTTCAAATGTTGACTTGTATGTTACGAGCATGTGATTTTAGGCTGGTTAGTACTCTTAAGACTTTATGTACATAAATTGGCCTGGTGAACAATTTTAGATTTTGTTATAATTTGAAAAAGTCCAGTAGGCCTACAAATGTTACTGCCGCTCGTCACAATGGCAATTTGTTAATGTGATAATAAATTTTGTTAGTTTAATTTTCCAAATAACCAATGGTGGAATGTAACGACATACATTTACTCTGTATTTAAGTATACATTTGAAGTACTTTATTGTTATTATTCAACTCCACTTCATCTCAGAGGCAAATATTGTACTTTTTCTGAAAAACTTACTTTGTACACATGGATGTTAGATTTTGATATTAGATATTGTTTAAAAAAATGTGAACAGTAATATAAACAGTAAAAATATGTCTTCTAGTTCAGGGATAGGCAACATCAGTCATGGGCCGCTCACCTGCAGAGTTTTGCTCATAGGCCAGTTTTGCATGTTACAATAATTTATAGTTTGATTTTTGAGCATGTGAGATACTTTCATTTATTCTTCCCTCTTTTTAAGAACATCTCAGTTACTGGCAGCCGTCGACTGAGTCAGCCCTGCAAACCTGTTAGTGGACAGTGGAAATATGCACTGATCCCAGATGATGTCCCGCTGGCAGAGGCCTTACCAGAGTCTCTATTGTGGAGCCCATCCAGGATCCCCTGCTCAACTCAATAAAAGTCTACAGAAATCTGTTTTATCATGTATACTGTTAATTTAAACTTGTATTTTGTTTTTCTTATCTAATCTTATCTTATAATCGTATCTTGTAAATACTTGTAAAAAGTACTGTAAGTAAAAATGTATAGAACAATTTATTTTGTTTCATTTAAATTAATTGACATGACAAAAATAAATGTGGCCTACAGAATAATGTATTATAACTTGCATTACAAAAAGAAAAAATGCATAGAAATTATTTTTTGTTTCATTTACAAATATAACTTACATAAAAGTAATGTATATATTGTTTCATTTACAAATTTTAAATCACATAACCAAAAGTTTATTTCTCTACCAATCTGTCAAGAAGAGAAAACAAACTGTTCATTCTCTCCCTGCTCTCTTGTCGCGCCGCTGTGATGCAGTCGGCCTTCAAATGCATAGACATAATACATACTAATAAATAAGTATTTATTATGTCTATGTTCAAATGCGTCCTTCGGAGGATGCAGCCCCTGAATTGGGACACAGCTGACATCTTTGATGTTTGATGTTTAATATACACGAGGAGTCATGCTTAGGTACAATAAGGTTTCACTGTGGGCGGGACTACCGGGAACTGCGTCGCAAACATTTGAATATTTACATTAACAGGTGATGTATTTTATCTGACCTGTAAAAATTCTTGTGAATTCTAACATTTTTTACAGTGAAGAAACAATTTAGGTTCAGCATTTCATCATGTCAGCCACATGGTGCGTAACGTCTCAGTCTATCACATTATCTTGGTTTAGCTTAGTCTTTAGACTGTATGTGTCTGTGCCCTCATCTTAAATTGATGTATTATATTAATTTCACTGATAATCAGCGGTTTTTGATTCAAATAATAGTGGGCTGCTTGTATGGAGACAAATGAGCAGCTTAAACATGAATGAATGGCTTCAAAACCGAGGGTGATGATTCATCTTTCCTTTGTTCTTCGGAATAACATCCCGCTTAAGTTTCATATCCCCTTGTTAGATAAATCAATTGTATTTAAGTAATGTGATAATAGAGAACTGGGTGCCTTTACCCGCACACTGTGTGAGTAGATTATAACAATGAATGGGATGAGGGCATGTCTGCCTTTTGTGAGACTAAAATCACATTATAAGTGAAGGACATGACCTTCCCTTAACTCTCTCCATCTGGTCTAATGCACTTAATACCAGTGGATGTATAAGAGAGGCCCCTTTGATTAAGATGCATTCAGATCAAGATGATGCTTAGGCCTAATGACATATATCTCTACTATTAAAATCTCATTTCTGAATTTTGCTCATTGATTGCACTTAAAGGGATAGTTCACCCAAAAATTAAAAATGTAATTAAATACTCACCCTCATGTCGATCAAAGGAAGATCCTTTTGATCAAATATGTGTGATCAAAAAGTTCATAAAGAGATCATAAAACTAATCCATAGAATTGAGCGGTTTAGTCCAAATTTTCTGAAGAGACACAATCACTTTATATGATTAACAGATTGATTTTAAGCTTTTATTCACATATGAACATTCATCAACTACAACTACATACATCAGTTGTGGTAAACGTAAGCTTACGCACATTTGAGCTTCAACAAGAACCAATGAGGTATATTCTCTTGTTACACAGCACATTTGAGCTTCAACAAGAACCAATGAGGTTCATTCTCTTGTTACACAGCACATTTGAGCTTCAGCAAGAACCAATGAGGTTCATTCTCATGTTACGCAGCACGTTTGAGCTTCAGCACGAGGTTTTCTCGAGCATCATGCAAGTTGAGGTTCGGGGAGTATGTTCGCTGATCAATGTTTATATGCAAATAAAAGCCTAAATTATACATGTGTATGTATATGGCTTATAATATATAAGATGATATATATTTATTTAGTATATAAATACATAGTTTATACATTTTATATATATATATTATTAAAATGTAAAATTTAAAATAATTTAAAATATATTTATATAATTTAAAAGTGCTGGCTAATGTTAATCGTAAATTCTCTAAGATTATTATTCACGTTGACACTAATGATGTTCGACTTCGCCAGTCAGAGATCACAAATTAACATTAAAGAGGTGTGTGAACTTGCAAGTACGATGTCAGGCACTGTAATTTGCTCTGACCCCCTTCCTGTTCAAAGGAGTGATGAGATACTTAGTAGATTGTCCTCACTCAATGGCTGGCTGTCTAAGTGGTGTCCGCAAAATAATATAGGGTTCATAGACAATTGGAAAAGTTTTTGGGGCAGACCTGACCTGTTGAAAAGAGATGGTATTCATCCCTCCTGGGATGGTGCTGCTCTTCTCAATATGGATGGCACATAGTCTTAGAGCTCAAACATGACAATTTGGGCCTCAGGTCAGGAAGCAGACAGACTGGCTAAACCGACCGTCTGCTAGCTGTCTCACATCACTGAGGTCAGATAAATCCCATCACATAGAGACTCTTTCACCAAGATATCATCACATAGAGACTCTGTGTCTGTTCCCCGAACTAGGAAATACAAAAAACTCCCATAAAAAATAAATATAATGCAGATGAACAAATGATAAATCTCGGGTTGCTGAATATTCGATCCCTTTCTTCAAAAACTTTAGAAATTAATTGAAAAGGCAGTATCCTCACAACTGTTCCTTTTTAGAAAGAAATGGTATCTGCGAGGATTTCCAGTCATGATTTAGACCATATCATAGTACTGAGACCACTCTCATTAGAGTTACAAATGATTTGCTCTTATCATCCGATTGTGGTTGTATCTCTCTATTAATGTTACTGGATCTTAGTGCTGTATTTGATACCATCAACCACAACATTCAGACTCGAAAATTATGTTGCCATCAGTGGAATTGCCCTAGCATGGTTCAAATCATACTTATCTGACCATTATCAGTTTGTAGCAGTAAACGAATAGATGTCATATCGATCAAAAGTTCAGTATGGAGTACCACAAGGCTCAGTACTAGGACTGTTGCTGTTCAACCTGTACATGCTACCCTTGGGAGATATCACTTCCCAAAAATGACACTTCCTATAACACCTGATGTACTCGTTACATCATAAGAAGAATGGCATCTACGCTAATGTTAGTCTTTCTGTTTATTCTGAGGTTTACTGAAGTCAGCTGGATCCGTGCCGTATCCAGATCAGATGGTGGACCTGCGCCTGGACCCATCCACAACATATCCCTGAAGTGCCAGCCTCATCAGCCCTGTGGAGGCCTCATCGACACGACAGCCATAGGCACTGATCCTCAATGACTACGTTTACATGCAGCCAATATCCGGGTTATGGTCGGGTTAGGGTCACTATTTGGGTTTCTGAAACATTCGGAATAACCCGTTTACATGCGTGAGCAGAGAGAGTTACTCCTGTATACATGGAATTTGTAATCAGTCATATATCCCGATGTACGGCGACGCACGGTTAGCGTCTGGACGTACGGACAACCTTAAGACGCAATATGCGTCATTTCCGATTCTTCTTCCTGTATCCAAAGACAACAACAACAGCAGCAGCAGCACGCGGATAATGAATAGTTCGGGGCAGATAGCGATCGCCTTTGTTTGCGCTTTCCTCCTCGCTCCAAAAGTGTGGTGCTGTGCTGCGTCTCGCCATGTTTACCTCTACTTCTTGTTTACTTCCGGTATACTGCACGCGGGTTTTTGTATGCGCCGTCTCTACTCAAAAGACCAAGATTCCTTGCGAATAGAACATGCGCAGAACACAAATCAATGTTCCTTTTGATGGGGATATGCCGATACGCGTTTACATGACCAAATATTCGGGTTAGAAAAGGGGTACCCCAGGGGTCATATCCGGGTTTTTAAAAACCGGGATATGAGCATATCCGGGTTTTTGCCGGTGTTTACATGGCCGTGCGCGACCGGGTTATTGCTAATATCCCGGTTTTGAACGGGTTATTGGCTGCATGTAAACGTAGTCAATGACTCCGACTTCCAACCAGATGGAACTCGATAAATAATCTGAATGTTCTGATCCAATCTGACTTCTGACCTGTAATGCTGCCTGAATCATAATCATACACTGTTCATTTGTTGGCCAGAGGAGAACTGGCCCCCGACTGAGCCTGGTTTCTCCCAAGGATTTTTTTCTCCATTCTTTCACCTGATGGAGTTTTGGTTCCTTGCCACTGTTGCCTTGGCTTTTGGCTTGCTTAGTTGGGGACATTTAATATTCAACAATATTATTGATCTGCCTTACTTAAGGTGGACGATGACGCAATATTCTTCTAGAAAGAAACTTTAATGTATTATTTTCATGTTCTCACTGTGAAGCTGCTTTGATACAATCTGTATTGTAAAAAGCGCTATATAAATAAAGGTGACTTGACTTGACTATATTTATGTATATATATATATACAGTACAGGTCAAAAGTTTGGAAACATTTCTATTTTTAATGTTTTTGAAAGAAGTTTCTTCTGCTAATCAACCCTGCATTTATTTGATCAAAAATACAGAAAAAAATGTAATATTGTGATATATTATTACAATTTAAAATAATTGGTTTTCAATTTATTATACTTTAAATTATCATTTATTTCTGTGATGCAAAGCTGAATTTTCAGGATCATTACTCCAGTCTATCACCCTTTAGAAATCATTTTAATATGATGATTCATTATCAAAGTTGGAAACAGTTCTGCTGCTTAATATTTTTTCATAACCTGTGATACTTTTTTAGGATACTTTGATGAATAAAAAGTAAAAAAAAAAAAAAAAAAAAAAAAAAAAAAAGAAGCACATTTTTTAAAAATAGAAATCTTTTGTAACAACAATATACACTACTGGTCAGTAATTTGGGGTCAGTAATTTTTTTTCTTTCTTTTTTTGAAATAAATCAATACTTTTATTCAGCAAGGATGTGTTAAATTGATAAAAAGTGATAGTAAAGAAGATTTATATTATTAGAATTTTTTTTTCTTTTTAATAAATGCAGTTCTTTTTAACCTTTTATTAATCAAATATATTAGGCAGCAGAACTGTTTCCAACACTCATAATAAATCAGAATATTAGAATAATTTCTAAAGGATCATGTGATAGACTTAGAAAGGATCACATGTGACACTGAAGACTGGAGTAATGATGCTGAAAATTCAGCTTTGCATCACACAAATAAATTTTTTTTTAAAGTATATTCAAATAGAAAACTATTATTTTAAGTTGTAATAATATTTCACAATATTACTGTTTTTTTTCAGTATTTTTGATCAAATAAACGCAGCCTTGATAAGCATTAGAGACTTCTTTCAAAAATATAAAAAAAGTAATGTTTCCAAACTTTTGACCTCTACTGTATATATATATATATATAAAGTCTTTGGCAAATTTGTCCTTTTAGACTTGCCATTTATTTATATATATATATATATATATATATATATATATATAAATGGCAAGTCTAAAAGGACAAATTTGCCAAAGCCAATCTTTGCCTTCAGGTCACGTTTCTGAGAATCTTTCCTATATGACTCTAATGAGCACACAGCTCATTCCGCATCTCACCCATGCAGTCTCATTTCTGTGCAAGAAGGCAAACACAATGCTTTCCACCGCCTTCAATAACTTGTCCATTTATTATACCATTTTCAGGCCTATTGTTCCTTTTGCTCAGCTGTTGGGCACGGAAATGGATTCTTGGTCAAACCGCTGTTATTAATGGACTTGACTGAGCAGAGCTGGCGGATGAAAATTAGAATGAGAGACTAAGATGACAATTGCTTTCAGAAATGTAAGACCTCCCCATTGGTGCCTTCTTTCAGCTCTGTGATTAGAAGCATTAACTAAATGTGCCTAATCAAATATTTATGGAGCACAGACACATGCCAGTGTGTATAAATTCATTTCGCCCGTGTTTGTGTCCAAAAATTAATCATTCAATCAGAAAAGACATTAGCTTTGATTACATTATTAATTTATATTTGACCAACAGGGCTTGAGAATGAATGAAGTCCGACAGAAGAGAGGACTACTCAAGTAGACCAGAAGGAGGCTTTAAACCGATCAGAGACGTTGTATCGAGGCTGATGTTCATCGATTGATGGACTCGTTCAGAGCCAGGGTCCATTATGGCTCTCAGTAATGGAGACTTTTTTGAAAACAATTTATAATTTTAAGTTACCATCAAACAAATATGATTACCGCATAAACCCTTGATATTTGGAAAGCTGTAATGGTTTTGCCTCACTATTCGGATTCACCAAGAACTGCATCATCGGTTTAAGGAGAAAGCAGAAATATCACATCTTGTCCTGCTCTAATGGCAAAACTCTATTTCTAGCAATAAAAACATTAAAATGATCTCTCTGATACATGATGTCTACCACTTAACTATGCATTGTGATATTTCATTGAGCATTGCAAAGGGAATTCCATTCCCTAATTAAGAAAATACACAAACTGGATTTAAACATACATTAGAGTGCAAAGGACGGCAAAGAGAAGAGACAGGGCAACATGACGAGAAAAAGGGTGAATAGAAACAAAAATGAACAAAAAATATTTCATCAATTTGCTCTTATTGTTGGTTGATTGAAAAATAGGAGTGCATCAAAAGGATGCATACTTGAGTTTCTCAATGATTATTATAGCATTTGGGATATGTAAATCAAAACATTTCTAGTGTTTGGTGCCCTTTTGGTTATTATTTTCAGCATGATTTTATCTTTACACAGTGCATATAGAGCACTGAAACACTGTAATTATTGGCCAAAGGTACTCACCTGCTTCCAGAGCTTGTTTTCTTTCACTCAATGTGACTGTATTCAGAAAATGTCATCAAATATTTTTCTAATGTTCTTTTAAAAAACACTGTATCAATCTATGTGGAACTCCAATCTCTTGTAAATGTGAATACAACTGAATAAACATTTTGTTTCACCTGTCATAAAGTGGATTAATAGGCTCTCATGATGTGTGAGCAGCAGAATGTTAAGAATGCTGCTCAACAAGTGTGGTCTTCAATGTAAATATCTAGTCAATGACAGCATGAGAGTCAACAAACTTTTCTGTGAGACACACTAGCCTACTTGTCTCACTCAAACACAACCACTGCCAAAACTTTATTTGCTTATGGGCCAATTTGCACATTGACATATTTTTCAAAGTTAAAGTCCAACTGAAATCAAAATTGACCCTATTTACTTTGTTAGTAGCGCATATTACTAGTATTGTGGTGAAAAATTAATCCGTGCAAGTTAATACACAGAAAAAATTGTTTGCCGTCGTAATCTTTAATCAAAGTCTGAAAAGTTACTTCCGGTCTGGAATGGCGTTCCTTCTCTGATGATCACTGTGTCCCAAAGTGAAGGCTGCATCCTTCGAAGGCCGTATTTGAAGGCCGGATGGCCGTATTTGAAGGCCGATTGCGTCACCGCGGCGCGACGAAGGACGTCCCAATTCAAAGGCTGCATCCTTGGAAGGTCGCATTTGAAGGCCGCTTGCGTCACCGCGGCTCGATGAAGGCTGTCCCAATTCAGTTCTCCATCCTTTGAAGGCCGTATTCGAAGGCTGGTTGCGTCATCGCGCCGCGACGAAGGCTTCCCTGATTCAAAAGCGACGCCAAATGCACCCTTCGTTTCCCCGTGAAAAGAAGGATACATAAATGGACACTTAGCGGCCTATTCTACCCCATAAGTCATTGCGCGCCGTTGACGCAGGATTTATTTATTTATTTTTAAAGGCGGCCGAGACTAGAGATCGGTGGTGGACAGCAAATTCACATTTAAATGTAAGTATTATGTTTTCATTTACTCAAATAGCTTGAGAAACCAGAGTTAAAGTTTCTTATAACTTCTTCTTAACTCCTTCGTCATCATTGCGTGGCTACATTTATCAGGTAGTTTTAGGCAAAACTTGTGGTAATAACGTTATTAGTTTAACGACCTATTTGTAATATTTGCACTTGTGTATTATAAGAAATATCACTCACCCAATAAAGCCCAAAACAATAAGAAAAGCAGTAGATAAGGCAATGGGGTTTCACTTTTATGTGTTTTTGTAGTGCTGTCATGCAAGCTATGTGGTTTTAACCAAATTTAGTATACATAAATATGATTTCTTAAGTATTTTGTGTGCATGTCTTGATGTGTCATATTTTGCAGTGTTAACAATGCACTTAAGATTGCTCCTCTGTGTTAAGTACCCTTTTCTACTTTTTTAGAACAATTCAGGAAAAAATGGGTCTATATATATGGATCTATGTATATATATATATATATATATATATATATATATATATATATATATATATATATATATATATATATAAAGAAAAGTAATACACACATCTTTGCTGAAATGTATTGTCCTGTTGTTGTTAACAAGCCATGGTTCATTTGCTCTGCCTTTAGGATTGCAAGTGTCCTGGGACAGGCGAGGGTGTGAGTGGGAAACCCACTGCTGACACTTGGCCCTGGTTTGTCCTCATGGATGAGGTGTTGGGACAGAGGCATTGCACCAACCCCCCTGTCCTCAATCCCTGAGGACACACCAGGGCCGAGTTCAGTAGTGGGTGCCCACGGTGAGGAGGAGCCAGGGGCAGCAGCACCAGCACGAAGGCGGCGAGACAGGACGAGTTTTTGGACTTGATAAGAGAAGAAATGCAACTACAGAGGGAGGCAGAGGCGAGGAGTGCACAGGAAAGAAGGGAGAGGATGGACAGGCTGTTTTCTCTTCTTGAGAGAATGATTGAAAAATATATATATTTTCTACATATTCTTGTTTAACTTTTTTCACTTTTATTTTTTAAAAGAAAAATGATGTACATTTATTTTTATGCAACTTTAATTGTGTAAATAAAAGAGAATGAATTGTTCTGGACATTGTTTATTTTTGTAATGACAGTCATAATTTCTGCATGAAACAAATTCTATACCTTTTTATTTTTTCAAATAAAATTGATAAATGAAAATCATTTGTTCTTTAGGCTACATTAAAGTACTTTTTCCAACTATTTACAAAATACGTTAAACATATCAAAATCAACATAAACATTTAATCTTACAATACATAAAATAAGAAAAAAAAAAGATTTAGACTCTATTGAGCTGAGCTGCTGGACCGGGATGGGCTGCCCCTGGTAAGGCCTCCTGCTGGTGGGACATCATCTGGGATGGTCTCTAGAGTGTTTAAGTGCATATTTCCACTATCCACTAAGTTGTCTACCAACAGGTTTGCAGGGCTGATTCAATCGACGGCTTTCTGAAAAAAGTACTTTTAATAACTACTGCATTTATATTAGGCTACTACTGCATTACTGCGTAGGCTATGTTGCATTTTACTTCTGTATATTTTCAATATACAGTAATATCTGGTTGTTACATTATTTTGTGTAGTTTAATGTAATCATATTGTGATGTGAGGGGAAAAAGTACTTCAGTAGGTTACTTCACATTTGTAAGTGAATACTTAACGAAATATGCAGTTCCGAAAATTAAAGTAACAAAATGTAGGCTTATTGTCACAATATTAACAAATTGTTGCTAACTAGAGCTGCGTCCCATATCAAAGGGCGCATCTGACGCGCTCGGACCGGTCTAGCCTACGAAGGATTGTTCTTGTCGCCTGGCAACTGTGACAGCTGCAGATGACGAGCGCGAGAAATACTGGACTTTTTATATTCAATTGGGTTTTGTATTCAAACAGGGCTAAACCGAAAATACATGATCCGGCAGCGCTGGGGCTAAAAAATCGTCACCATGTCCTCCAGTAAAATATAAAACATAAAAATGACAATAGCCAATTCTGGCTCCATAGTTGTTTACTCAGTTATCAAAATGAATGATCAGGATAGCAGCTGTCCTCTCGCACCGTTGCTTGGCGCCAGGAGCGGTGATCGGGAACACCTGGTTGCGCAATTAGGAAGGCTACATGGTGCGTCCTTCAGAGGACGCATAGGCTGCATCCTTGAAGTCTGCGTCCTTCGAAGGATGCAGCCTTCAACATTGGGACACAACTGTAGGTTTGACGGCTTGGGTTGGGAAACGCCTAACCACTCCCCTCAAACCGTTAGTCTGCTGAGTGAGAGATGGAGAGGAGGAGCGCTAGAGTAAAACCCTGCCCTCTGTTCAATATTCCTTTTCACTGGGAAATACGTCACAACACTGGAGAAAAGTCGTTTGCAACTTCCGGTTCACGCGGACTAAGTTCAAAACCTAACGTAATACAAAGCAAGACAGCAATTTGCTAAAATTCTAATACCATAATAAATTCCAAATCTAAAAAATTATTATTAAATATTATCTATTAGATGTAGCTGAACACCTACACATGTGTTAGTCTTTTAATTTCTATACAAATATAAAAGGGGAGCAATTAGGAATAATTTTGTACGTTAATGTAATGGACCATGTAACATGGCTGTGAAAGTCATTCTTGTTTTGTAAAGACATTTTGCCAAATAAATCATTGTAAAATTCTATATGTTATTAGTGATTTTATGTTGTTAGGGTTTTATGAGTGACACAGTGTGTTTGTTGTGTGTGACAACCTTTGCTATAGTGTAAATTTGTTGATTTGAAACATGAATTAAAGGGATAGTTGACCCAAAAATGAAACTTCTGTCATCATTTACTCACCCTCAAGTTGTTCCAAACCTGTATGAATTCTTTTCTTCTGCTGAACACAAAAAAAGTAACCAAACAGTTGATGAAGTCAATGGAGTCCATCAACTGTTTGGTTACCCATATTCTTCAAAATACCTTCTTTTGTGTTCAGCAGAAGACAGAAATGCATACAGGTTTGGAACAACTTGAAGGCGAGTAAATGATGACAGAATTTCCTTTTTGGATGAACTATCCCTTTAGGTGGTTTTAGTGCATTTTAAATGTGAAATTAACTGCTGTGCCAAGTTGAATGTTGGTTTGGAGGACTGTGTGAAGTGTTTTGAAATAGTATATTGAGAAATGTGTCCTAGCGAATGTAAAAAATAAATTAAAAAACCCTGTAACAATCAATAAAATATACATACTGTAACTAAAATTTTGTTTTGCTTGTTGTTTTGCTTTGTTTTTACCACTAGAGGGAACACTATTTAGCTAATGGACTGACTCTCTTTGTTTGATACATTATGTGACACTGCGAAGCGTCAAAACTAAAAGGTCTGAATTAGATCTATGATATTAAGTGTTGTCTGTATTGTAATGTTCCTTGTACATAACCCCAATATGAACTCATTTTTTGCTCATTAAGTATGAAGTCTACACAATAGGCAATGTGCTATTTTAATGACTGAGACTTCATCTCAGTAGGATTTCCAGAGTTTCATTCATTCACTGCAAATAATTTCTCCCTACACCAAAACTTTTTTATGCTAGCTAAGAACCGCAATATAGCCTATACACAATGGTTCAAATAAAATGCAAGTGCTGAGTCAAGTTAAATTGAAGTCAAGTTAAATCAGGTTTAGGCCTATTTTTTGTTCTGCTCGTTTGTGTAAAATACGAATGAAACTGTCCCTCTGGAAGCAAGGTGTGACATTTGTGTAACTGTTGCCATAAACAAATGTTTTGGGGTTGCATTTGCATGTTCTGAACCATGATGAAACTATCTGTCAGACGCTGGAGTGGAGAACATTTCCCCCTGTGAGACAACACATGAGCACATAAAAAAAGACTTCACACATATATTCCTAAATCTGAAAGCTGTATCTCAACAAAATCATGGCACTCCAACGTTATTTAGGGCAATTTGTTCATCTTCCAGATCTGATATTTTGAGCTTTAGATGAGACGGATCATTTTACAGATTTTGTGTTATTGGGATTTAAGATGAACCACTGATAGGAGGCTTTCAGAATTGTGTCACTGACTTATTAAAATGATTGTTAGAATAATTGAGATTCGTATCACGCTAACTATCACATCATAGCCTTTTGTTTGGTGTTAGACATAGGCAAATCAGCAGGCTATTCATCCAGTACAAAACAATGTCACACCAATGGATTACAATATCTTAGATGGAATATGAATAAGAAATGTCTACATGTTAACAGGCAAGCCAAATGAAGTGAAGTAAGCAAACAATTAAGTAGAACTGAGAAATTAGCTAATGCTCGATGATGAGAAAATGAAAAATATGTTCTTTTACATTGTAAGCAGACTGAAAAAAAAAAAAACTCTTTTAAATTGTTGTTTCTATTCTGCAGTATTACATATTGAGTAGCCTAAATCTAATTTGATATTTATATTTCTCACCTAAAGTGCACATATACCTAAATTTACAATAAGGATTCATTTGTTTACATAAGTTAACTAACATGAACTATGAGCAATACATTTGTTATTTGTTAATCTTAACGTTAGTTAATAAAAATCCAGCTTGTTTGTTCATGTTAGTTCAGTGCATTAACTAATGTTAGCAAATACAACTTTTGATTTGAATAATGTAGTAGTAAATATTTAGATTAACATTAACAAAGAAGATGCTGTAGAAGTGCAGTTCATTATTAGTTCATGTTAATGTAGTTAACTAATGAAACCTTATTGTAAAGTGTTACCAAGATATTTATTTACTTATTTTTAACAAGGAGAGCTAGACAATGAGAGCCATTTAATGGTCAGAAAGTACTGCTGTTTGCTAGCACTTCGGACACATAAAACGTCGTTCACTGCATTTGCAAGTTAATATAGTGATTAGCTCCATTAGCCCCGCCCACCGCGCTTTGAGTGACAGCTTACTGTCAGGCTGCAGGTGAAATCATCCAGCTTGTCGTGTGAGTTGTTGCGACAGAGTTGAGCTGTTTGAAACTCTGGCGTCTTCAAGTAACTAGAATGGATCTGTCGAATTAGACCCCGAGGAGTGATCTTCAACAGGTAAATCACTTTAGCCTACTGTCGATTTAAAGAGAAACACGATGATGAATGTAACTGTTTAGTAAGTAAACATTTCAGAGTCGAACTTAATCACAAACTTTTCGACGCACCTCGGCGTCCGACAGTACGCAGGAAACTAATGCGTATCAGGTTTTTTTTTTTTTCTCTCTACAAAATATTAACAAAACGACGGCTATGCTTATGCGGTTTTTGGACTTCTTGAACTATATGTGTAGCCTACATTACTTGACTTTAGTGTAGAATTTAGGTTAGTAAAGTCCTTTCCAGTGTCGCGCGCACAAACGAAGCATGTTAAAGTGATGCAACAGATGAATTAGTGTGATTAGATTATCTTCTTTGCAGAAATATAAAAGCTATATTTGGGTTGCTATCTTACTCATAAAATCTATCGTTCTCTCCATTTATTAGTCACTCATCCTCCCTCATAATAATCTAATAACCAGCTAATAGGATGTAAATGAGTTTAATCTTGCAGTTCCAACATGGAATATAAACTAAAATTCAGGTGCCATAATAAAATGAGTGATGGAATCTAACAAGTTTGCATGCTGTGTGCACTCATTGAAAAGTCAGGGAGTGAAAGGATCATGCATTGCCACATTAATCCAATGACAATTTGTGTTGTTGTGCATGGTTATTCTGTTATTTATGTACTGCACATAAACATCAATCTACTGTCAACCTCTACTTGCCTCTCTTCTGCATGCTCCATATATGAACTTATTGCTGTTACTGTTGAGTTTTTGCAATATTCATGGGATTTTATGCATTGTTGCTGTCTCTAATCAGATTATGATTATTTTCTGCGTATTAATACAAAATCCTTCATTTCACAATCACTAATGCAACTAATGTAAATAGCTGCTGTTGCTATAATGAGTCACACTGTCTGTCAGTGTCCCCCTCGCCCTGCTTGTGAGATGTGTATAGTGTGAAGATGTCATGATGTGATCGTTCATAAATGGGAGGTTCCTCTATGTATGTTCAACAGATGCCTATTCTGATCTCATATTTGCCTAACAAATTGAGCCACATGTCATGGCATGCTTTTTTTGATAAAGCCTTTAGGAGAGTCCTAATTCAACTGGGAAAGCTATTCCTTTAAAATACAGCTTGCTATACAGGAATAGTTTAATAATTGTAGGATGCCTCAGCATGCTTGGTGTCCGCCCTGCCATGGTCCTATAGCAAGTTTCGTGATGTTCTGCAAGAACATGTTAACTTCTCATCCACTCCCAGTTAATAAATCAGTGACTAAAGAATACAACTCAGTGTGGAATTTGCATTGTTGCAGAACAGCAAACAGTAATGCCTTATGAATATAATCACTATTTTGGATTTGACATAATGAGTGAATGCATTTGTAAATGAATTTTGAATGCTGAAACTATGTGAGAGTGATTAATAATTCATGGCATATTTATTTCATAACATGTTTTAATTATAGACATGATGACATATCATGAATATAATGATGTGATGGTTGATTATTTACACAAGTGAATGGTAATAATGATAACTGTGGTTGGGGACAAGAAAAATCCTAGAGAAAAAGATTACACCAATCATTGGCTACTAAGTATTTAGTGAATGTATGAAATAGTTGACATCAAACACATGAACAGGATCATCTGAAATAGTTTAGGTTATTTTTCATTTTCGCTTTGATCGAAGATTGTCTAAGTTCCAGATAAAATGAGACAATTTATTAAAAAAATAAATAAATAATTCAATGGTCAGAATTATAGGGCTCACAGAGAAAATACTATTGAGTGCTAATAAATATGTATTTGAGGGTAAAAATGCTATATCTCAAATATGTCAAATCACTATTTCAGTGGTGAGTGTTGATGTACAGCTAGCATAAAGAAACACTCCAAACAACTGAAATAACAAATATTAACTGTGTTCTAGCAGTGCCTATTAGCATGTATTATTTACATCTCCAGTACTGTTGATTTAACAGTATAATTTGTTCACATTGAGTGTTTATTTTTAACTGGTTTGGCTGAAGTATTTGATATTGAAGATATTGTTAAAAAGTAAGGTAACACTTTACAATAAGGTCTCATTGTTAACATTAGTTAGTGTATTAATTAACATGAACTAACCATGAGCAATACATTTGTTACTGTATTTGTTAATCTTTGTTAATGTTAGTTAATATAAATCCAGTTGTTCATTGTTTGTTCGTGTTACTTCACAGTGCATTAACTAATGTTGACAAATATAACTTGATTTTTAGTAATGTGTTAGTAAATGTTAGTAAATGTTGAAATTAACATTAACAAATGCTGTAGAAGTGCAGTTCATTATTAGTTCATGTTAACTAACATAGTTAACTAATCTTTACTAATGAAACCTTATTGTAAAGGGGTACCAAAAGTAATATGCCACTCCTTTCCAAAATGCATTTCAGGGGTCAAATATTGCCCAGTAATTAAAGAGTCAATCTGTAAAAATCAAAAGATACTGGGGGTCCCAAACTTGGTTCCTTCAGACGGCCAAACTGGTGGAATCGTCTGGAGAAGGATTGTAAAGTTATTCAAGTGCAAGTTCACAAATTGGCTGAAATTTCATAGTGCATGAAAAAAAAACCCAAAAAACAAAACCTTATTGAACACAAAACCAACACTTTTTTTTATAAATCTCTCAGAAATTTTAGGCACTCTTTTTGATAAGGCAGTTTTTTGGGGAACTTATAAAATGTAAAGTCCGTTGCAGGAACTGCACAGTCTGTCCATAGTTCCTTCAATAACCTTATCATTTGGAACAGGCTTCAGGTATATTTTAAAGTTCCTCAAGTACACAATAAGATATTTAAGGCACCTTCAAAGTCAGGCATGATGATGTTTGTGTATGTGATGTATTATGTACAGTATTTTTGCATCAAGCAGAGATACAACATCTAAGTGAATCAAGACACTAGTTAAATACACAGTTCTGTTTGTATCTTGTCCTATATACTGTGGTGTTACAGATATGTGGCGTGACATACAAATTTGTTTTGTATACAGTCCAATTTGACCAATATACAAAAAAAATACTCAATACCAATCTGTGGCATAATGCTTTTAACGTACCACTGACACATTTTTTTTAATCACGCAATATGAATTACGAATGTGGGTCTTTGAAAAAGTGCTATTTTATGAAGAAATTATGGGGCAAAACTCATCGACCTTCTGTTGTCTTAATGAAAAACATAATTCTATTAGAACAAAGAGTGTTTCACCACAAAGGCATTCAAATTTTTTTCAAACCTTAAAATTTAGTGATACTAAATTTAGTCATGTAGTGATTTCCTGGTCAAAATATGTATGCATCAAATGCATTTTCTATGCATAATTATGTCCAGATGCTAATTAACACACATGTGCTAGTACACATGGACAAAATTTGTAATGCCATGAAACAGCTTTAAATCTGGAAATGTTAAGCTCATTTAATAGTGAAGTGCAAGCAGAGATGCTGTAACGTCTGAACAATATGAGCATCTTGATGTTTCACTCAGAATCCTAAATAGAATTGTGCAAGCACAGATTTTTTGAACTCCACATATCCACTTGAAAAGCATGCCATGTCAACATACACGCTGCACCTGACTGAGGGAGAGAAGAAAGCTCCTGTATTGTGAATGTCATCAGATCGGCTCTTAGGTTCATGTGCATGGCATCGTCCCTCACAAAGGTTGAATTGTTAGTGTTTGCTGGATCCAATTTCGAGCAATTGCATTACAGCTGGAATGTGCAGATTCACTCTTAGACCCAAAACAATGGATTTCTTATGGTTCATTTGAAGCAACTGCATATTTCTGTCATCGATCTGGGAATGTAGCATTTTTAGAATGTCTCTGTCTCTTGCATCTGTGCAGTTTGTCATCAATGCTATTTGCATGCCTGTCAATAGCACACTATCACCAAAAATTCAGGAAGCAAGCTTTGAGGACTGTCTTAATCATTCACTTGTTTATTTATTGGTTTATGGATGTATTAATTAAACTGAGTCAGTATTTTGACAATGAAAACCGCATTTTGTTAATAAAAAGAGATGTGGGATTGTCTTATTTGTCTGGCCAGTTTGTAGTTAGTATTTAGGAAACTTGTTTGAAACCAGTCAGTGTTTGTTCAGTTCTGTTTGGTGATGTTAGTTGCACATAAATGACACACCTCACGGAAGGAAGTGCTGTAAATAACAGTGTTATTATAACGTTAGAATAATATTTCAAAGTCATCAATCATATAAAATAACACACAAGTATGAGAATTAAAAGAAAAAAATGATATCTTATCATCAAAAGGTTTCTGTTCACCAAGGCCACATTTATTTGTTCAAAAATACAGTAAAAACTGTATTATTGTGGAATAATATTACAATTGAAAATAACTGTTGTCAGGTTTGAATACATTTTAAAATGTAATTTACTCCTGTGATGCAAAGCTGAATTTCCAGCATCATTATTCCAGTCTTCAGTGTCACATGATCCTTCAGAAATCATTCTAATATAATGTTTCTTGAGCATCAAATCATCTCTTAATATTATCGTCAATGTTGTGAATATATTTGCTGCTTAATATTTGTGAGGAAACCATGATAATCTTTCGTTTTTTTTGTTTTTTTTTTGATGAACAAAGCATTTGAAATAGGAATCTTTTGTAACATTATACTCTCTATCGGTTCATTTTATGCATTCTTGCTGAATAAAAGTAATTTCTTTCACAATTTATATTCGGCTACAAAATTAATATCAAATAACACAATGTTTTTAAGCTCATGAGAAACAAATTGTTCAAACCTATTAGTGGTCTGGGTCTCCAGGGTTAAAGTTCACAACCTTAAAGTGATAGTTCAACCAAATGTGAAAATTGCCGTGTTGTTGTATCTGTAACTTTCCTCTGTGGATCACAATACAAGACACATTGCACAACGCCTAGTATCAGAACTTCAAAAACGGCTAAAAAAAACTTACTGTATGCAGTATATTGCAAGTTTTCTGAAGTCATACCAAAAAAAATGATTTGCTGAGCGTCTCCTGCTCCATGGTTCTCAGATCTCAGCCTTGCTCGTATGCGGTTCAAATACGGTGCGTCACGTCAATGATATCAAACTTTGTGTACAAACCCAACATGGCATTTGTGTGACTGAGTGAGATTTGAGAGCTTCAGCCGGATTTCTTTTTTTTTTTGCCCACTTCTTCACAGAAAGCCATTGCATGACTTCAGAAGGCTTGGAATATTGCCTATGCGTCTCGTGGACACGATGGTGCATTGATTGTTTTGTCAAACGCCCGTCCCTTTTGAAGTCCTTTGGTGTTCAAACAGAAAGAAAGTCATACGGGTTTGGAGCGATATGAGGATGATTTAAATGATTTTCATTTTTGAGTGAACCGTTCCTGTTATGTTTATGTAATAATACATGACGTCTATCAGTTTTTATCTTACAAATGTGCTATATTAGATTTCTCATCAGCGCAGTCTTAATTGGGTCAGAATTTACTCTAGATCCTGGTGTTTAGAGTGTACAATTTCAGTCATTGTAAAGGAGCAGGCCCACATCAGGACTCTTTCACTTTCACACAAAACAGTTTAGTGCAGTTCCCCCGAACTGGTAGCTTGGTGGAGCAGGGCTGCAGCCCATTGGCTGAGACGCTTTTGGTTTGTGGTTTTTTTTTTTCTAAAATCGGATGGAGCCTCAGGAGCACGTGGTAGGGGCTTCCGCTAGCTTGGTTTTACACTGCTCTTCAACATGAAAATCACTCAAGCAGGGTCCCGCAGGGTAACAACCTGTAGATGTAACGCAGTTTCATTTTTCTTGATTGCTCGGTGAACTTGAAACAATGTAAATAATTCTCTGTTAAACAACACAAAATTATAGGCCTTTGACTTGTTAGTTTGATTAGATTTGTGTCGGACTCGTTCCTGATAAGTAGTTAGTAAAACACTTCTAAATCTGACGTATACTACCGTTATAAAATTGGGATCAGTTAGATTTGATTTGAAAGAATTAATACTTTTATTCAGATATAACACATTAAATTGATCAAAAGTGATAGTAAAGACATTTATAATGTTGCAATATATTTCTATTTCTAAAAATAAATCTGTTCTTTTGAACTCTTTGTTCATCGAATAATCCTGAACAAAAAAATCATCATATTAGACTGATTTCTGAAGGATCATGTGACACTGAAGACTGGAGTAATGATGCTGAAAATTCAACTTTGACGTCACATGAATAAATGAAATTTTAGAATAAATTAAAATAGTCTTTAATCTTAATATTTCACAAGATTACTATTTTACTGTATTTTTGATCGAATATCAGAAGATTCAATCAGAATTTTGATTCAATGTGTCTCAGTCTCAGTGGTCAGATCACATTTCGGGTAGTTTTTTAATACAAAGTGCAGTATATTGTTAGGAGCGGTGTCCAAATTCACTCATTTTCCTTCACTCTTTCCTCATATTGCAAACTACGTTTTGAGCAACAACAAAAAAAAATTCAGTCTTTACACTCTATAAATGACTTTCAGATGTTCTATGAGTCTCATGCCGCTTAGACAATGATGCAGACACAGATATATTAACTAAGTGGAAGTTGATCTCCTGATAATTTGTATTTAAATATACTATAAAATGAGTATCACTTCTGCTGTGCAACTTTAAATGTGTTCCCAACATTTCTCCTTTTAAGAGGCCCCGCTAAACACCTGCTAATGAAATGAGGAAGTGAAGAGCGCTCTCTTACTCACTCGCTCCAAAATAAGTCGAGAGGAAATCTGGTCAAGGTATAAAAGACAGGGGTGGGGGTGGACTGTGTGTTTGTGTGTCTGTCGGGGTGAACCGCTGTAGTACGTGATGCTTCATTTTTAACTCGGCTGAGTCACGTCCTGACATGAACACAAAGCCAATGTGATGAATGACAGTATAATGCCGTATCTCTTAATCGGCGTGTTAAGATGTGTGGGGAGAAACCCATCGTTTCCTAAGGAAGGGCGCCGTTAAAGGCCCTCTCTCGCAAATCGTGGGCGTTGTCGGCGTGGGAGAATGCACACACGACCTAGTGCTCAACGTTGACACAGTCTCCCACTCATTTAGGCCTATCTGATTTCCAAATATGAGAAACTGTCTTTTAAACAGCATGAGACGATGCTGATGCATGACGACATAAGTTCTTCATCCCTCCGACATCGGGCTGACTGCATATTGCACTTGAAAATTGCAAAGGCTGGCTGAAATCTGCAGTTCTTCTTTCCCTTAACCAGAAGCCAACCTCCTGTGTCACACTCCTACTCAAAAGTCAAATGTCTCCTGTCTGCTAGGGATGGGGAAGTGAGGCCATTACGGTTAGTTTGCGCTCACAAATGCAGTTTTTCCTGAGCCTAGGGGTGCAAAAGCGAAAGGGCAGATATAGGGATGTTTGGTATGATGGATTCACAGGAATATGCAAAAGCGTGTGTGGGCATATCAGTAGTAATGGTTTGATTTCATTTGCAAAGGCCCATGGAGCGCTGGAAAACATTGCTGGTATTATGCCACTGAAGTGGTCCGGCTGCAACTTCACCTGCAGCAAGAAATTTGTCATGCAGAGTCTTGAATTAACATGTTGCTGCTCGTTAATTTACATTTACGCCCCACAGAAAATCAGGGAAAATATGAAAGGTTATCAAGAGCATGCTGGAACCTTTTTTTTTTTTGGGTAGGACTAAATTGACTCAGAGGCCAGAAAAAGACACACACACCTTGTATTGTCTCTTTAAAGTAGGTGAGACATCAAAGTATTCTTACTAGAGAAAGCCTTTTTTTTTCAGTTTCATTGTGATTCGGTTTCTTCCAGAGAATGGAACTGTGACATGATGAATGTCTGAGGAATTGGCTGGAATTTAAGCCTTTTTGCCATTGGACAATGAACCTTGTCATGAGGGTGACTCGTGTACACTCTTAAACATCTTAAAAGATTCGGTTTACAGCCAAAGGTTCAGATGCATTCATTTGATCAAAAGTGACAATTAATACTTTTCATAATGTTACAAAATACTTCCATTTCAAACCAATGCTGTGAAAAAAATCACAGTTTCCACAAAAATATGAAGCAGCACAACTATTTTCAACATTGAAAATATGTTTCTTGAGCATCAAATCAGCACTTCTACTTGGTAAAGACTGCACTGAATGTTGAATGTTCATTAACAACTGACCAATCAGCTTCGAGCTCTAGAGACTACTAGATTCAGCAGCATTAAAATAGGTCAATTACTTTATTTGCTATGTTATTTACATTGTTATAAAACAAGTTAGGTTGTCATGGGCATGACAAATTAGATGGTTGCTCTCCATTTTGCAATCGCTTGTCAAACTGTCCGAGAGCTTTTGACACAGGATGCGTTCTGTGTTTCCTCTGGACTGTTTTTCTAATTGTTGGTCTATATGTTTAAAGGGATAGTTCACCCAAAAATATCCATATATATAGGCATTTGTCAAAATATCTATGCTTTTATTGTGCCCTATACCTATACACATAGAGCAACGACCTCAAAGCTGTTCATTACATTAATAAACCCCTTAATTTATTAATCTAGTATGAAATTAGCAGCAAGCGTTCGGTACTTGCACCTCCTCACTTTGAAAGCTTTATTAAAATTTGACTTAATACATTTAAATTAAGTGTTCGTTTAATTCCAGTGTTTTTGAGTCTTCATAATGTATTATGTATGGCCTTTATCAGCATTTTATCAGCCATCTGCAGGCCTGCTCTCGGCACTCATAACATTCGACCGTTAATCACTGTGCCGCAGTGCCGAACAGCTACACCGTTGATTCACACGTGTATGTGAGTGTCAGTTTGAGCTGCAGCCATCAGCTATTCAGAAGACAATCAGCTCAGTTCTGCAGTAGTGGAGACAAACTCTTTCACATCAACGGTGTGCTGTGACATCTTTACAGCCACTGTCAACAAGGTTTAAAAAAAAAGATATGGTTTGTCACACCTCTCTGAATTGAGGCAGTGTGTGGTGGCACTGACAAAAGCGTGCCCACCACCACAGGACATGAATACCCACTACAGCTGCAGGTCACTCTCGCATGAATTGTTTCATTGTTGATTTTATGCTGATGATATTTAAAGACAATAAATGGCTATTAAAGGTAGTAGTGTTAAAGTAACTTCACAATTGTGGAAACAATAATCATTGTAACTGAAAATGTATACAGTTGCAAGTGTCAGGGACAGTTTAACAACATATCGTATTACTCTCTTGTAACAAGAAGTTGTATTTAAATAAATTACAATTAACCTTTAAGCAAATAAATCTACATGAAACCCTGTTTGCGGATTTAAAATCTCTAATGTGAGTGAAACAGGAGGAAATCGGTTCAGCTGACAAAACCTTTGACAACATGTCAGATTTTCAGTAGAGCTAAAAATGCTATAAAATAGTTTTGAAAATTGTAAGTTTCAAACCATGCGTGATCTGTAAAACTGTACGTCTATCCATCACAGCCTCATTTTCATTAGTGTTAAATTCATTATGGCATCTACCCTGATTTAAGTTTATTGGCTGCACGGTCAGAGACATCAGCAGAAAAGGAAATTAAACGTATAAAAAAAGATTATATTTAAAGCCTGTATGATTTGGGGAAAAAAACTACTAAATAAAATGATAAAATTGCAATTTAAAAATTGCTATGTTTGTTTGTAGGGCTGCACAATTTGGCAAAAAAAAAAAAAAAAAAGGATTATATATAAACAATAAGATGATGATGATGCTTATAATAATAATCTTAACACTTAACAATAATGTTTCATTAGTTAACATGAGTTAATACTTTAGTTAACATGAACTAAGTTAACAATAATTGTACACCATTTATTAATCTTAGTTTGTTTATATTAACATTTGCTAATACATTATTAAAATCAAATGTTGTATTTGGGCAATTCCACGCAAAACTGTCACATCCATAACGCCAACTCAATGCCATGGTATTGAGTTGGCGTTATGGATGTGACAGTTTTGCGTGGAATTGCCCATTTGTTAACATTAGTTAATGCACTGTGAACTAACATGAACAAACAATGAACAGCTGGATTTATATTAACTAACATTTAACAAAGATGAATAAATTCTGTAACATATGTATTGCTCATTGTTAGTTCATGTTATTACATGGCTTGGTTGAATTCTTATGTAGAATACGGTCTGTTATTTCTTGATAACAGATCGCTGCTAAGTATAACACACCGTTGCATTGAAAAACAGAGTGTTGCTATAGTATTCTAACCGTAGAGACGGAACGGACTATTTTCTTTAGCGAAAGCAATACAATCGTTTTTAAATCAATAAACTCCTTTTTAAATCAATATTTTGTGTCAAATTATTGATTTATTTGGTAGGTAGCCATGTAATAAGAGGGATAATGTAGAGCGAGGCGGTTGTTATAGCGAATACAACCCCGACAGGCTGATTCAAGCAAGGGGGTAATGTTTCAGAAAAAACTGAAGCTTCCCTGGGCGCCGCCATTGATTAGTGGACCATCACCTGCTGTTAGCATTTCCTTTGACTCCCATTCATTTTGGCGTCACTTTGACAGCGAATAACTTTACATCTGAGGTGTTTAAAGACTCTATTTGTCCATTATTTATTTATAAAGAAACACGAAAATGTATAAAAGGCTCCATTACCTTGTATCTTACGTTATGGCCCTGTAGAAGCAGTTTTTGTAAATATAGGCTAACGATTGCATCATAACCACGCGACTCTCTGTCGCACAGTAGAGAAATTACCGTATGGACAGGAGGAGAAGCTCACAGGCAATTGGGGGTACGTGGAGGCAAAATGACAAAGTAATTAATCAGAATACTTGAATACAGAATACCTGCTGCTAGCTCATGGACACCTCCTACTCACACTCTCCGTCTCTGCAAGTTGCGGAAGGGAATGATTCAGATTTCTCTTGGCACAGCTACTAGAAGACAGACGGGTTGCTCACGTCACATCTACATCATCAAGCTCAGTTTGAGTCTGCGCAGTACGCTCGGCCATCAGGAAGTGAGTGCTTTTAATTGACCCTTCGCAGGGAGCTTGATTGACAGGTGATCTGACCAATCATACTTCGCCATCCGCCATTTTGTCTGACAAAGCAGTCAGGAGAGTTAGTAGATTAACATGGGAGGGTTTGAACTTGAAAAACGGAGTGTTATGACGCCTTTCCGTGGTTAAAACAACATTCCTTCTTATGTTTGTTCATGTTTATTTGAGGCTATAAATTAACTAGAAGGAAGAGATGATCGGTTCACGAGCAGCTTTAACTGATGCTCTACATCGATCTGTCACGACACATTAAAGAGCCACAAAACGGTATTTATTGTTTAAATTTCTTTTAAAAAATGACAAAATTTGAAAGGTGAGACTTTGTTTAATATGTTTAATATGAAACGTAACCGAAAAGTAACCTGGTCTGTCCTGTCTGTCAGCGTGTTGTCAGTCTCCTCTCTGCTCCGCGATGTATTTTTCACTGCGTGAGAACATGGTGTGGCCTGAGAACGGCGTAGCTTGTCGGACATAGCGACAGTAACTAAGGGGGGCGGGTCTTTGCGAACGGTCAATTGACTTCACTTTTCTCCGTTGAATCCAATGGGGTCGCTGTGTCCATTTATTTTACTGTCTATGGATTCAAGACCTGATCAGCCTGTTGGGGTTGTATTCGCTATAACAACCGCCTCGCTCTACATTATCCCTTACTTAGTTTAATACATTAACTAATGTTAATAATTGAGACCTTATTATAAAGTTAAAATTGTTGTTATTATTATTATATACAAATATTCAACAAAATATGATTGCTATTGTAATATTTTATTTGACAGTGTAATTGTAAATTTACAGTGCTAATATTTATGTATGTGTTCTTCGATTTCAAACGTTATCCATCAAACTTATATTTTGGTGGAAAACTGCAGGTAGCCCTTAAAGCTTGTAAAGAACACAGTGCTGTGTTTATTCAAAAAGCCCTATTGTGATTTTGGTTGTATTTCGATCAGTCATGCATCCCACATCTATCTTTGTGCATGCAATAACATGTTTAATTTTTATCTTATGTGCTTTCAATGCTGTGGGTGTGAAAGGAGTGTCGAAATAGCGTCTGAAACTTGATTCTCCTTCATTGTCTCATAGGGGCCTCTGCAGGAATGGAGAACGGAAGCTTAATGAACTTGCTAGAATATGGGGAGGCCTCGTGGGAGAATGCAGAGAAGAACCGGTACATCTTATGCCGTTTCATCAACCCCAACAAGCTAACCTCATATCTGCGACAATGCAAGGTCATCGACGAACAAGACGAAGACGAGGTGCTCAACTCACGTCTGCTAGAGTCCAAAGTCAACCGAGCAGGTATTATTCAGTGTTCTTGTGTGTGTTTAAGCACTGTTGATGATGTGATACGGATCCATCCAAGGTTGGTTTCACTCTCTAAGTTGGATTGAGGAGACATCAACATTCATAGATGCCAGTGACAGACAATACTAAACACTGTGGAATATGGAAATGCAAATTCCATGCCGAAAACATTTACATGCAAATCACATCATCAATCAGTTACTCGGTCACCCCATCTTTCACTGTGTTTTTTCCAGTGGTGTAATTTGATGATGAATGGACGCTTTTAATCCTGTGAGCTGCTGCTGTAGTTTTTCTTTCCCAACGACTCCTTCCTGAACCTTCGTATCATTTTTCAACTTCGGAACGGCCAGAGGCAGAACGGATGACAAGGATTTCGCCGAGCAGCTTGCTAAAATCTGCACTGTTTGTTTGTCACAAAGCAGCACATCAAAATGCTTGTTTACCACGACTGGGATTTTCACAGCCCCCTAATGATTCTCTTTTCCCTCTGGGACTAGCAGTTTGGCATGCAATACAGAAGATCTTTCAAGTACTTTTTGTGCCATGACTTTCTCTAGTGAGTTAAAATACAATGCATCGCTTTTCTCAAAGACAAGTCTGGACATTCCTGCTACAGTGCAACAAAACTACAAAGTAGAAGTCCAGCTTCAAGCAAAATGTCTGTCCACACCAGATGCGACATTTCTAAAAGAAACTAATGAATAAATTGCAAATCACAGCCAATCAGAATAGTGTGTGGGCGGAGCTTTCTCTGCAAGTGCATTTCTGTCTCATTTTAATATAATGCAGATCACAATCAGTACCTAAGCTGTCAATTACATTTGTGAAATGATAGGGTGTGGTTAAAATGGATAGTTTACCGTAAAATGAAAAGATTTGTCATTAATTACTCACCCTTGTGTCTGTCCAAACCTGTAAGACTTTCATTCATCTTCGGAACACAAATGAAGATTTTTTTTTATGAAATCTGAGAGATATCTGTCCCTTCATTGACAGCCTACAGAACTACAACTTTGTCGCTTCAAGAAGTTTCTTTAAAATATCTTGATTTGTGTTTTGAAGATGAACGAAAATCTTGGAGTAAATTATGACAGAATTTACATTTTTGGGTCCACTAACCCTTTAAGCACTCAGAGAATAGATGGGGTGAATTTCCATTTTATTCTGACTTAAAATTATTATGTACAATTGATCAATATTTGCTTTCATTTTTTTTGTCTTGTCAGCTAAATAACTAAACTAAGATGCTGTTTTATTGAAGAACAACATAAAAAATGACAATGATATAACATAAAAAAACATTTAAAGTTCAAATATTACCGCTGCTGCTGTTTGATATAAATGATTCAACCTGATCCAATTAACAGATACTAAGTATTTTTTAAGGGTCACATCAGGTAGAAAAAACACATTGTACTTTTCTCAGTTCAACAAGTGTAATGCTGCAGTGGTTTTTGTCTCAGGTCGGTTGTTGGATATCCTGCACACGAAGGGAGAGCGAGGCTATGTGGTTTTTCTAGAGAGTCTGGAGTTGTACTACCCTGACCTCTACAAACTGGTCACGGGGAAGGAGCCCACTCGCAGATGTTCCACTATAGTCGGTGAGATGCTTTTAAATTAAAATGCCACCCATATAAATGACCTACGACCATGCCTTAAAATGTCTGTTGCCTTCCACCTGCTTCCCCTCTGGGATGAGCATCTGCCTTAAATCCTCCTTCAGATTTGTGCAGTAGCCTAATAAACCAGTACTGTGGTGGTACTATGGTGCACTAGTGGTACTTTGGTGATAAATGATTACCATACTCATACACCGTGGTGTTTACATTACATCTCAATAACAACATGGTACTTTTTTGTGCAGTTGTGTTTCTTTGACTGTATTTGGTTGTTTGCCTGTAGTGGAAGAGGGCCAGGAAGGACTCATCCAGTTCCTAATGAATGAAGTCATAAAACTACAGCAGCAGTCCAAGGCTAAAGACGTGCAGCGAGTGGATATCTTGACCAAATGTCGCACACTAGAGGATGATTCCAAGAAGCTACGGCTGGCCAACCGGGAGTTGCTGACTTTCCAGGAGCGCTACAATAAGATGAAAGAAGAGCGCAATAACTATAATGACGAACTTATAAAGGTGAAGGATGACAACTATCAGCTGGCCATGCGGTACGCTCAGCTCAGCGAGGAGAAGAATATGGCCGTGATGAGGAGCCGAGACCTTCAGCTTGAGGTCAGAGGGCTTCTGAAAGCATTGCATTGTCTCTGTCTCCTAGAGTTACTACTAAAAGTGATGGGTCACTCATATTTACATGAATTATTTGACTATGTGGGATACAAATGTTGGCTGCTGTCTCTCCATTTCCTCCAGATTGACCAACTAAAGCACAAGTTGAACAAGTTGGATGAGGAGTGCAAAATGGAGAGAAGGCAATCTCTGAAATTGAAGAATGACATTGAGAACCGCCCTCGGAAAGAGCAGATATTTGAGCTGGAGCGGGAGAATGAGGTCTTGAAGATCAAACTCCAGGAGCTGCAGTCCATCATACAGGTGAAGACCCTTTCTGCATCACAGTAAATAGAAGACAGTGATAAGCAAACAGTTGGGAAAGGTTATTCAAAGTTAGAGTTTTCACAGTTATTTTGTTTCTTTTCGTGCATAGCCCGGTCCTCTGCCTGATTCAGACAAGGCCATCTTGGATATCCTGGAGCATGACCGGCAGGAGGCTCTGGAGGATCGTCAGGAGTTAGTCAACAGACTCTATAACCTGCACGAAGAGGTCCGACAGGCCGAGGAGCTTCGGGACAAGGTCAGGACTAGCCTTATGCCTTGAATAATCATTTCAGCTTCAAGCTGCTTCCCAAACAATGCATTGCAAATATACATGTTGGGTAAAATAGCCTATTTTTAATTAGATAAAAATAATGGATGCTTTTTCAAAAAGGCCTCGCTAGGAAAAACGTAAAAAATGTTCAAACATCAAATTGAAATATATTACTATTCAAAAGTATGGGTCAGTATGATTAAAAAAAAAGATTATAACTTTTGTTTAACAAGGATACCTGAAATTAATCAAAAGTGACAGTAAAGATAATGTTACAAAAGATTACATTTTGATCTTTCTATTCATCAAAGACTCCTGAAACAAAAATGCATCACAGTTTCCACAAAAATATGAAGCAACACAGCTGTTTTCAACATTGTTGATAATAGGAAATGTTTCTTGAGCATCAAATCATCATATTAGAATGATTTCTGAAGGATCATGTGACACTGAAGACTGGAGTAATGATGCTGAAAGTTCAGCTAAATGGTGAAATAAATTACATTTTAAAATATATTTATATATAAAAGTTATTTTACATTGTAAAAATATTACATAATACTGTTTTCTGATCAAATAAATGAAGCCTTGATGAGCATAAGAGACTTTTCAAAAACATCTTACCGACCCCAAACTTTTGAAAAGCAGTTTTCATGATACAATATAAGTAGCCTTTATTCATAGGTGTGCTAGTTGCACTGCGTTCTGGGATTAACTTATCTACAAGTAATGTAGTACTTTTTTGCCAAAATTAGTCATATAACAGCACAACTTTGCTGCCTACTGTTTAGATCAGTCTTTATGTCATGAGACTGTATGTGATGCCTTAAAATGCTGTCTGGATAGGCAACTCACTTTTGGAAGAGAGCTTCAGAGTGGGGTCATATTGGTCACTTATGATCAAATATCATAATGAACATGCCAAATGTGATATTACATTGGCATAATGGGGCATTAAGTGTGTTTAATATGGACTCAGCATGAGAGATTTTTAGTTGACGGCTAGAAATAATGAAGTGTAGGCAAAGGTTGTTTTTTTCTTGTCACACATGAACGAGAAGTGACAGAGCCTGATGAGGACTGGCTGCTCTAAGTGGCCCCTTCTGCAATGTGCTGCAGCTCTAATTAGAAGTGCATCTGAAGTGACGTGTGAAAAGTGTCAGAATTCAGGGTAAGGCAGGAAGGGGGGGAGGGGTGGTGGCAGTGACGACTTATCACAGTCAGACCATTTTTTGAGCTTTTCAAATATTCCAATTCTTGCATGAAATGTGTATTTTATAGTGCTGAAGGCCTAAAAAAAAAAGTATTTTAGTTAGTCTTACCAGCATCTCTCTTAACTCTGCAACCATGTTTAATACATGCAGAATGCTTGTCAAAGCCAAACAATATCTTCCACATTCCCAAATAGATCTTTGCTGTTTGTTTGTTTATTGACATGGAAAGTAATCCTAGTTTGAAAGGATTGCTGTGCTATACTGAAATTTCTGCTGCAGCAAAATGTAAATGTATGCCGTAGCAGAGCTTTTTCTCTGTAAATGATGAAGCAGTCAGCAGGGTTTGAGCTGCATAACACCATTGTGAAGTGTAAAATGTTGTTCTGAGGGTTAGGTATTAATAATGTGCTACAAACTGTTGCTTATAAATCTTTTTTACAGTTTAGAAGGTTTCCTCTCAGGTTCATGTGATGCAGTGTTGAATGATGCCACTGTGCTCTTTATTCTACTGATGGGTTTAAATGAGAAATGTTTAATCTAATAATGCACAGTACCTGGAAGAGAAGGAGGACCTTGAATTGAAGTGCTCCACGTTGGTGAAGGACTGCGAAATGTACAAGAACCGCATGAATACAGTCATGGTGCAGCTGGAAGAGGTGGAACGTGAGCGGGACCAGGTTGAGTACTAATGTGTTCCTAGCGATGGCTTTAAATCAGATCACTTCCCGTTACTTAAGAGCTACCGATATAGTATTGCTTTCTTCGTCTCACAGGCTTTCAAGTCAAGAGATGATGCTCAACACCTCGTGTCTCAATGCCTGATTGACAAAGACAAGTACCGCAAGCAAATACGGGAGCTGGAAGAGAAGAGCGATGAACTTCAAATTGAAATTGTACGCAAAGAAGCCAAGATAGTCAACCTGGAGTGCAAACTGAGACGGTTGGCTAAGGAAAATGGTTTGGATCAGGTGAGACATTATCTATTGTGTTTTTTTTTTTCTATTTTGAAACTCCCCTTTCATGTCTTTGATGTCACAATATCAGTTGTTGGTGCATTAGATATATGCTTTATTCCAAGCCGCTGAATATTTCTTCTGATTTCTTTCATGATGTTTCCCCCTCAGAGTCTGCCACGAGACATTACTCCACTAATTATAGCTCAGCACTTTGGGCAACCTGATGCAAATACAGGAGGTCCTTCAGAGGACTCTGGAGAAGAAACTGTTGATGATCACGAGTTTAAGCTCCAACGCAGATGTAACCTCAAGGGCAGAGTGAGTAGAAACTTCTCATTGAATGTCTTTGTAATTATTATATGGGTATAAGCTATTATTTCTGCATTTCAACATTTGTCATTCTCATTTATTAGATTAACAGACCAAAATCTCCAGCAGCTGGACCCAGAAGTCCTCAATTCCAAAGTAAAATGTTTATTAAAGAGCTCTGATGGTGCTGTATGCAAACTTGCAGTTAATATGTGGTTAAAGCATGATAACGTTCACCAAATGTTTGCAATAAGAATGAGCTTGGCTTCTTTTAATTTCATCTCTTATTATGTAGCCTTGCCTTTCACCAATGGAGATCTATCAGAACATGCAGCTTCTGACAACACGGGTCTTACCAGTGCCAGCGTAATGATTTCTCCTGCAGAGACCTTCTGTAAAAATGTATGACTCATTTTCATCTCATTTGTTTATCTCTCCAAGTAGCTTTAATTTGAAGGCAACTGTTGTGTATGTGCTTTTTTAATTTTTTTTTTTTTATAGCTGCGTCCCCGTAACGACAGCATCTTGTCCACTGCGCCAGAGCCTCCAGGCCCTCAATCCATTGTCAGGAGGATCAAGGAGAACCCAAACTCTCAATACAGGTGGTAAGTGTAACATACACACATAAAACTTGTGTAGCTGTATGTCTTTAAAACTAGCTGTGGCTATATTGTTACTTCTTTTATAGATTATTTAGACTGCATTTCCACAAAAAAATACCATAGTTAACGCAGTAACAATAGTAAAGTCATATTGAATTGTTGTTGGTTGGTATTATAGAGTAAGATTTACTGTGCTGAATCTGTCTTTCAGTCTTCCCTGTTCAGAAACTGCAGATACTGACAGTGGAGACAATGGTATGAGCATGCATAAATGATTTATTCTGCCCACTCACCGTCTGAATCATACACTTAAGTGACTCGCCTTTGTAAAAATGTATTTTTCTTTTGCTGTAGATGACCACGACTTAGACATGTCCTCCTACGGGCCTTCATCCATCCATTCATCTTCATCTTCCCACCAATCTGAGACAATGGACTCGTATGATTTGGAGCAAGTCAATAACATCTTTAGGAAATTCTCTTTGGAGAGGTTTTTTTTTTTGTTATTTATAACCATTCTTTGAACACTGCTGTGAATTCCTTTTTGGTGACTTTGAGAAAAAAAATCTTTATGTCTCCGTCATCTCAGTTCGTCCTCACTTTACAAAAGTATAAATCAATATTATAACTTCTCTTTGATCTGTGCATGTGTCTATTTTTTTTTTTCCAGACCATTTCGTCCTTCATTGACCTCAGGCCCTCAGCGAAACTCATTGCGGCCGGTGCAGAGCCTTTTTCTCTCTGGTGAAAACCTACTGTCAGAAATCACTATGATTGGTGGAAATGATAGTGGCATCTTTGTGTCCTTTGTCCAGCCTGGCTCTGATGCAGAACAGGCCGGAGTTAAAGTCGGACACCATCTTTTAATGGTGAGTTGAACTCCTACATTTGTTCCACAACCAAAAAAAAAAAAAAAAAAAAACCTGTAGTAGTGGTGATTTTGTTTTTCCCCAAGCTGGAGGGCAGTATCCGTGGAGAAGCCCAGAGTGTGGCTTTGGACACCTGTACCAAGGAGGAAGCTCACTGGACCCTGCAGAGATGCACTGGACAGGTGCATCTCCATTACAAGTCAAACCATGATGGTGAGTCCAGACTCTTAAAAGGAAAGAGTTTCAAGATTTCAGTGCGAGGGTCCAATATTTCGAAAAGTCTTGAGAAGAGCCTAATAACATATGCAGACTCTAAAGAAAAGACAGGGCTTTGGTTCTGTCTGAATCAAATGAGCTGCTGCTCTGTTTGGTGTAAAAGTCTACTCTTGAGTCCATCACACACACCATCTTATTCAGTGTGGCGTTGGGTTGCATTCAATTCTCAGCACCTCAATGGCTCCTGTTCTCAGATGTTATTTATTAGAGCACAAAATGTCCTGTTTTGAGCCCGCTTTCTTGTTTCCAGGCTACAGACGGCTGCTGAAGGATATTGAAGATGGCGCAGTGGTGTCTGGAGACTCCTTCTACATACGTCTCAATCTGAATATCTACAGCCAGTCGGACAGCTGCTCACTGAACGTACGATGTGACGAGGTCCTCCATGTTCTGGACACCATGCACCAGGGCAAATGCGAGTGGCTGTGCGCCCGTGTGGACGCTTTCACCGACAAGGACCTGGAGAGAGGCACCATACCGAGCTACTCCAGGTAAGGACACTGAACAATGAGTGACCATTATAGTGTCGGTTTCAAATCGAGTGTGAACATTTGTCTATTGTCTGCTGCAGATTGTTTGTCAGTGTGTGGTTGAGTGTGTGGGTGTGCATTTTTATATCTGTTGACTGTGATGAGAAGCTGTGAAGCAAACTTAGCTGTCACCTCCTCCCCAGAGCCCAGCAGCTCCTCTTGGTGAAGATTCAGAAGCTGATGTGTCGAGGAGGTCGAGAGGAAGTCGAAACTCTGAGAGGGCTCCGGGTCAGTTCCTTCTGCATTGTTGGAGAAATGTGCCCACTTTCGGCTTTTACATTTGTAGATGAGTCAGAACTGACGGGACACAACTTGAATGCCAATTAAAGGGACCATATTCAACACTTTTTGTAGCTTTTTATCATTTTGAAGGGATAGTTCTCCTAATAAATGAAAATTCTGTCATCATTTACTTACCCTCATGTCATTTTAAACCTATATGACTGACTTTCTTCATGGAACATAAAGATATTTTGACTGTTTTTGTCCATCTAATGACAAAACATCATCTTTTGTGTACTGGTCAACTGTAGGTCTAAAGGCCCGTTCACCCCAAAAATGATAGCAATAAAGAAAACTATAACAATATTAGCAGCATCCACAACATCGCACGGTAACGTGGTGGATTCTGTTGACTATCAATGTTTTTATCAGCGATATTGTTCTTCTGTCAATAATGTTATAGATTTGGATTGTGCCATTCTCACAGAATCAGAACGATTATTAAAACTTTTATTAGGGGCCAAGCACCGAAGGTGCGTACTGCGTTGGCACCATAGACTGTAAAAAAATATGGACGTAGTGTCCGTGACGTCACCCGTAGGTTTCTGAAGAGCGTTTTTTGAAGACTTAAGTAGACGGAGCTAGCCGCCGCCATCTTGGCAGCGTGTCACTCCCGGATAACAGAAAATGGGCAAAGAGGCGGGACGTGGGTGGAGCTGAGGTGCCTGGTTGTTGAAACCACGCCTCCTAGCTCGACGTGATCGAGTTTGCTCAGGCTTAGGAGCTAATGCTATATATGCTACTGGCCTCGTGCTAAAGTGACAGCTGACTTGAAAAAGTAAAGACAATAGTTAAAGTTCATGTTTTTGCCCTTCTAAATACTATAATAGTTAAAAGACAACTAAAAGTGAGATTATGTGTATCGTGATACATTATTATTCTGCTAGTTAAAAATGTATTATCATGCAGTAACTTACAATATTGCTCTGCTTGTGTGTATGACAGTGATTCATGCGCATACATGTCAGTCAGCGCGCCATCACATGTCAAGTTCGTAGAGAGCTTTATTCAGTCCATTTTAGGTCAGGAGATATGAAATAAAAAAGTTTTTCTTAAAACTTCGAAACGGATTGGCCAAAAATCACAAAACTGGTCTCTTTAGATTCAGTGCATCATGCCGAGTCGAACGATACCCAATTTTCCCATATCGGCCATTTTCAATTTGAATTGAATTTTGTTGTAAAATGCTACATTTTACAAACGCATTGGCGTATCGTTATGCAACTCGGTTGTTGCCTTCGGCACCATGCACTGACAGTACTCAAAACGTTTCTGGGCAGCGCCAACTTGTGGTCAAAAGTTAAAATGAAATTATTGAACAATTTGAATAAATTAGCCTATTGTAATGACACTGGTCTTAAAAATTTATTTGGTCATGCTGAGAGCATAGATACCAATTTTGTCATTTTTGGCCGATCTTCCTGTCCGCCATTTTGATAACTTTAAAAACCTACTTTTTCGAACTCCTAGACCATCTTCAGACTGTGCCGACAAAAAGTTATGGATTTCGTGTCGATAGCTGTTTATACCTCAGCAACAAATTTGAGGCATGATGCCAAAATGATTCTGAGGCTGTATCTCAGCAATGCTTTGGCATAGTGACACCAAACTTTGGATGTCATTGTCACGTTACTCTGACCACACCACATCAATTTGGTCACAGCGCCATCTATTAGTCGAAAGTGATAGACACTTTATGATTTTTCAAGCATTTTGCCAAACATGATCTTAATATGCCTTTAATTACTCATTGTTGCGGTTGCTCTGATGCCCAGCCATGCTTGCATGACTTATTGGGCCTTCTTTGTGCTTGGTCCCTTAATTGCTACTTGCAGCTATATTAGTTATCTTGTTATTGTCCTTGGTGTAAACAGGCCTTTTTAAGTCTATTTATAATGTCAGACAATGCTTCTTGGACCAAAACAGTCATAATTTGAACATCAGAATTAAACAAACTGGTTTTGCTACTGCACCTCTGTTATGATTGGCTAACCTCCATATTACAGTACTGTTGTTGATCAGTGTCGCTCAATACATTGTAGGTGTTGATGTGTGTGTGGTAATATGTAACATTATTGATTGTCGTGATGTTTTATCTACAATGGATTTGGAATGAGACGTTTTTCAGCTTAGTTTTAAAAACTTCTACTGGTAAATCTCACTTTCCATGTCTTCCATTCTAATGAATTCTCTCTCTTCCGTTTGTGCTCACAGAATACTCTACAACCTGAGGAACCCACACCTTCTCTAGACCCCAAGTCTAGTCCACGTCTGTCCAGAGCCAGTGTCTTCATCTTTCAGTTATTACAGGTAACAGGTCCTCTTGAGTTTGCTCACACTGCCAGAAGGCTGAAGTCTTATCTGCAGATAGGAAAAGAGTGGAGTCTTGCTGAGATTAAAAGCGATCCCTGGTGTCAGTTTGTCAGCAGGGTGGATAACAAGTACAAGAGGATGAACAGCAGTGAGCGTGTCCGCATTGTCAATGGAGGAAATCCATCATCAGTTTCCAGACCAGGTTTTGAAACCCTGAGGCCTGAGGGTAAGACTGCCCAGCCTGGTCTTTACTTGTTTATTTCAGCAATCTTTGCAGTGGATGCCATATAGATGGGTTTTCATACTAAATATTAGGGAATTTTTAAAGCTTGATTTCCAGGACTGAAAAATTAATGGAAATGCAATTGGAAACAGAAATGTTATGCTCTAAATTGTTTTATCAGCTAGTAATTGCCCTTTTTGAGTGCAATCTCCAAAAAAAAATATTTGAATGCCTGGAAAATGTATTGGTTGCAAGGGATGGGAACAAAATGCTTATTCACAGTCCACTCATGTCCATTTCTAGTGTTTATGCTGATTCACATTTGACATTTAACAGTGTTTTTTCCATTCTTTCAGACACATCTGACCCAGAGAGCGACTTAAACAAGAGCTTGAATCTGATCCCTTACAGTCTAGTGACCCCACACCACTGCCAGCGCAAAAGACCCATCCTTTTCACCCCCAACATCCTAGCCAAGACTATCGTCCAGAAGTTCCTTAATCTTGGAGGGGCTATGGAGTTCAATATCTGCAAACCAGGTAAAAATAGCTGGAAGAGGTAAAATTATCTTTCTAATTATAGCAGCACACTGTGGTGATGATGATAGAGATATTGTTCTGTATATAGAAACTATGGGTCATATATATGATATATTTATCTTAATAAATGGATCCTTATTTTAATTTGTTCCATGACTTCAACTATTATGTCACAGGCAGCAACCCACTCAGTCCTTGTTTAGCACAAGTATTTGCATAGCATTTTTAATGTATGTAAGAAACCTTAGTAAATAGATCAGATAAATCCAGCTGTTACAGTTAGAAATGAACTTTATCAGTTATTAATGTAGAGTGGGTTTTCAGTAGGGCAGGGCATAGAGATTGACTGGTGTTAATGCGTAAGTGCCTAATAACCAATATTCAGGACTATATGCATTTATTAATTTTTTTGTTTGTCTGTTTGTATTTATTTTTGTTTTATTTTTATTTTTCTGTTTTTTTGTTTTTGTTTATACATAACTGAATCATTCATTAATCTGAAGGTGAACAGCCTGCTTTATGAGACTTGTATATTAAAATAATTTATGCAAGTTAAAATAAAGTAAAAAAATTTTTTTTAAATGAGTAAAATAAAGAAACCCCATATGACATTCATTAATTAATGGTTCATGAAATCTGCTTTTTTTTTGTGCTAAACTGACTCTGCAGCGGCATGGCAAAATAAATAGTTTCAGCTTCAGAGATTGTGAGAATCTGAATGCGAAGAGAGAGAAAACGAGGTGCCATAGTCAGATTCATGAAAGAAATGAATCTCATTACCTGGTCTTTTAATGAATCAGTCGAAAAGACTCTTTGTTTAATTGAAATGTGAGACTTAAGTGTCCACAACAGAGTTTAATTGTGATGGTGCTTCTTCAAAAGTACCAAGATAATCATAAATATAACATTTAACGAACTGGAAATACTTGAGAATAATCGAATCAGTACCACATCCTTGCAAGCAATGTTTTCCTTGACACACCTGCTTACAAGAACTATAAATTCATCTTCTTTCCAGACATTTTGACAAAAGATGAATTCCTCATGAAACAGAAGATAGAGCCCATCATTTATTCCAAGGAAAAGCAGACAGGCACATATGAATGCATCACCCCAGAAAATATCGAAGCGGTTGCCTTTAAGGTACAGTAATAAATGTTCTTTTCAGAATAATTTAATAATAGCTAAATTATGTTTTTGCTTTTATGTGCGGTCACATCTTCTGCTTACTCAAAAAGCTTGTCAGTATGTGTGTGCTTGCTGTTTTGCCAAACAGTATCATTTAGAAGAGCTTCCTCTTGGTGAGTGCTTAACCCTTTCCTAAAGACACCAATGGGATTTTCACACTACACCTAGCCCTGGCCCAACTACTTGAATACTAGTTAAGGCCAGCAGTTTCACACGTTCACCCCAAAAACCGAAAATTCAGTCATCCTTTACTGACCCTCATGTCCCTCATTCCAAATCCATAAGAAACACAAATTAGGATATTTTTAGGATATTCCCTCCATTGACAGTTCAGGTAGCCAAAATTTCAAAGATCCAAAAAGGCGTCATAAAACAAATCCATATGAATTGAGCGCTTTAATCCGAGATATGATCGCTTTATACTGTTTGATAAACAGATTTAACGTGTGCTCTATATGTGTGCGTCGATCATTGCCTTTATCACGTATGGTAAACATGGAAACTCAAAAAGTCTCACTGTGTTTAATGTGACTGAGAGGGGAATCGGCAGTAGTATGTAGGAGACAGTCTGCTCCTGATGGCTGCAGATGCAATCTGCTTGTTGGGGTTTTATCAGGTGGTTAGATGAGAGGCAGCATATTGTTTTTCACTTGCTAATGTGTCAGGAGATGAGTCTAATTTTCCACTGCAAATCTTGTTCGAGAGGTGTGCCAAAAACAGGACAAAAAAACGAGAACCGACACCTTGCTGGATGAGTTCTCAATTCTCAATTCTCTTTTCTGGTTTAAATTATACATGAATATTTACAATGTAGTTTATTAAGTGCAGCTTTAATTGTTAGCGCATGAATACAACAAAATGAAAGTGTATAGTTTAAAAAAGAAAATACATTGTATTAAATCAGTCTTTTGCTTCTTAGAATAAGCACTGTCTTCTGGAAGCTGATCTGAGCTGTGTGAAAGACCTGTTGAGGAGAGAGATCTACCCCATCGTGATCTTCATCAAAATCTGTGAAAGGAACATCAAAAAATTAAGGCAAGCAGTCTTTCAAGGTCTTCAGACTCATTGCACTCTTTGAATGCATGTCATATTGATTATTCAGCTCCAGTTTGAAGATTCATTACTCACGGGCGAATGATCCTTAGACCGTTTAGTAATAGTTTGTGATGTTTTCTTCGAGCAGACGGCTCCTTCTGAAGGTGGACTCTGAGGAGGAGTTCTTGAAGATGTGTCGCTCCAAGGAGAAGGAGCTGGAGACGCTGCCGTGTTTGTACGCGAGCGTGGAGCCTGACTCATGGAATGGGGTGGAGGATCTTGTCAAGATCATCAAGGACAAGATTTTTGAGGAGCAGAAGAAGACGGTCTGGGTGGAGCAGGACCTGCTGTGACCTGATCACGGAAGCAAGTTTCTGCGCTCCAAAACTCTGTCTGTTTGCACATTGGGGGAAACGTGTGCATGCGGCGCAGGCTTGTGAACAGGAAGTGACTCTGTCAAAGGCCACAGCTTGGTGAGGTGTGTTTCTCTCTGCTGTCAAAAAAAAGAAAACGCACGGTGGAGGAACGGCTCCATGTGTTGCACCTGAGGCTCACATAGTAAGCAGTGGAAATGTTCTCACCCCTGAGATTCTTATCTATTATTCTCCTGAAGCGAAGCTGTTGTCAATAAAACATTATCCTTCCCAGCATTCACCTGTAATGCTCAATATAGTGCTGCCAACTGCATTTTGCTTCAGTTTTATTCTGGCCGATTTGTGCATAACTGTAAATTCAATCAGATGCAATTATTGTTGCAGTATAGAGTATGTAGTTTTAATCTTTAAAGGCACATCACATACGTTAATATAGTTTGTTTGGCACTTCTATATTTATTTTAATACAAGCCCATGTTGTAATGTGTTTTCTAAGTTAGTCTTTATACAGATAACACACTTGTGGCTTTTCTCTGTGCCCATTTCAGCTGCTACCTAAATACTTGCCAAGGTTTTAAGCATACTGTAGTTCAATGGCATTATATGTATTTACATGCTGAGCTCATCTTTGTGGATTTGTATTTAATTTTTTAATGTTGGCATTATTTTGGAGTCTGTTTAAGCTGTCATTGACGTCCTAAAGTGGGCTCTCATGTTCTCTAGATGTTATCATAATGAGAGCTGTTTCTGATGTAAGCCTTATCCAATGTACCGTATTTCGTATCCATGTACCGTCTTTACAGATGATTTACTGTTTGCCATTTATACACACCATGATTTACGGGTAGCTTACGAATAATAGGATTTTTACATTTTAGGTTAATGTGAATGTATAAGGGAAAATTGATATTTTAGGTGTTTATTGTCATTCACGCCTTGAATGTATGAAGTCATCAAAAACTTCAACTGTAATAATTATAAAAAAACAAATATTGAACGATTGATGTCAACTAGCCTTATTCTGACCCTTGTGATTTTAAACACAGCATACAGATGTGTATATAATTTGATATATATATTTATTGTTGAGATTGATGCCAGCCTTATCACCTGTTTAATAAAATGAAACGGCAGCGACTATCTAAATGACAGGATGTTTTTTAGTTAATGTTTGTATATGGCATCTTATCCAGGGGTGTACATCCTTGTTTCGAGGGGTATCAATTTTGGAAAAAACAACACAAATTTGTCACTATTATGTTGAAGATATTAAGAAACTTTTTTTTGTGTGTGTGTAATATCCTACTCCAAAGCCTTGATTTTAATGATATTTGTACATATTGTTTTATAACCGGACACAGGAATGTACTTTGCAGCTGACACAACACTGCATGGTGTGTTTTATGTAATAAAAGGATTTGAGAGGCAGCATTTATGGGTTAAAACTCACTCTTCACGCACATGTGCTTCAGAAAGTGACACATTTGTGCTGTTGAAATGAGAACTGAAAAAGAGTAAAAGGGTTTGAAAAGAGGAAAAATCCTGGAGAGAGTGTGTCACGAGCAGCGCAGTGGAAATTTCAGTTGGGCCCTGACAAGCAGACTTCTTGTTGCTTTATGTGGTGTTGGTGGTGGTTCCTCTCAGAGTAAGCGTCACTCGCAGACAACAACTCTGACGGTAAACCAACTTTCCACTGTGATTGTAAACACCATTGAAGAGGCTCTCGGATCTGTCGCTGCTCACTAAAACAAGGAGAACACAACACATCGCATTAGATGTTTACCACCTGAAAAGACTGGGCATCTCGTGTTGTTCAGAATGAAACGCTGTGTGTTTGCTTCCTTTTGAATGCGACAGGTTCTTGTTTAGGATTAATGCATATGTAAAAGGCCAAGGGGAAGTAGAGATATAGAAATATAATTTGCACATCAATGCAAACACATTATGTCTTGGGCAAACAAACGTGTGTGGCCCATTTACTTTAGAGATTGTGCACAAACTGATTTGTATCCTTTATCATAATATATTCAAAACCCACAACATGAAAATCCAGTCTATTTACAGCTTTTCATTGCCACACTTCCAGCGGTTTTTGTTTGTGCCTTTCTTACACAGAAGATCGCTACAGGAAGTGTTGCGTACGTCTCGAGCGTGTCGATTTGCTGTGGCAGATGGCTTGACAATCTGTTGAATGCAGTGGTCCCTGCATCCATCAATCAAATCTGCGAGAAGCACCGGCGCTGAAATGTCATAATAGACTCCATGAAGGAGTGTGTCTGTCACAGACATCAGAACCTTTGTGTCTCAGGCCATCTGTATCTCCCTATTTCACCCACAACCGTATAAGCGATCATATCTCACTCATCCTTTCTTCTGAGAAGCACAAGGCGTTTAGCTCCCCTTCTAGCTGCTCACCAAAGCACAGATAAATATGTTTTCCGCATTGTTAAATATGTTTTTATGTGTGAATGTGTGGAGAAATTTGTTAACAAAAACGCATGTACAAGATCATTGCTTTGATTAGGAGAGGAAAGCTCATCAGCTGCACCCTTGGAAGGTGTTTAAAATCACCATGAAATCGAAATGAACAATTCTTGTTTCTTTATGGAGTATTGCAGTATTTATTATGAATGATTTTTCCATGCACATCAATTTTTAACATAGGTGTGATTGGCAAAGGACAAAAAAGCAGCAAAATATACGGCGGAAAAAAAACTAAAACGGATTTGAATGATTTACGAGAGCATTTTTTACCAGGTCAGAAAAGCCGGATTTACGGATTTATCCGGAAGAATCACACCCCTGTTTTTAATTTATTTAAAAAATGTGCCCTCATAATCTTTGATCAAAATAACTTTTCCTCCCTCTTGCATCTCTTCTCTGATGACGTGTTTACTGGCGCGAGGGCGGGACAATCTGTCACTCACATGAGATCGACCAATATCAAACCGCAACCATCCAATCAATTTCCACGGACAAAACCAACTTTTTCTTGTTCAAGAAGCCGTTTCACTCACAATACGTCACAATAGGGAACAGGCTATAGGGAAGAAAAGATTTTACAATAGGGAAGAAAAGACTATCGCAACTTCCGTTTCATGCGGACTTTAATGTTCACATATGCTGCTCTTTTATGTTAATATTATCACTTTAAAAGTTGATGTTATTTATTTGGTATCTGCTTGTGAAACATACAATTGCTATTTTCTTTTGTTAATATTTCTTTCTCCCTCCCCCTGATAAACATGGCCTTGGTTTTTTTTCTTCCAGCAACCCTTCCTCAGGCTAAAAACATCGTGGCCATTAAGTACGAACCTCTATTAATGACACATGCACTTTTCCAAGTATGAGAGTCAATATGCTGGAATCAAAGAGTAGCATAAATTTAATTATTTGCTGTTTATTTAATTAGACATTTCCCTCTAGTCCTCTGATACCAGATGCCTGCTGGGTTTAGTGAATTCTTATCTCACTTAATTAGACTGGACAAAACAAGCTTTGAATCTGTTTTCTGACTCTTTTACTTTCTGATTCCTTTGCTAAATGTGTTTTCCAAGCATTTGTGCCTGAAAACGTTATGTTATCCGCTCAAGGAGGCTTTGTTCTAAATGTTTTTAAGGAATAGTCTTAAATAACCGTTAGAAAACAAGGTTAAAGTATTAGTTCCCCAAAAATGAACATTCTGTAATCATTTTTTTTTTTTTTAAAGCTCTTGGCCTATAACAATAGTTCATAGTGAACGGGGCCAAAACAAAAAATCACCATAAAAATAAGACTTTTGCATAATATGTACTTGCTTGAAAAAAGAGCTTCGTAAACATCCCTCAAAAATTCTCCTTTTGATGTTTGGAACAACATTAAGTGGAGTAAAAAAAGACAAATATTTCATTTTTGCGTGACTTGTCCCTTTAAAACGACTGCTTATTAACACGATTTTTAAAAGGCTTTTAAAGACTATATTTGTAAAGAGTCTATGCTGTTCTGATTTCTTATGTAAAATGCATACACATTTTTTTTTTTGCTGACATTGACAACACATGCTCATTCGCCAGAATATGCAAAAGACTTACCATAAGACACCAACACACAACAAAAAAAAATAAAAAAATAAAGAAATGAAATCTACATTTAAGGCTATTCAGTGACTTACCAACAGTTTATATTCAATTATTAATGCCATAATAATTGTTGTCTGATTTTGGTACATTAGAACATTAACATTTAAAAAGCTCCAATGCATCTTACATGGTGAATTAAATAAAACTCTTGCTGTATCCCGTGAATGGACTATATGAATACCCAAAGTTATAGCAGTTGGTGCTGCATTGCCGCCTTTGCTTGGAAGCGTAGAGTGTGAAACATGGATGGCGGTGATGGTTATTTCAGCCTTAGCTCGCCTCAACACTCTCCAAGAATGCTATCATGTGCAATTTACTCCAAAGAGAAGAATGGATACTTGTATTTCTGTTGCTTTCTGATTTGGTGATGAAAATGTGTAATCATGGCCGTGTTGCTTTCTGAAAGCCTCTTCAGCTGCATTTCGTGTGCATGCTGATTTCATTTTCCCTCCAAAAACTCAGTCCAATTAACCTCCTGCTTGAAAATCAACTTGAAAGCTTTTCCATTAAATGTTTTCCTTGTGCACATCAACTCGACAAATAGGTTTAAGAACTCTGCGTCGGGACCACAGTAATCAGAGAGTGTTTTTTCCAGTGCTGTGAATGGCATTGAATAATCTACTCGGAGGAGGAACGAAAAAATTGTCACTATTTATATGCTAATTTCGGAAACCCTGATTTTCATATGTAGGTGGTCAGTGGGACTAAATTAGCCCGCTCTACTTTACTGCACCTGTGGTTTTAATAAGAAAAATGTGTTTGTGATACTGTGCTGCATGGGCAAACATTGAAATATTCAATATTATTGTTGACAGTATGTGTAATCACATAATGACAGTGTCTTATTAGACAAAATAGAACAAAGCCATACTAATGATGACTGATTTCCATTCAAGATGTTTTAATGAGTGAGCTCATGTTTTTTTAACCTGCGGATGAAGCTAACTTTTCTTTTATAGATGAAATAATGAACTAATTTAATAACTGTAATGAACTTTACAACGGAACTGAATCAACACTGAACTGACTTCAGCCGAAATGCATCATTTTCCTGTTATCACTGTAAAGCTGCTTTGAAACAAAATGTAGGCCTATTGTAAAGCGCTATATAAATAAAGGGGACTTTTCTTTTCTTTTGGCTCGACACGTATGAATCTAACAGACAGAGCTCATTTTACAAAACAACAACAACAACAACATGTACATGCACTAGCAAAACATGACTAAAAGGAAATGTATGAATGTATGCGCAGGTTAACACTGCCCTCTGCTGAATGAACAGTTCTTTTTTTATGAGCCTTTTTTGTCCCTATAACAACCCATGCAAATATATATCAAATATTTGTCAGGCATGATTAAATAAGTGTGAGATAAAGTGGTATTCAGTTGGTCATACCATATCAACATTGCAGCTCACTTGAGGTGACCCGCTCAAATATTAATGCAGAATATTACTACGAATATGACTAATGAGATTGGACATTATTTAAAACTATATGCAAGAAAAATACACTGTAAAAAAAGTTGCTGCCTTAAACTTTTAAGTACAATCAACTTGGATGTTTAAGTTATTTCAACTTAAATTACATTAAACTGTCTTTAAAAAATGGATTGAGCCTTGTATATCATTAAAAGGCTGAAAAAAAGCTCTGCATAATATTTTTCTATGATAAGCAGTGAATCGATTTCGTTTAAAATATTAATATTTGAAAAACGTTTGTCAATCAAAAAGCCACTTTGTTGTCATGTGACAAGGGCTGGGTCTCGTGATTCGCTTAGATTTCGATTTGTTTCGGTATATTTAGTGTCCATTTTGCTTACATATTAATAAACCCTCGCTGCTAATGCTGTAAATATACAGGGCAATGTTTAAGACTATTTCAAATCAGATCTTGTCCTTTTGAACCATTCATTAAAGTCCCCCTGTAGTCAATAATTTTATCCCTTAAAACTCATCTTTGATCACCAAAATGACATATTTAAAAAAAAAAAAAAAAAAAAAAAAAAAATCACCACAGGGGGACTTTAAAAGAACCAACTCATTAGGTTATTTTTTTAATGACGTTTGCCCTTAAATGTTACACCACTGGACACTGTAGACCTAACATGTAGGGAAAAAAATTATGACACCAAAATGAAGATTGCTACATTTACATCTCAGACATCCTTATTAGTCACTGATCCAGTCACTGAGTGTATCATGCAAATTGTTTTAGCCAATAATACTTTTTTTATACGCCGTTTGCTAAGTTTCAAGTTTTAGTAAGCACTGCCACACAGACAGTAGTCCATGACAGACTTGGGGCCACTGTATGGCATTTCTCGCTGGCGCCCCCTACCGACCACGCGCTACACAGCAGGAGGGGCATCAGATCGGTCCAGCAAAGAAACTTCCCAGAACTGAGAGGGAACATCAGAAAGTCGCTCGCGCTCCTCCAGAATGAACTTTTGGGACTTACGTCGCTACCAGATTATAAAGGACTACGTGTTTCAGCTAAATAACATTTCCTGACAACATTTACCGCTTGATGCTTGTTCATTACCACGACCGACGGATTTGTTTAGTAGGCAGCTGCCCTTTTTCATAGTTTCAACGGACAGCAGTGGTCGCTTTGCTGGGGAAGAACTTCTTCAGTGTCAACGGGTTTTCCTTCACAAATGTCTTTATAATGGAGGAAAATGCTTATTGTGTTTCAGCTTTTTCCGTTTATTGTTTGTTTTAACCGCTGAATATTCGCAGACAGATATTTGCTGGTCTATTCCATGTAGATTTTGTACAAAACATAAAGTGAAGTTCTCGGGCACTTTAATGAATACATCAGGTGGTCACTAACCGTGTCGAAGTTGTAAAGGATGGCTGGCGTGGTACGCACCCTGAGCCGGTGTCTGCTGCCCGCTGAGGCCGCTCACGACGACAGGAGTACCGGGAAAGAACGAGCCCGCGAGCGCGATGTGAACCCGGAGCGCGAGGCGAAGCGGCGCAGTCGCGAGATAGATGCCATGCTCGCGCGCGAGAGGCGCTCGGTGCGGCGTCTGGTGAAGATCCTGCTGCTAGGCGCCGGAGAAAGCGGCAAATCCACATTCCTCAAACAAATGAGGATCATCCACGGAAAAGAGTTTGACCAGAAAGCGCTACTCGACTTCAGGGACACGATCTTTGAGAATGTCATCAAGGTAATGGTCTCATACACGACAGTTTGCTTGAGTTTTTGTTGTTTCTGACGTCATAATTGTCTGTTTTGTTTGTCAATAATTGTTTATGTAATAGCCTACACTAAATGGGATGATCAAAAACATTGTTCATTTATACAAACAACTTGAATTAACTTTAAAAACGGACTTGACTTCTAGGATAGAGAAAATATTAATTAATTGTTCAAGTTAGTGATTGATTGATAGATAACGTTAGGTTGTTTTAAATGTTACTGATATAAACATAAATTACTTTTTAGTTTATAATTTATATACATTAGTGCTGTCAAATCGATTAATTGCGATTATATGTATACATAGTCTACACACACACACACACACACACACACACACATACATGATTAATCCCGATTAATCGATTTGACAGTGCTAATATAGGCTACATGAAAAAAAACATTTAGTTTTGTAAATTATTTAATCAATATTTATAATTTACTTAAACTTGAAGTTACAGTGGAAATGACTAAATCAATAGATAGATTTAATTAAATGCAACTACTGCATCAATAATCTTAATAAAATAATACTGTTTTATAGCATTAAAATTCAAAGGGTCTTAAAATGATGTGCTAGATTATTTAGTTATTCTAAGGTCACTAAGGACAAGTTTCTTTTCCAATCTTGCCTGTTTTCTGGTGAGACAGGCTCTTTTGTCACAATAAGTAAGCTAAACATGCTCCTCACAAATGAGAAACACAAATAAATGCAATTTTGCATTCAGCATAATTAATACTTCCTCACTCAGTCTCTGTGCTTCAGTCACCAGCAAGTGCTCACATGAACTCCCATCACATGTACACGATCCTTCTTATGCTGTCAAACATGCAGTCACATGAGTTGCCATCAAACCAATTCTTTCTTCATATAGGCCCATATCAGATCAGACTAAATCTAGATGTTCAGATCAGTTTAATTAGACTAAGGTGTTTGGACACCCATGGCCATGTGAACAAAAAAAGTATTATGTATCTGACTAATTCATTTTGCTGTTAATCATGTGATGGTTGTTTTAGGCATCTGCTCTACCGCAAAGCAAAATCCATGGGGATCGTTCTTGGGTCATTTCCCTATAAGCACGCCTGTTTAAGATGCCTGTGTTTAATAACAGTGGCTTGACTCACAGCTCAGAGTTAACGGGAAAAGAGTGAAAATGCGTCCCAGAATGTGTGTGTGAGAAGGCATGGGCCTGGGGCTTGTTGGAGTTGGCGAGGATCATGAGGAACAGTGTTTGGCCTTTCTGGTTGAAACAACTTTTTTATATATTTTTTTACAAACCAGTAATCACAAATCAGCAACTTAACATTTGCAGGCTGGCAAATGTTCTCCAGAATTACCAGAAGACTAAGTTTAGCTGTCCTTAAAATTAAGCAGCACATTGAGTCACTTTGTTTTGTCTAGGTTCATCCCTCACTCCACTATGAACGGAGAGACTGTGTCTGACTTATCATTGTGATCAGCTCATGTGCTTTCTGAGCTCACGTGTCTTTGGATGTCTCAATATGTCTTGATAAAGAAGACTTCTGTTATTTTCCCCTATCTGTGTACTTTCTGCTCTTGTGTCTTCCTCTCTTAATCTCTTACTTAGTTTCACATTAGGTTTAGGAAGTTTACTGATGTGATACATCTGATGTGATCATAGTAAAGACTTTAAGATGAGCTGCTGATAGCGCAAGACATGCTCTCCATGTTACAATAGAGATAGAGAAGATCTAACACTCTTTCATGTTGTTCAATACGTCTATGTGCTTAACAAGCAGTTGATGGAGTCAGAATTTTTCTTTATAACAGAGCATGTCCTTTGTTCAGAAAAAATCAGTGTATTGTGCATTGTCTTGTCATTGTCGTCTTTTTTGTTGCTTTGATTTTAAGTTAGATGAGCTGAAATTATATGATCAATGTCATGATGCTCATTCTCGCCTTATGTAATACTTTATTAATAATACATAAAAAATGCTGTTTATACAACATGCAGAAACATGCAGTAATGCAAAACAGGAAATGATATCATAGTGAGGAGGACCCCTGCAGACCTTCATGACTGTGTGTTGAGGTCAGTAAGTCAAAATATCAGACCGTTTTAGCTTTTTTGACAAGGCCGGGTTAGTTCAGGTTGTAAAATGTCATGTGGTGCAACTCCCCAAAACGCAATGATAAATTATGAATTAATAATTATTTTATTATTTTAAACATTATTTTATTAAATGCAACTACATTAATCATCACTGTTGTATTGCATGATCAAAACATTTTTAAAATGATGTTGAGTCAGATTAAGTTATTCTAAGGTTACCAAGTTTACTTGCCCAAACCTGCTTGTTTCCTGCCGCCACATGCATTTTTGTCACAAGTAAAGCAAACATGGTCCACACAAATGAGAAACACAAATAAATGGCATATTTTGAAAGTAAACATTAAGATTTGTACGCTTACATGTATTCAAGGTTTAAAGAAAAGTTACGTTTTGAGTGATGGCGACACCACATGACATTTTTAGAGTCATTAAAGTTTAGTTTTTCAAACCAGCTCTACTGAACAAAAATATGTCTGTATTCTGGGAAACTATGGTGATCATTTATTAAGTGGGAAACTGAAATGATAAATATTCCTATCCTTGGTCTTGTTATCTTACCCACAGTTTGGCCAAAAGCAGTGCTGCCAGATCAGAGGTTTGGCTCAGTGGAAGAGTTTTGCTTTATATGGAAAAGGATATGTTTCTCAGAACGTCAGTGCAGACTCAGAGGTCCACATGTTCCATCTCCATGATTCTTCTTGTCCACCAAAAACTTAGCCAAACTGTCAGGCATCACATCATGCATCCTTCCCAAAGCCAGTGAAATGTTCTTATGTAAGCTTTTGTTTAGACTCCTGGAGAATATTTCGTACAATGACACGACCCGGTTCAGAGCTAAAAGATTGACTTTGTTCGACTGGGACTGATTGCGATCAGATCCTCTTCTAACCCCACAGAGGACCTGGAGCAAAGCTGCAGAACTGAGCTTTCTTTGTGCAGATGATGTCATCAGTTTATTGTTAATAAGACCCCTCCACCACGAAGTAACTAGTAGTTCTGATCTTTTTAATTAGCTTCAGAGGCAAATGTTGAGGTCTGTGTTTTGGAGCATCTATTTGTATATGAGAACTTGAAGTGAGTTTTATGACTAGTTGCACTAAACGGCCTAAGTGTATGTGTTGGCACTGATTACATGGACCACTCACTGCCCTTTCAGTCAAGTGAAAAGAGCAAATGGGCATGAAGAATGTGCCTAAAGTCTTGTGTTTCTAAATGGTTTACCATGGATTCTTGTCACCAGTCACCACACTTGGTTTCATTAACTGTAGATGTCAAAAAGCTTTATGAAACACCTTGTGTAGATTTGAAAAGCTTAGATTATCAGGGTCTAGGAAGAAAAACGGAGGCCTATTTACACTAAAGACTCTTTAACACCAAGAACGGTAATGATAACTACATTAGCATTCACACCAACGGACAGTAACAATATTATAAACCTGCCACAGCTATGGCACTCTAAATGCACTAACTCTCTAAAGTCAGGTGGCAGTCAAGGTTTTTATCATTCATCAGCTGGAAAAAATCATTCCATTAGTGATTCCAACAATATCATTACTCTGTGTCGTTGACCTTATAGTTGTAGTGTGGACTTTTCTACTCTCATAAAATTTGAATAATTTTATGAGAATATAAAACTGCTTTTATTCAAGTCAAAATGTTATTTGGCTGAATCAAGGTTACAGCAACAAAAACCCTAATATGCCCTTGTGGTGCAGTTTTAGCCGTTTCCCACACAATGTGTATTTTGATGACATGACTGCTAAAAGTAATTTTTTTGGGTTACACTAGCATAGAGATGACACAGTTTGACTAAAAGCCTAAAACGTTTGATTTTATTGACTTTCTAATGGTGAGTCAGAAATATGATGAGGTTTTTTTTTATTAATTCAGAGGTTTTGTGAACAATTCATGCAGCTTTCTTTTTTTAGGTAGAATACAATTTCTACATTAGAATTGGTGTGAGTAATTTTATAAAATTGTTTGGGAATTTCTTTTAGTTTAGGTCTAAAACAGTTGCCCATTACTGGGGCAAAACTTTTTTGTAGAACAAGTGGCCAGTAAAAGTAAAGCATGTGATAATTCGTTATTTCACAGCCCAAAAGATGTGTGAATTGGATGCCGAGCTGGACTGGAGACCTTGTTTGTTAGCGATGAAGTCAAGGTCAGATTGGAATAACTCCACAATGGTGGTCTCTATGGGCTCTTGGTATCGCACAGTCCACAGAGCCAGAGGAAATGCCTCTCCTCAGTGCAGACAGCGAATACCGCAAACAATGGCGATTCAGTCGTGCCATCATCTCCCCTCTGACCATTTGTCATCACCCTGTTGTTCAGCCCATCCCTCTGTAGGCTTTAGGATGATGACAGTGTTGGTTATGTTTGTTTCACTGATACCAATTTGGAGGAACCCCAGTCCAGACTTTTCCTCAGTGGTGGAAAAAAAACATGAACACACAATTAGAGAGGTTAACAGTTGCTTGAGCGAATCTCAGCGTATGTGCTGATCAAATTATTGGTTATTTTAACGATAACATTATCTTCATTTCAGCCACTTTACAGTGGCAAAAGTCCAGGACATAGTCCTCTCAACTCCTTCCAGATCTTTCTATCAATGCCTTTTGTAGTATTACGGCACCATTTGTCTGTAGAGGTGATCTGGAAAGAATGTAAAATGAAAATTTTCATTGTTCATGTTACTGATTTAGTTATGATCCGATCCAGAACTAGATGGGAAAATCAAATCAAATCCCATCCCATAATATTTCCCACTGAATGTCATTTGATTTACAAATATGCATTACAAAAGCTAAATGTGTTGTTAGTACAGTCTTTAATGTCCATATAAATGATTTGATACACCACAGTCAGTCTTTCTTTTCCTGCCTTGTTGTTGTTAACGCACTTTGAGTAGGTTGTGTAATTTATGTCTGGGAATTTATTACTTCCTAGATCAGTAGCGAGCTATCTATTCATTACTGTTAACTCTTTGTGAGAGTGATTTAAAGTCTGACCTGAGACTGACATGACATGTCGGGACACGATAAGATCTCACCTCTGTTTGGCCCCTCGTACCCCTCACTTATCATTTGATCCTCCAAGAGTCAATTTCCCTATTGCTAAGGTCTCTTGTGCAATGGGAAACCACTGGCATTGAAGCATTTCCTCTGTTTACTACATCCTTGAGAAAATAGTTGCGGTATTCAGTAACTGCCCAGAATGTGTTTTTGCTCCATCATCCCAAGGAGAGCGCGTACGGAGGAGCAAATTATCAATAAGTTGTGCCACACCGAAAGGTTTGAATTCATGCGTCCTGTTTGCAAGACGTTTGTGGGGGAGGATACAGGAAGTAGCTGAAGGGTGACACAGGGAGCAAGCATATATCAAGCCCATCTTCCTGTGTGATAAATCTGAGAGTTCCTCTGTGACTAGAGTCTTGGGAGGCTCCTTCACTGGCGGCTTGTTTATGGCTAAAGAGTTGTTGCTGATTTAGCTGTGGTTGCTCACCGGTGGGGAACCCATGAGCGGCTGCCTGGATTGCTCCCCACATCTGCTTACGCTGCAAAATCACAGCGCTGCCATGACCACCACTAGAGTAATTACTACGCCTGACACGCAGGGCCCGTCTAATGCGTGTCAGATGAGGGCCGATGGTTGGGATTCGCTGTCAGCTGTGTCTCTCGACAGAAACCAATATCCCTGAATTTCATTTTTACTCTTTGTTGACTGAAGATTCAGGAAATCCCCTCCTTTTTTAACAAACAACAAGGAGAATATAATGAGTTGTCTGTTTTAGACATGGAAAAGTCTGTGGCTTTTTGTTGAAGACTTAAAAAACAAGTCGCTTCAGAAGATGCCATTCAAAACAAACACTAAGGGCTTGTTTTCAGGAGGCATTCAAGAAACACTAGGAGACATACTCACGGCGAGGTGAGGTTTTGGTGGTTTTCAGAGATATTTTTGGGACTTTGCCACAGCTCAGGAAGAGATTGGAAGCCCTGCAGCTGACCTCTCCGCTGTGATAAAGCCGCCTCACCGCTCTCTTTCTCCTCTTGCCCTGACTGTGTCAACGGATCAAGCCAATGAGGGCAGGAAGATACGTCTACGCTTCCCAGATAGTGTTGGCCAGAAGTGGGTGAAAGGTCAGAGATGGTTGGAAGGGTTTTGGGGACTGCCTCTTGGAGACAAATAAAGGCAGAAGTGTGAGTGAGTTTGGCCCCTAGGAAAGTACCCTGACAACCCTGAACCAAAGCACACTATTAAGATCATTAAGCCTAACCAGCAGGGAGGCCTTAAGCATGAACAACTGTTTACATTTGTGAACTGTTTGATGGCTTGGGAAATCTTGGGATTTGGGAGGTGGGGGAATCTGATGGATTTGATGGAGTCAGCCAGACTAACAGGACTGTACCACATTCATTTCCTGTGGCTGTCCTGCTGTTTTATTGGTTTTGCAATGCATGCATCTCGTGCTGATATGCAGATCACTTGTACATGCGGACAGACTGAGAGTCTCTGTTGCGTTTACACCTAGCACCTAATGACCTGTCGTGCTGGAATGGCATTAAACGGACTTGTCCGGGTCACAGGGTCAAAGCCCATAAAGCACCTGTGCCTGAGGGACCCTTTATCTTCTTTGGAGGCAAAATTTGGCTGGGCGCTCTAATTACTGTAGCATACATTTGCCCAGGGCACTTTTGAGTGCTAGTGTCGATGATTCATACGTGGCCCTGTAGAGCAGAAAGAGAGGCCTAGGACCCCCTTCTGGGACCCTGAACATCAGGATGTTATTCCAGTGAAACAAAAGGAGGGTGAAATGTGCTGCAAAGCAGGATTTTGCCTCGGTTGATAGAGCTGCAGTTATTATTGTGAAAAGTCAATGGCCTTATGTTACATTTACAAAGCGTCTCATGATATTTCTGCTCGTCCACAGAGCCCAACCCTCCTGGTTACTGCCAAAGAGTCTCAGTTCAGGGTTTTGTGTATTCAGTGTTATGCTTGGAAGTGAAGAGGCTCATCGCGGAAGTTTAGTTTCAGTGCATTTGCTGTCCTTAACAGGGCTTTCTGGAGATGTTTTCGTTTTTGGCTTCAGAGTGGAGTGTTTCAGGCATAGGCACAAATCTTGTCTTTTGGAAATACATGTCATAATGACTGAACAGCAGATATCTTCGCCCAAATGCAGTTCAAACACCCTTCAGATTTGTCACTGTTTTAACTAACAGTGGTGTGTATTTAAAGGGACCATATTATTGACTTTATTTTATTTGACATCTTTTAGATTTTTTTCATTTAATTATTATCCTGAGGTACAAAATATAATGCTAGGCAAAACCGTTTCTTGCACCAACAGTAGTAGTTTTACTAAATGTTCTTCTCTCTCTCTCTGACACTTTTGTTTAAAATAAAATCCTGTCCACACCAACATAAATGTTCGGCACAAAAATTCTGTATGATTGTCGCATGCGATTTGTCTGTTCAGGCCAATATCGGTAAAATGCCTCTAATATGATTGGCTAAACTCACATTGGTGTAGTTCACACTGCTGATCATCAGTTGGTGACAGTCATAAGTTGGTGACTAGTTTGAAACTGTGCTTGGGAGATTTACAGAGGCAGGATTTTAGCATGTTTAAAGTGTGCTGTAGTTAACGTGAAGACATTGCTCATATCTTTATTTTGTCTACAGAAGAATTGCTACATCCAGCTTCCTGCTTCCAGCTCCAGAGGACACACCCTGCTGTTGTTATGCACCCTTGACATAAAAACATGGCATTCATCTCTCTCTCCTTCTCTTTGTCTTTTTTTTTTTTTCTTCAAAGGGGATGCGGGTACTGGTGGATGCCCGAGACAAACTTGGTGTTTCCTGGCAGAACTCAGAGAACGAGAAGCATGGCATGTTTGTGATGTCCTTTGAGAACAAAGCAGGCATGCCCGTCGAACCCTGTACCTTTCAGCTATACGTCCCGGCCCTGCAGGCGCTCTGGAATGACAGTGGCATCCAGGAAGCCTACGGCCGACGGAGTGAGTTTCAGCTGGTGAGTGTAATCATAATACATTTCCTGACAACCTGCGCCATCTGGATACTCTTACACTTCACAGGAAGCGCCACACGGTTCTTTGGGTAGTTGCCGACGAGTGTTCTCATAAAACAACTGATGTATTTACCTGTATTCACCTGGGTTGAGTGCATTGCTCAAGGGCACAGTGGTGATTTCTCATGGATAGCCTGCTACAGTGAAGCTTCAATCTGACTAACCTTTAAAATATAGTGATATTATTTAGCTAAATTGTGACAGTACACCCATTTATAAATTAAATGATTTCTATTTCAAATAAATGCTTTTTTTTTTTTTTTTTTTTACTTTCTATTCATCAAAGTATCCTGAAAAAATGCATCATGGTTTCCACAAAAATAATAAGCGGCACAAATGTTTTCAACATTGATAATAAAAATAAATATGTCTTGAGCAGCAAACCAGCATTTTAGATTGATTTCTAAAGGATCATGTGAGTAATGATGCTGAAAATCCAGATTCTCCATCACAAGAATGAATTCCATTTTAAATGTATTAAAATAAAAAAAACAGTTATTTTCAATTGTAGTAATATTTCATATTACTGTTAATATTAATTTAATATAATCAATCAAATAAATCATAAGAAATTTATTTTCAAAACATAAAAAAATCTTACCAACCCCAAACTTTCGAACAGAGGTGTATACTCACCTAAAGGATTATTAGGAACACCTGTTCAATTTCTCATTAATGCAATTATCTAATCAACCAATCACATGGCAGTTGCTTCAATGCATTTAGGGGTGTGGTCCTGGTCAAGACAATCTCCTGAACTCCAAACTGAATGTCAGAATGGGAAAGAAAGGTGATTTAAGCAATTTTGAGCGTGGCATGGTTGTTGGTGCAAGACGGGCCGGTCTGAGTATTTCACAATCTGCTCAGTTACTGGGATTTTCACGGACAACCATTTCTAGGGTTAACAAAGAATGGTGTGAAAAGGGAAAAACATCCAGTATGCGGCAGTCCTGTGGGCGAAAATGCCTTGTTGATGCTAGAGGTCAGAGGAGAATGGGCCGACTGATTCAAGCTGATAGAAGAGCAACTTTGACTGAAATAACCACTCGTTACAACCAAGGTATGCAGCAAAGCATTTGTGAAGCCACAACACGCACAACCTTGAGGCGGATGGGCTACAACAGACCCCACCGGGTACCACTCATCTCCACTACAAATAGGAAAAAGAGGCTACAATTTGCACAAGCTCACCAAAATTGGACAGTTGAAGACTGGAAAAATGTTGCCTGGTCTGATGAGTCTCGATTTCTGTTGAGACATTCAGATGGTAGAGTCAGAATTTGGCGTAAACAGAATGAGAACATGGATCCATCATGCCTTGTTACCACTGTGCAGGCTGGTGGTGGTGGTGTAATGGTGTGGGGGATGTTTTCTTGGCACACTTTAGGCCCCTTAGTGCCAATTGGGCATCGTTTAAATGCCACGGCCTACCTGAGCATTGTTTCTGACCATGTCCATCCCTTTATGACCACCATGTACCCATCCTCTGATGGCTACTTCCAGCAGGATAATGCACCATGTCACAAAGCTCGAATCATTTCAAATTGGTTTCTTGAACATGACAATGAGTTCACTGTACTAAAATGGCCCCCACAGTCACCAGATCTCAACCCAATAGAGCATCTTTGGGATGTGGTGGAACGGGAGCTTCGTGCCCTGGATGTGCATCCCACAAATCTCCTTCAACTGCAAGATGCTATCCTATCAATATGGGCCAACATTTCTAAAGAATGCTTTCAGCACCTTGTTGAATCAATGCCACGTAGAATTAAGGCAGTTCTGAAGGCGAAAGGGGGTCAAACACAGTATTAGTATGGTGTTCCTAATAATCCTTTAGGTAAGTGTATATTCATATAAAAATAAATAAATATGTTATGTTAAATAATATACTTCCTGACTTCAATACATTTTACTTGAATGTGTGTTCCCTGGGAATCCAAACCACAAGCTCTACCATTTGATAGTCTAGAGGTTACGGGAAATAAAGTAATATTTCAGTGTCAGTTAGATGTAAATCGTTGGCCTAGCTATTAAAGCTAGACACTGGGAGACCTTAATTAAACCTGCTGAGTGCAGAAAAGCAGAGGAAGTTTGACTTATTTATGTGCATCTCATCTCAGCGTGTACGTTGCCACAGGACTTTAATGAGTTCAGAAGCTGTGCACAGGAGTCTCTCAAACTTTAATCGCTCTGACTGCGCACTGGAGCGATGCGAGTCACATACACGTCTCTGTCACAGCACCTCTGGATCTTTATGAATTTTTAAACTTTGTTGAGAGTCCTGAAGATCTAGGTCAGTGGTGTAGGATGGAGGACAGGATAGACAGTGAGGAAACCTATGAGGAAATGGCACAAATTTCCCTTCATGCATGAGATGGTTTGACTTCTCACTGCTCACGTTTTTCATAAAATCTGCTTTTTCTCTGAAATTAGGAGTGTCTGAAGCATCTCATTGATTATTTTGATGAAGTGGCTATGATCATACTCATTTCAAAGGCTGAGAACAGAGGCTGTAATCTGCTAAACCATATTTCTGTCTTTGGCTCTGATGTGATGAGCTCATGCCCCCAAAACCCCTTGTCTTTTTTCTTTCTTCTTTACAAGTGGGTTTACATCATCAGCCTTTGCTACTGTGATGAAACACAGATGGTCCTGATTAAGGACGTGTTCATCAAAAAAAGACTATTTACTTGTAGTATTCTTCGGATAAAAGTTTAAGATATTTAATATATTACTCAAGTTGGACAATTTATTGTGTATTCAAATTTGATATACTTCCCAATTAAAGTCACAATGATTTTGTCCAAATTTAATTGTGACTAGAAAAATGTGAAAACTTATTAGAGTAATGCTTTGGTTTAATTAGTGTTCGAATGGATTTTCTATTTACAAAGTTCAATGTTGATATCTATAATGCTGATATAGTCTATAATAAGTTTTAATGATAGTAGTCGATAATATTTATACAAAATGTTGCAATTATTTAAATATTAACTAAAAACAAAAACAAAAAACATAACATATAATTTTGAACTGTTGACGCACAGAATGTCGATTTATACTATAGTATGCTTATATGGATTAGAAGAAAAGAAAATGATATATTATATTAAAGTTTTATGGGAGTAGATGAAGAAGAGTGCTGTTTTTTCCCATTTATTTCATTGAATAAAGTGAACAGATCTCAAGTGATTTCTGTTGTCTTTTTCCCATTGTGAGAACAGAATAAAAAGAAGGGCCGAGAACTAACAACACGGCACTTTAATGAAAGATAATATAGACCTTGACTGAGAATTTGAAACCCAGTCCATCAAAGTGATAATTTAGTGAGAAGAACTAAGAATCTCTTAACATTCAACATCTAGCTGGGTAAGCTTTTTAAGTGCGCTTCTGCCATTTTAAAGCCATTATTTGCATATGTTTGCCTTAATGAAACATGTGTGACGACTGTGGAGTTTGACCCAGCTGTTTTTCCAATTCGGTCCGTGACATGAGTCTTTTGACCCTATAAGGGTTACGTTGAACTGGCCGACTGGGCCAAAGGTTTGGTGCCCCTGCCTCCCTCAGTCTCTTTTGTTCTCTATGTACTGTGAAGGCCTGTTTGTTTGTGAGTTCATTCAGAATCCTGTGAGTGGGAGGACATTACAGGGCTCAGCCTGTCCGACTGAGCAACTCCTGTTCCCTTTTGACCAGAGACCAAGCATTAACCCTGTCCTACAAGTTTTAGTTTCAGCCCCAATCAAAAGTGCGCCTGTGGGAATGCTTCTCTTTTTTCCCTTTACAGAAAGTCTCTTTTCTACCAGTCCTATGAAACATTGAGTAGAGGACAAAATTTGAGACCAGAAACTCTCTCTCTAGATCCCACAAACCATCTTCAAACAGTACACAGTAGTATAGTGTAGTATACTTCAAAATTCAGAGACTGAATCTGAATTACACCATGTAGATTCTGGATTTTGAACATTTAATACCAAAGAAATGTTATGATGGGAAATTAAGGAATATTTCAGTAATTTAAGTAAATTTGGGACTTTGATCAGATGTTTCGGTCTGATGTTCTTTGGATCATCTCAAATCATGCCGGAGAACATGATCATCAGATTTGACATACTTGTGGAGTTCATGCATCTCTTTGTGAGAATCTTGGCCCAGATCTCACCAGTCTCTACTCCGTTCCTTTAGCTCTTGGGAGGATTGTGGTGGTGCGAGGGCGGTCCTTCATCCCTCGGTTGTAGACTATTAGAGGATCTCTTTAGGGAAAAAGTATTGGCATTGACTATGAGAAACAAGCATAAGACTTTTTGTCAGTATGCAACCCTAAATTAATGTCAGAATTCCGTATGACCATCGGATGTGAGGGATTGTATTGACTTGGCTGAATGGATCTTGATAAATTTTTGTGATTTGAATTTAATGGTTGAGTGAAGGGATTTGTGCTGAGATATAATTTCCTTCTAGCATTTATATGAGGAAAATTTTGAAGGAAAACTGGCTTTAATGTGTGTGAGACTTGCACATTAACATACAAAAAACAAAGAAAATGGATTGTATCCATTGTCAGTAAGGCTGCCAAAATCCCAAGACTCGCCATTAGCGGGAAGGCGGCTCTGGTCATACTGTGATTGAACACAAACGATGCTTTGCTTGAAGGCTGCGGAGAGTTCATGGACAGGAAGTCTGTATTGCTGCTTTGTTGAAGGCTGATGCCGCTGCCCCTCCAAGAAACCACACTAGATCTCACGGCCCAGACCAGCAGATCTGTATGAGCAATGCAGCTTCACAGCTGTTGAGTCAGGGCCATCATAAATTCCTTCCTGGCAAACTCACCATAATCTTCACATACGCACAAAAAAGGGTGGGTCGCTTGGATATCAAGTAAAGTGAGACGCTGTTGAATAATCTTCATAAAACTTTCTGAATATTTTTAAGATTTATAGGAAAGCTTAATTCATTTCAAATGACGGTATTTGGTTTGAAACCGAAAACAAAAATTGTGTAATCACAATGTTACTAGTATTGGCTGAGGCTGTGCATCCACAACTGGGTGATTCTCCCAGAGATCGTGGTTTGTGTTTTGGATCATATTTCTTCTCAATATAAACAGAAAAAAAGGACATTATATTTTTCATAAAGAAAATAGAGCCATTAAAGAGATAGTTCACCCAAAAATGAAAATTAGCCCATGATTTACTCACCCTCAAGCCATCCTAGGTGTATATGACATTCTTCTTTCAGACGAATACAATCGGAGTTATATTAAAAAATACCCTGGCTCTTCCAAGCTTTATAATGGCAGTGAATGGCCATCTGTCGGAAGCTAGTTATTTTAGTTGATAGTTATAAATATGAATATTTTTCTTACACAAATGCATAACTTTGCTTCAGAAGGCCTTTATTAACCCCCTGGAGCCGTGTGGGAGCTTTTATCATGGATGGATGCACTTTTTTGGGCTTCAAATTTTGGGCTCTCATTCACTGCCAATTTATTAGCCAGGACATTTTTTAATATACCTCCGATTGTATTCGTATGAAAGAAGATATATACACCCAGTATGGCTTGGGGATGAGTAAATCAAGGGGTAAATTTCATTTTTGGGTGAACTATCTCTTTAAGACTTATTTGCATTGTGACATTACATTACAGTACACTACACAATGAATTTTTTTCTTTTGAGTTGGAAATGAAATACACAGAAGCCAGTTTCTGTAACAAAAATCTCGTAATTGCGAATTTATATTTATTTATATATTTAAAATAAAGTCGCACTTGCAATGTAAGTTTATATTGTGAGATCTAAATATACATAATATACAAATCTCATTATGGTTCTGATTTCTCATAATTGTGACTTTATACAGTATGTCACATTACTTTTTTGTAAACTTTATTTCACAATTAGCCTATCTTTTTTTTTTTACCTTTTACAGGCTTACATAGAAATATAACCTAACCTAGATATGTTCTTGACATTGTATGATCATCTTATATTCTGCTTACTTGTTGTTCACCCTAAGGACATGAAGTAGACATTTAATTGATCTTTTTTTTTTGCCCCGTGATGGTTGGGATCAGATGAATGGATTCCAATGCATATTGCAGCACATATGTGAGAGCTTTGTCAGAGGACAAGACCTATGTTTCTTAGATGTCAGTTTCTTAAGTCAAGGCCCAGCCATATTTCATGCGTGAAAAGCCACCTCAACCACGAAGGGAAGCTTGCTGGGATTTTGCCAGCGAAAGAATCTGCAGGAGGAGTAATGATGTCTGTTTGTGCAAGAGAGGGAGGGCTGTGTCATTTACACAGAGAACAGTGGGGCTTGTCATGCGAGCTTCAGCACATATAATCACACAGAACATTGTTATACCATTCCATTAGTGAGCTTGTTATCTCATGTACACAAAGAGCAGAAATGAAGACATTTTTCAGGTTTCACACATCCGCCCCACATAAGAACATTTCAGGTCGAGCCCCAAGAAAGATATCCCTGACGCTTCCCAAGAGCTGGGCGGCATTCAACATTCCTCAGGGAGATTGATGTTGCTGGGATGTGTCTTAAATTCCTCACGGTTGAAAATAAGATGGGTACCCAACTTTTTCTGTATGAGATGTTTTAATGAGATTCCTGGCAGCAGACCGAGCGACCGTGCTGTGCACATTGTTACCCAGAAACAACAATTTTAAGGATGATCCTTAGTTGTTTACGATGCCTCCTGGCGGTCTCACCAGGTCTGGGCCTGCCTTGCTCTATTTTTCTTTTTCCACTCTGTAAATGTGGGGACCATTTGAATTGTTTGATGGTCTTAGAGGGCCAATCCAAAATATATAAAGTGAATCCATACAGAGGAAGGGCGTATTTGTTTACTGAGCGAGCTAGGAGCGATGGCTTATAGCAGAACATAAGCCGTCCTCAGAAGAGTTGGAGATAAGCAGAACAGCTCACATTCCTGAGCAGCTGCAGAGTAGATCTCCAGAGACCGGTCCACCTCCCCAATAACACACTCAGCCTAGACATCAGCACAACACAAACACAATGAAAAAAAAAAAAAAAAGCGTAAGTAGAAGCCAATGCATGGCTATTTCTGTCAAAAGCTAGTACTAGTACTTAAATATGTTTATTTGTTTTTTTTGCAGATTTGTTAAAGGAGGATTTACTCATAATGACTAATAAATTAACTCGCCCACGTGCATTTTGAAACCCATTTTGAAACCCATTTCCTTTTTCTGTGGATAACTTAAGGTATATTTTACAGATGAACATCTTAAAGTGCTTATTTGAAAATATGCAAATGGAAATGAGTTGAAATAGGGTGGAAAAGTGCAGCTTTAATTCTAAACTTCTCCTTGTGTGCTCCTCTAAACCAAGTTGCATCAGTTGTGCGTAAGTTACAACTTAGCCTAATTGTGATGTAAAGGGGCACTAACTTGCACACTACTAAATATTTTGCACTATTAGCCTAAACTTAGTTGAAATGTAACTCTCTTGTTTAATCTAAATATGATTATGTATTGTTTCAGTGGAATTTTTTCAGTGGAAGGCAAAATAAGTAAAAAATCAACCTTAACAAGATCAACTGAAATGCTGTTTCAATACTTTAAACTTCTGATTCAACTTCTTATTTGAAGTATGATATTGTATTAATGAATTGAATTGAATTGAATTGTGACAATTTTGTTACAAAATGCATTTTTAGTACTTTCATATTTAATGTATTAAATATAGACAGTAATTAAAATGTTTAACACAACACATTTAAACACATGTGCCCATTTTGATATGATTGACAATTACATACATTTCATTTTGTAAAAAAATATATTTTTTACGTTTTCTGTGCTTCCTATGGAGGCAGTATTCTCTGTAAAACTGCTTTGGAACAATATTTATACTAAATTTTTAAGAATTTTTTCAGGTCTATACAGCTTGCTAGGTCTGTCGCTATTTGTCGCTGAAAATAATGTTTGTTAGTGCCATCAGGTTGTAGTTTTATGTAACAGCTGCAGCTCAAGGCATGTGACCAAAAGCGCAAATCTTACTGGTTGGCCAGTGTTATTTACAGTGCGATAGAAAAGAAATTAGAACATTTCTCCATAAATAAATCCATTGCATTGATGGCATGCAAATGTTCATGTCGGCCTGAACAGACATTAACGGCTGTTCGTTCAAAGTAAAAAAATTGTTTTTTTGCACCGAACATTCGTCTTGGTGTGAACAAGCCTTAATAGTGAGTATAAAAAAGGTTCACTGTCAGCATTATTCAAAGAAAATATTTTCCCAATGAAATTTGAATAATTTTTTTCCACACATTCTAAATAGGATTTTATACATAAAAGTTGCTGTGGATGCTTGTGTGTCCTTGGCAAAAATTTGTTTGGAAGGACCATTCAGCTGAGTAAATGATGACAGAATTTTCATATACTATTCCTTTAAATCCTTTTGAATCAGTACAGTTGTATGTTTCATGGATATCTTCCATTTTTGGCTTGTGACATCTCAATTTGTATCGGCACCTCTCGAGACTTTGTGCTTTTGTCAATCCTCTCTTCTTGTTGAATCAATTTGGCTTCTCCTCCAGCGGATGTGGCTGCGATTACTGCTGAGCGTTTGTGGCCGCTGGAGCCGAGTATGCTTAGTCAATAGTTGCCTGGTTTTTACACACTCTGTAATTAAAGCAAATCCACCTAAGAGTGTGTGCAATAAGCAATAATATAAGTGCTGAGCTGTGGGAGAAGTTTTCTCGCTGAGTCCCACCACTCCTTTGGCTGTGGCCAGGGTAAATAATGCCTTATTGTTGCTCAGTTGACTCCCGGTCAACGGGTAACACTCTCCACCCCGGAACACAGCCAGACTTATTCACACAGCTGGGATATAGACACTGTACTGGGACATTCATAGCAGAGTCCGGTTTGAAATGTATGCATACATGGAGGAAACGCAGACACAATGTCATTCATGGTTCAGAGAGGGTTACGGTTAATTACTGCAGTTAATCGCTAGTGGCAAGATTGATGAAGGCATACTGACCAGATGTTTTGTGGGTTTTGGCCGAGAGATTTGCTGAGATCATTTCCAGAAAACATTTTATTAATTCCTCAGTTTTTTTTTATTTATTTACAGAGAGCAAGAAAAAGCACATAATGAGGGAGATGTAGACATTAGATAAATAGCTTTGCTACTAATGGCTTCATTTCATTATTGCTACTTACAAACTTCAATTGTTTGTGTTCATCCACTGAATTGTTTCACATACTGTAGCTAATCTATACAAATAGCTTTAAAGCAATTGTAATACTTCCCCTCCGTTTAGGGCATCTGGAAATGAGATGAAAATAGACATGTATATGGATATCTGTTATGTAACATACTGGATTTTTGGTGGAAATTTACAACAATGCATCTTTGATGCATCTCACTTCTGTTCTTCTGAGACAAACAGAATTGTGTTTTCTTGCAGAAGGGATCTTACAAATGAAATGTGTGGGCACTATTTCACCCTCAAACCAAAGGGAAAAGTAATTAATTATATTTTGCATAAAGGAAATTAATCCTATTTTTTTGCATTGTGACAGTGTAAAAATTCTCATTCTCATTCCTTTTTTGTTATGAAATGTGTTCTTGATACATTTTGATACATTCACCCAATCAGACTTTTATTTTCAGGCCCATAATCTCCTCTGCATCTAAGATGAAATGGCTTCACTTTAGGGGTTTTCATAGTTCCTATAACTATTGGCGGAAGTACCTGCTTTTTGGCGTGTTTGCACCGCAGGAACTAGGAACGATTTTAGTTATAGGAACGCCTTTTGGAGGAACTAAATTAGTTCCTACTTCAGAGTAGTCTAACCCAGCACAATAGGAACTACCAGTGACGAAATGAAGTGTATATTTATTGGCCGAACCCCAGACAGCAACATAGTGTCGGCCCAGATCCGGGCCAAATCTGGTAGATGTGGATTCCATGCGTACCGGATGTGGGCCTGATCTGAGCTGACACATTGTTGCTGTCTGGGACGCATGCCATATGAAACACCTGCAAGCCCCATTTTTAAAAATCCATCGTGTAAACACACAGCTTGCATATACTTACTCCACAAACTAACATTTAGCACATAAATATATAAAAAGATAATGTTAACGGCATTTACTTGCCGCATTTGTCTGCGACATTGTGTTCTTTTCTCAACCTTGATGATGTTTAGCACTGTAAGTTGTCGTAGGAGATTTCGTCTCTTAGCCCTCCTTTTTTGCTCTATCATTCGCATAACTTATACGTCTACATTCCATCTCCGTTATCACGAAACCCACGACACACCACACAAACACAGCTCCAGTTGTTGCATTATTGAATGCCGCGCTTAAATGATGTCGCTGTTGGCCGGCTTTAGGCCCCGATATACTCACGGCAACGTACTTTTTTGTTCTTCGCTTAGTGGGTAAAACGAAGTTCAAAAGACATGAGCAGCGATATGCGGTTACCGAACATCCAGACGCCACCCACACTGCTGAGAGCTATGGTTAGATGAATTTGTAAATAGGTGCTGTGCGCTTTCCTCTCAATAACAAAATAAACACACAACAAAATTTAGATTTTTTTTTTTTTTAATAAAGCATAAGAAAAGCATCGTGGATATGTTTGCATGAGCTCTGCAATTCGGCACTCTAGTAAAGTTACGTCACGTTTATTTATAGCACTTTATACAATGGATTGCTTAAAATCAAGCAAACAGTGTCAGTGACTTGTTCCATCAGAAGTACAACTTTTTCTATTATAAAGCAGCTCTCCAATGTGTTCATGTTTTCACCCGCGGATGTCTGGCCTCAACGGACTGAACAGGAGAAATTAACCGGAAAAGATTTCCACGTCAAAGAAGGCGCTCTGCACATATCTACCTATTGCGTAATCGCCACAGACCAATGGTAGTACAAAAGTGTTTACCAGCCGTAGCAAACTATCCATAAATTAAGCATTGGCAAGCTGTTTCAAACGCCCAGTTTTGGCCTGATTTTGTTCGAAATGACGTCGCTCTTCGATTTCACCTGAAGTACATCGGACCCTTTATGTCACTTCAGAGTTCCTAAAGGTGGTGTGAACGCAACCAGGAAAATGTCCCTAGGTGAACTATAGTTCTCAGGGGACCGAGATCACTGTTTGTGCTGCTAAACATTTTTGAATTTGCCCTTCTCATCTAAAATGACTTAAAAATAAGAAACACAGAGACACGAACAGTTAATTTAGTCAAAAAACTTAATTTCAAGACCTTGACCTGCAATCCAACATCTCAAACAGCCGTAAATCAATGTTCCCAGATTCCTATCATTCCTACATCCCCTTTCTTCCCTCTTTTCTGGCCGTCATGTCCTCACAACATCACTATAACCCCTCATTTCTCAAGAGGCATAATAGAAGTGACAGCGCAGAAAGGCTTTTGACTCTGAGAGGTGTCACTGGTGCATTCAGCCATATTTCTTCGACTGCCCTGTCATCTGTCATGTGCTATCTGTAGACAGACTGTCAGGAGCGATAAATGCACGCTCATTTTGGCCTGCTCCTCCAGTGTCCTATCTGTCTGTCTGCCCTATCTAGGCCATTATAGTACAACTTAGTCAAAGTACTCCACAGGCATTGCTGAGGTTTGATATGACCATGACAAACACTTCCATTGCCTTGACATTCCTAGGCTGGAGATTATACACCTAAGTGGCCTATCAAGGTTATTTCACTCCTTATAATGGAAATGAAAGGTTTGTGCATGTGTCTGCAGGTGGTTTCTAGTCTAAACGACCATTCATAAGTTTAAAATATCATAATGTGATAATTCCTTAAAAAAATCTTTCCACGATGATTCCTTTTTTGGAATAATTTTTTTGTCTTTTAAAAAAAGATCTTATTTACTTTTATTCAAAAGCTTAGTCTTTTTGTCCAAATAAAATAAATTAGGATAGTAACAAAAATGTGCATTTTTTATAATAATTATTTGGTTATGTCAAAGAGGCTTTTAAGGGGATATTTTACCCAACAAAATTCTGTCATCATTTACTCATAACATTAAACGACTTTCTTTGTTCTGTGGAACGCTAAAGGAAACTTTTCGAGTTACTGTATGTACTGTAGATTTGAGGTAAGACTGGACATTTCAATCTGTAAAAGGACATCTTTTTGAGTCTAAATTATTTGTTTGTCAGTCTGAATGGTTTGTTCATAAATTGTTTTTCAAGTTCATCTCACTGTCTAAGGGATTCGTTCACAACGGTTTTTAGTTTATAAGATTATCAGTGAATAACAACATAATTGTTGATCTGTTTCTCACACAGTGCTATTGTATGACTTCAAAAACTTCAAAAATAGTCATGTGGGTCACTTTTTTGTTACTTTTATGGGGCCTTATCGAAGCTCCCCTGTTTTCAACTTTGATAATAATAAGAAATGTTTTTTGAGCATCAAATCAGCATATTAGAATGATTTCTGAAGGATCATGTGACACTGAAGACTGATGCTAAAAATTCAGCAATAAATTACATTTTAAAATGTATTAATAGAAAACAGATATTTACAGATACTATATTACTATCAGTATTTTTATTCAATAAATGCAGCCTTAGTGAGCAAACATTAATAAAATTGTACCAACCCCAAACTTTTGAACTGGGGTGTACACTATACATATATGTGTGCATTATACACACAGACACACACACACACACACACAAAAAACACACTTTAAATTCCAAAATTGCTTTCTGAAAGGTCCTCTGGGAATGATGTGCTCAGAGAGACATTGAACAAATTCATATTGCTCCATCTGCATGTTCAGTAAAGCTCGGGACACAATTTAAAACCACTTTCATGTCCATGAGAAAAGTGTGAGGATTAGCAATAGATATTAAGTTTTGAGCCCCTGTGAAACAGATGGCGAGTGGGCTGTTCTTTTTGAAAACAGACCCAAGGGGAGCTCAGTACTGGAAGAGGAAAAGCGGACTTTACAGGCAGCCGTGTCCTTGGATGTTTGGCTGTTGTTGAAAACATCATACACCCACACTGTTTTTCTTGACTATTTTATCTCCCTCACTGTTTTTATTCCACCCGTCAGTGGTTTGTTTCCAGGCCTGTCTAGGGTCAGTCTCCCTGAGGGGCCGCCATTAGGCGAATGGATAAGATAGGAGCTGAACTGATTGAGGTGAGACACAGGAGAGAAAAGTGGGAAATGCCCACAGAGCCATAGAGTGCCGAAGGAGGAACAAACACAGCGGCACGGCTCTTAGTCTCACGCTTTTTACACATTCTCACATTACAGGGGACTTGACAGACTGTGTCTGCTGCTGAGGTCACAGCCACAGTTCACTTAAATTGAGCTGAGGAAATGATGACACTAGAGCTGCAACAACTAGCCTAACCGATAAAATCAATACAAATCCATAATAAATGTTCTCTATTGAATAGTTGGATGCTTGAGACTCGTCCCCATTGACGTCACTTTACAGTTGTGAAAACCACATTTCTATGGAGAAAAAAAAAATAGCAGAAAAACATGACCAATGTCGTCCAAAGCATAAGCACTTTATATTAAACACTTTTTTTTTCTCCAGTGCATAACTTAATTTATGTTCTCTGTAAATGTTGTAAATTAAGTCAATAATTTTGTCCTTTTGATTAAAATTGGTTGTGTAACATTAAATGTAATGTTTAAAATAAATCCATTTATTATCATAAAATCGTGTAATTATATTTTTTATAAGAACAGTGACTAGTGGCATTGTAGTAAATAATTCTTGACATTTACAGTATAAGCACAATAAATGTCAGTAATAGCACTGCTATTTTTGCATGTTTGATTTTGATTTTGTGAAAAACTATCTGTGATTTATATAGTAGTATTTATATTTTAAAGGACAATAACAGTATACCCAGTGATTTGCACATTACTTGGAGGACAACATGGAGCAGGATATGGAATAACATGTTTTTTCGGTATTATTATGAAAATAAAATCTTTTTTTTTTTTTTTTAAATCAAAGATGTAATTGGCAGATTAATCAACAGTTTTTAGTTTTGGCCCTAGCTTACACCACATTATCTTGTGATTCAACAGGACAGGCGTCTCCTGTTCTTCTATTACTGCTTTGAACCAGAGCAATGCATTAGATTGACAGGGTGTGCAGATCTTCTGCTTGGAAGTGACATTTCTGTCATGGTATTTTTCAGCACTAGTTGCCATCCACTGCCACTAATGTGAGATGTCAGAAACCTGTGGACAGATTTCTCAGGTTGTCTGCCCATGTGTTTGACATTTTTGGCCGCTTTCTGTATTGAGCGAGCAGCAATGTGTCACATAAAGATATATATATATTTATAGTGCTGTCAATCATGATTAATTGCATAATATTATTGTGGTTAATATACAATACAGTTTAAAAGATTCGGGAAAGAACTGAAGTCCCTTATCCTCACCAAGGTTGCATTTATTTGATCAGAAATACAGTAAAAACTGTTATATTGTGAAATATTATTACAATTTAAAATAACTATTACATTTTAAAATGTATTTATATATTAAGAAACATTTCTTAATTTCAATGCTGAAAACAGCTGTGCTGCTTAATATTTTGCTGAAACTGTGATGCACTTTATTTCAGGATTCTTTGATGAATAGAAAGTTCAAAAGATCAGCATTTATTTGAAATAGAAATCTTTTGTAACATTATAAATGTCTTATTATACTGTCACTTTTGATCCGTTTAATGCATCCTTGTTGAATAAAGTCATTACTTTCTTACTAACCCTGAACTTTTGAACGGTAGTGTACATAGTCTTTTGTTTCTAGGAGCACAGCTCATGTTATTGCTAACATACCTCTGGCATAATGCAAGTCTTCGAATTATTTTCAGAGTTCCCTGACACTCATCCATTTTCCTTCTTCTGGTCTCCTCCAAACTCAAAAATCTTAATACGAGTCTATCCGCAAAGATAAAAGGCAAGGTGTACGGTTACAGCTAGATCAACAGTGTGGGAGCAGCCCGAGGTTCTGTGAAGTTCTGGAGGTGAAGGAGCTCCATGTGGGGGATTAATATGAGTTCTCTTCTCGCATCCAAACCAAACAGGCAATCCCACTCCAAGGACCGGGAAATCAAACTCTGTTTGTTTTGTGTGAGGATTATTTACATAGTCTGATATTTACGGAGGCGAGGGCAGACATCGTCACTACAGAAGAGGGATTTTTTTGAACAGAAATGAATCTGGAAGTTTAATGGTCTTGATATTCGGTAACAGTTTACAATAAGATCCCATTAGTTACCGTTAGTTAATGCATTCACCAACATTAACTAACAATGGGCAATACATTTGTTACAGCATTTATTATTCTTTGTTAATGTTATTTGAAATATAACATTCATTTTTTAGTTAATGTTAGCTCAAGTCCATTAAGTAATATGGTTAACACTTTATTTTGATAGTGCACTTCAGACATTTTGCAACTACCAGAGTATTAGTAGACTGTCTGCTTAATATCTACTAACACTTTATTTTGATGCTCCACAACAGACATTCTACTGGCTAAGTCACTTTGCAACTACATGTCAACTTATTCTACTAACCTGAACCCTAACCTAAGTCTACTAATACTCTAATGAGAGTTGGTTGACATGTAGTTGTAGTTACTTATAGTTCTATCTAAAGTGGAGTGGACCATCGAAATACAGTGTAACCAGTAATATTAGCAGATACAACTTTTGATTTGAATAATTCATTAATAAATATGGAAGCTTGTTTCTGCCACTGAATAAAATAAAAAAAGGTAATTGCGATCTCACAATTCTGACTTTTTTCCTTGCAACTGTGTGATATAAACTGCCAATTGCGGGTTATAAAGTCAGAATTGTGTAATATAAAGTCAGAATTAAGAGTTCTCGCAATTCTAACTTTTTTTATTAACGAGTTATAAAGTCCAATTCTGAGCGGGGGGAAAAAAAGACTTTTTTCTCAGAAATGCGAGTTTATATCTCACAATTTTGACTATATAAACTCGCAATTGTGTGTTATAAAGTTAGAATTGTGAGATATAAACTCGCAATTGTGAGTTATAAAGTCAGAATTGTGAGATATAAACTGGCAATTGCGAGTTATAAAGTCAGAATTGTGAGATATAAACTGGCAATTGCGAGTTATTTACTTAGGGAAGCTTGTAAGAATAAAAAATAAAAAAGGTAATTGCGACTTTTTAACTCGCAATTCTGAGAAAAAAGGTCATAATTGTGAGATAAAAAGTCGCAATTACCTTTTTTATTTTTTATTCTTACAAGCTTCCCTAAGTAAATGTTAAAATTAACGTTAATTAACTAAAATTAATAAATGCTTTAGAAATATTTTCCCCTTTGTTAAATAATGTTAACTAATGAAACCTTATTGTAAAGTGTTACCTGACATTTTTGACATTTCCATCATCATTTACTCTTTCTTTCTTCCATGGAGGAGATATTTTGCAGAATGTCTAAGCTCCTCTTTTCCAAACAGTAGAATGAATGTGGACACAGGTTTTCAAGCTCCCAAAATGATAATATTTTGTATTGAAAGTCCTCTGAAGCTATACATGTTAAATTTTGTGATGAACAGAATGAAATTTAATTCAGAATTTGCTGAAAATCTTTTTAAATGCTGAAATCTCGTTTGCGTTAGCATTCATTTTTGCCATTTGGACCCTTTCATTTTTTACATTCTTCCAAATGTCTTTGTTTTCAATGTAAAAAAAGAAAGCCATACAGGTTTGGAATGACATGAGGATGAGCAATTATTGTAAAACTATTATTGTAATCTATTCCTTTCAGCCAGCCAAACAATCTCTCTTGCGAAAATAGGAACACACAGCTGTATTTCACTTTTCTAGGCACAATACGTTTCCTACAGAGAGAAAAATGAAAACATTTGGTGATATGTCTGTTCGCAGTCACTGTGGAACGGTTATCCACCAACAAAGCACAGCTGCTGGATCTGGCAGTTAAACATCACTTTAACAGGATCGCCACTCGCTGCCTAGGAAGGTTTTTCTGTCAGATATAACAAAGTGTGAGGTGAAAAGAAGCCCTGATGAACTCGCTGAAGCTCTAGGAAAGCATTCATCCCTTTCACTCAGCTTTGTTCACATAAACTCTATCCCAAGACGACTCTCATGCCATTTGATTGAAACAGAGACTAAATAAAGATTTATCAGGGCTAGTTTTATGTCGTGTTCCTCTCAAAATTTTCAAAGATGTTTTCCTTCAAGGCATTTCCCTTAGTTTCTTTGCGATTAGGGTCTGTATTTGAGTTTAGGGTCATGAGGGATGCCTTTAATTGGATCTCATTTCTGCAGATCTGCTGTTTATTTGAAGAAGACTGGGGCAGAATTGTAGCGACTGAGATCACCACTGGGAAGGGAGGGGTTAAGACCTCTGAACATGGCCGTGCTCAATCATGCTTCCCCTTACTCACTGCACAAATACCCATGGGCACACTTTCCTACACTGTGCTAAAGTAGTGGCTGTGGCCTGCAAGGCCTCAGCGTAGATCTTTCCCACACTCTCAACAGGCCGTCATGTGTGCGTTGAGCTCAGATCGAGGGAGGGGGGAGACCTCAAGCTTTATTGGCCAATGACCTGCAGCATATACTATTGTGCAGAGCAGGGACCAATCAGAGAGCTCACATAAGGGTCAGTCGACAGCCCTGTGCTTTAGCTCTGCTCTGCTGCAGCTTCTGACTACACCGCATTGGGAGGAATTTATCAATAACATTTATATTCATTTATATAATGGTACTTTCAGAGTTTTGTCGATAACATTACATTACGATTATTACAGAAAAGTAATTTAGTTTTGTTAGTTTTCAGTCTGACTGTTTTTTAAGTGTTCACAGTATTCATTTTATATTTATATTATTTTTGGGCAGCCGAGATTAATGCATTAGCTAATGTCATTTAACAGTGTTTTTAGTGCAGTCTTGTGTTATTGATAACAAGGTTCATTTTCAGATAGGTTGTAAAGGTTTAAAATGTTATAATATCCTGTGTATCTAAAATTAAATGGATTCTGTGTCAGTTTAATTTTAGTTTTGGAGTCACGACTATATTTTAGTTCCCTTATTTCAATTATGTTGTTTCAATTATTTCAGATAACAAAAATTATTTTATTTAGTTTTCATTTCGGACTGCTTTTGGACTTTTTCTTTTTTCAGGGTGTCCGCGGATCCTTAAAAAGTCTTAAAAAGTCTTAAATTAGATTTTTAAAATTTAAGGCCTTTAAAAGTCTTAAAAAGTCTTATTTTTACTTATGAAAGGTCTTAAATTTTAGATGGCAATTTGACTTAAACATATCTAAATGTTTTCTAAATTAGAACCATCTAATTAGCGTACTTTTTATATTTATTATTCTTTCTTTGTGGTTCACGTGACATTTCGCGTCATTCGCGGCAGCGTTACGTCCATCTCCTGCAGACCTGCACGCGCGAAACAGGAGGAGAGAATGAGAAGTGAGTTGGTAAACGTCAGTTCAGTTCTAAGTTCAGTCTTTATTATGTTCGTAGTGGTGTGCGATGTGTTTTGTCTATTATTATGATATTGTAATCATTGTTTTAACGATGTAGGCTACTGCGAGCTGACATCGCTTAGCCTTTGGTCTCGTACTCACTGCGTGATGAGTGCAGTTATAACGTTAGGTAGGCTATGTTCCCATGAGTTTTTGTCTCATATCATATTATGTTGTTATCATAGACCTACAATATCCAGTTTTTGACTGGAATCCGCGTTTTGAACGAATCAATTTAATGATTCAATGAACAGTCACTTGCTTCCCGAATGAATCAGCCGTTTGAACGAATTGGTTGAATGAATGACTCCCTCAACTCACTTATTAAAACAGTGACTTGCCGCCACCTACTGGCAGCTTTAGTTTCACATTTAGAGTACTTTTTAATTAGAATGTTAAAATTAGAAATCACAGTTCATATTTAACAATCTCATAGCTTTATTTATGCAATTGTAAATGCAGTGTAAATATATTAATGCCAGATCTGATGCCGCCACTGTGTCACCTCTGCACTGCAAAGGTGGATTTTGATTTAATGATTTAATTTGACTGGTAACAGTGGTATTGTGTAATTATTCTAATATAATTTAATTTAAATGTTAGAATTTGACATAAAAGGTGATGCATACATCTACAAATGCCAATATAGAGATGAAAATGCCACTGGAAATCAATTTAAGATGGCAAATATTACCCCTTAATAAAAAATGTTAATTTTTGTTACTATTATCTAATTATTACCCTCAAAACTTTGAAAATATCGATCGAGACATATTTTGTCAATATTGCACACCCCTAATGCATGGTATTAATTTTGATTTCTTCGGGTCTTAAAAAGGTCTTAAAAAGTCTTAAATTTGACTTTAAAAAATGTGCAGAAACCCTGTTTTTTTTTTCCCAAAAACATTGCTTAACAATTTAGTAACAATATTTAAAATATATAAATAAAAAAATATTTTATACATTGCCCATCTAAAATAATATATTTAGACATAATTATTTATAGCCTATACTTTTTTAGTGCAGTAGAGGATTTTTTTATTGTGTGTGCATATTCTAAGGAAAGATCAGAGACTGATAAATGCCACAGGCGCTGCTATCAGATATCTACGTGATTTCCCTCCTGTGTCACATTGAGCCCTGATGATAGTGTGCCGTGTATTTGTGTGTGAGTGTGTGTGGTTCAGGTATATCCTACGTTATGGGGACAAAATGTCTCCACAAAGATGCCAATATCCGAAATCCTTGTCCTTGTGGGGACATATTTTGGTCCCCATGAGGAAAACAGCTTATAAATCATATAAAATTATGTTTTTTTGAAAATGCAGAAAGTTTCCTGTGATGGGTAGGGTTAGTCTTGGGGGATAGAATATACAGTTTGTACAGTATAAAAATCATTATATCTATGGAAATCCCCATAAAACATCAAAACCCAATGTGTGTGTGTGTGTGTGCGTGCAGGGTTTGGGTGTTGGGCTTCAGTCTGTTATAGAGGACCAGCGCTGTTCTACTAATCCCCTGTTTTCACACACAGCTGTTTCCTGTTGGGAACATGGGCCAGGCTAGGGGCCTTTGTGAGACACACACAAACTAGAGGACACAATTTGCTTTTCCAGACAATGTTCACTGAAACGCCAAGGCCGCAGTGCCTGCCATCCAAAAGCCTGCGTGAAAACAACTTTGTCAGGAAATAATGCTCAACACAGCAATTTAGTTCATCTCTCTATTTCTTCATTCTAGGGAGTCCATTCCATTAAGACAGAACATGTTTTTTGCTGAGAAAAGTCTCCAGATATTGGGCAATAAATGCAGTTATCAGTAGATTGTGGTTTATGAAGTCAGCAGATATAATTGATTCTTGGAAGAAGAGACCAGTGTGAAAAATCCTGTACTGACTCAGATCACCCTGAGCTTCAGACATCTCATCAGTCAGCTTTATTTATGGATTGGGCTCTGACCTCTGGCCTGATTCTCCTGTAGTATAGGAGTGAAAGTCTGAGCTGAGTTCAAGATAAAAAGCCTCCAGTCATTCTTGTGCCTGTTCATTTGTAATATTTGGAAATAATAGGATCCATTTATTACAGCCAACGTTCTGTAATGTAAACCGCCCTTAATGTAATGCAGTCACGACTGTAAAATGTGTAAATGTGCACTTAACCAAATGTTGTTCCAAGGGAGCAATACTTGAGAATGATTATTCATCTCCCTACAGCACTTAATGAAGTAACAGGAGATTATAGGCATTATGTGTAAAAGCTACGTTTTAGAGTTAAGTGAAATTCTGCTGACGGGCACTGTGTGGTATGAGCGTCCCGAATAGTTCTCAGACAAAGATAGGAACATCCTGTTACTTTTAGACTTTCCATTCCTGAATTAGAACTGCTTTTGGGATCGTGTTGCCCTATTTGTTTTAATAAAATGGTAAAAAAAAATAAAAAAAAAAATAAGAGAGTACAAACTCAAAATGTGTTTTATATCAACTTTTATTGTCATGCTTGTGTAGAAGTAGAAAATCTTCTTCTGTAAGATTTTTTAAATGTTTTTGAAAGAGTCTCTTATGCTGTTGTATGCAACACAGCTCATGTTCAGGTTAAGGAGCCAAGCGATAAATGTGAACTTTAATCACAATATAAGCAAAAACAAAACGAAAGTAAGCGGCAACCACCCCACGGCCGACTGTCACTTATAAAGATAATAAAGCATTACCGTAAATGGTCCTCTCTCGTCTTCTACTGTTGTCACTTTCCGGAGCTCCTTCATTAAAAAAAAAGTCCTTACTGTAACTTTTGATCAATATAATGCATCATTGCTGAATAAAAGTATTAATTTCTTGCAAAAAATAAGTATTACCGGCCCCAAATTTTTTAATGGTACCTCGAGGTATGAATCCTTTAATTAATTATAGCGACTAGTTGATGCCGGACTGATGTAATTTATGTAATTATTTTATTTAGCTTTTTACTTTGTATAAATGGGAATAAGCTGAAATGCTGTTGTTCTGTGTACAGAGTGAAACACTTATCTTTTTGTGGTCTTTTTTTACAGAGTGAATCAGTGAAATACTTCCTGGACAACTTGGATCGGATTGGCCAACTGGTGAGTCATGATAACGCAGCATTATTAAATAGTGCCAGTTCTTCATGGTATATGAGCATGCAATATAAACAAAGATAGTCAGTCAGAATAGTGTTTTTTATGTAATGTTTCCCAGCAGAGGTGGGGGCATTGAAGACTGGAGACACTGAAAATGAAAGTAAAATGGTCACTTTGAGATTGATATTGGCCAAGGTTGCCAAGAACACATAGTGTGTCTCAGATGAGTGATTAAAAAAAAGGCCTGGAAGTGTTTTGTGTGAGCATGGAAACCAAGGCCAAAGACAAAACAGATACATGTTATAGTTTGTGTGGGATGCGGGCCTTTTGAAAACTGCTTCAAAGATAATTTTGTCTGCCCTTGTGGCAATTTTCATTAAAGATTGTGTATTTGTGACAAAAGATTGCCTGGAAACCACTCTTATTTTTGCTTTGGCTTTTGCTTTATTTTTATTTTTATTTTAACACAGAGATTTCACAAAAATCAGAATGGTTAAGTTTGCAAAAAGTATAGTTTTTCTGTTTTAAGTTGCATAAGTGAGAAAAGAAGATCCTGGTAGAATGTGAACCTCTAATAGACCTGTGTCAATAATAATCCTTCTTAATAAAAAATATTTCAGATCAATTTAGCTAAAGCAAAGTGTAAAAAATGTGTGCTAAAAAAAAACCCCAAACAAAATATATTTATTATTGACTTTATTTACTCAACCTTTTCTTACAGAATTATCTACCAAGCCGACAGGACATCCTATTGGCCAGGAAGGCCACCAAGGGAATTGTGGAGCATGATTTTATCATTAAGAAGATCCCTTTCAAGATGGTAGATGTGGGTGGCCAGCGCTCTCAGAGACAGAAATGGTTTCAGTGCTTTGATGGCATCACCTCCATCCTCTTCATGGTGTCCTCCAGCGAGTATGACCAGGTGCTGATGGAAGACCGGCGCACTAATCGCCTGGTGGAGTCCATGAACATATTTGAGACCATAGTCAATAACAAGCTCTTTTCCAATGTGTCCATAATCCTCTTCCTCAACAAGATGGACCTTCTGGTGGAGAAGGTACGCAAAGTCAGCATCTGCAAGCACTTTTCCGACTTCCGGGGAGACCCTCACCGACTGGAGGACGTGCAGGCCTATCTAGTGCAGTGCTTCAACCGCAAACGTCGCAACCGCAGCAAGCCACTTTTCCACCACTTCACCACTGCCATTGACACTGAGAACATTCGCTTTGTCTTTCATGCCGTCAAAGATACAATTCTTCAGGAGAACCTTAAGGACATAATGTTGCAGTGACATTTACAGTTGTTTGATCTGTTTTTGCCATTGTTTGAGTCCAATTTCCATCCTATCGCAGGAGGAAGTGCCATCTGGACTTCTGGCGTCATGGTGCAAAATGTACTTTGCATCTTGTGTTAGCTGATCAAGTAGCCTACTCCATTATGCAGAGCTTTACATGAGAGACATGACATTCATACAAAAAAATTGAATGAATCTCTCTGTCATCACTCGTTTTAATTTCTTCCTGTGAAACAGGACGTTTGAAGACACCTTAGATGGTGGAAAAGCCAAGAACATTTGAGGGGATTTTAGAGTATTTTCACCTCCTTGCTTAAAGATAAACTCAAACAATGCACAATAACTTTATACTGGCTCATCTCCCAAATAACATCCTAAAAATAAATGGCAAACCTGCACTGAACATCCTGCTTGGTACAAGTAGTTAATTTCATGTCATTTGACAGGTTTATTTTTGATATAATCTAACATTTAAATCACATTTTGCTTTATCTATACTTGTGAGTTTATAGATGACATGCAAAGTTCTCATTAACAACTAAGCAGGGTTTTTGTACATAGAGTGAATAGCAGCTTTTGTACTTGTTAACTGTGTCTGCTTTTGTTTGTCTCTTCACGGTAAGCTACAAACTTTGAGATTTAGAGTAGGGTCAAATCACTGGTTATGCCTAACACCACTAACTTAAGATGAATAATGCAGTAATGGTATTCTTTAAATGTCATTATTGCACAGCATATGTACTTTATGAGTATTCATATGATGTTAAGCCTCTGTGTAAATGTATATAACCTGTGTAGTTCATGACTCTACAAGGAGAATTATAGCTGATGCTGTTCAGTTATACCATCAGATCTTAGTTGTTCCTTGATTTCAGCCAGGGACTGAGCTTTATTCTCCAGGTCTTGTTGAATGGCAGCTGTGAACAGCTGTGTGCTTTTGGTTTTAGCTGATGTGGCTGCAAGAGTCCCAGGTTGCGACCCCGGACGAGCCCCCGATTTGTTGCACCTATGTTGCGGTCTATTCTTTTGAACTACTCCATGAACAGGGTGTGAAGCGACTTCCCTGAGACTTCTGCTAATGCTGAGGAGCGTTTGTTGGTGGTGGTGGCACAATTTGATCTGTTTGCCAGACATCTGTTTTTGTCATCAGAGGTAGTCGCTGACTCACAGTTTCCTCGGAGGGCGAGCGGTTTCAATTTCAGTGCAGGTGTCTGCTTGTCAGAATTTTGTTTTGCTGTTGTTTTGTGTTGAGAGACAGCTTGAGATATGTTATCAAATAGTTTTCAAGAGTTTTAAAAAGAGCATCAAGCTGTTTTATGTACTGCAGTGGACACTGTGGCTCATTTCTATTACAAAGCAACAATGACAATGTTTCTCTGTGCCCTAAAGGCATTTAAATTCTGTCCTTCCTTGTAATCACCGCAGTGCCATGTTGGCTTACTGAACGTTGGCAGGAAGGGATTTGATTTGAGAAATTGGACACACCCTGAGAACCTTTGTCCCTGACAGCTCTTCCCAGCGGGAGCAAAACATGTGCATTTACTGGAAGATCTCTGGCTCTTGTGCACATAAAGAAGCGGAATCGATTCTTTAATTCAAGGCTGTGTTCATCGTTGTTTCCTCTTTTAAGACCATAAATCCACTGGGAGAATTTAAAAGTTAAATAGCGGAAAAGAAACACAAATACAAAGACTATTGAAACTCGTAATCAAGATAAGCATATGGCGTGTTCTTAATTTGATATAAATTATATTTGGAGAATAATAAACAGAGAAACTATTTCCAGTTGTGATTTTAATCTGCTGAAGATGATTTAACTACAGTATTTACATTACATTTGCTGCTCTGGTGTTTTGTCCCACTTAGGATGTCATGAGTGTCACTGTTAACATGATGTCTACTTCAAAACTCCTTTCAGAGTTTTACTGTACTTTTTTCCACTTTCATATTCCGCTTCCCTAATGTTTTACGTATCCAGTGGTTGTAAAAAGTGTGAAATTCCAGATTAACTGCATTATGTGTGTTTTGTATATAAGAACTGTATAAATACAATAAAAATGTTGAGTTATGCTTTTTGCCTTGTTCTTTACTGCACATTGTATAACTCAATATGCACTGTAACAAATATCCTGTTATATTTTTGGTTAAAAAAAAAAATAGGCAGCTGTGGTTGCCTGAAGTTCAGCATAAGAATTCAGAGTAAATGTTTCAGGTATTACAGGAAGGCATATTAGTGCCTGTATATCTTACAACTTATAACTGTAGGCTATATTTGATTAAGTGATAGATTATTAATATACCAATCATATTTTTTCAAGTCTTGTCCTTAAAACATGGCCAACACTCATATATAGACGTGGCCAGAGTCACACACACACAAACTACACTCACCTAAAGGATTATTAGGAACACCTGTTCAATTTCTCATTAATGCAATTATCTAATCAACCAATCACATGGCAGTTGCTTCAATGCATTTAGGGGTGTGGTCCTGGTCAAGACAATCTCCTGAACTCCAAACTGAATGTCAGAATGGGAAAGAAAGGTGATTTAAGCAATTTTGAGCGTGGCATGGTTGTTGGTGCAAGACGGGCCGGTCTGAGAATTTCACAATCTGCTCAGTTACTGGGATTTTCACGCACAACCATTTCTAGGGTTAACAAAGAATGGTGTGAAAAGGGAAAAACATCCAGTATGCGGCAGTCCTGTGGGCGAAAATGCCTTGTTGATGCTAGAGGTCAGAGGAGAATGGGCCGACTGATTCAAGCTGATAGAAGAGCAACTTTGACTGAAATAACCACTCATTACAACCGAGGTATGCAGCAAAGCATTTGTGAAGCCACAACACGCACAACCTTGAGGCGGATGGGCTACAACAGCAGAAGACCCCACCGGGTACCACTCATCTCCACTACAAATAGGAAAAAGAGGCTACAATTTGCACGAGCTCACCAAAATTGGACAGTTGAAGACTGGAAAAATGTTGCCTGGTCTGATGAGTCTCGATTTTTGTTGAGACATTCAGATGGTAGAGTCAGAATTTGGCGTAAACAGAATGAGAACATGGATCCATCATGCCTTGTTACCACTGTGCAGGCTGGTGGTGGTGTAATGGTGTGGGGGATGTTTTCTTGGCACACTTTAGGCCCCTTAGTGCCAATTGGGCATGGTTTAAATGCCACGGCCTACCTGAGCATTGTTTCTGACCATGTCCATCCCTTTATGACCACCATGTACCCATCCTCTGATGGCTACTTCCAGCAGGATAATGCACCATGTCACAAAGCTCGAATCATTTCAAATTGGTTTCTTGAACATGACAATGAGTTCACTGTACTAAAATGGCCCCCACAGTCACCAGATCTCAACCCAATAGAGCATCTTTGGGATGTGGTGGAACGGGAGCTTCGTGCCCTGGATGTGCATCCCACAAATCTCCATCAACTGCAAGATGCTATCCTATCAATATGGGCCAACATTTCTAAAGAATGCTTTCAGCACCTTGTTGAATCAATGCCACGTAGAATTAAGGCAGTTCTGAAGGCGAAAGGGGGGCAAACACAGTATTAGTATGGTGTTCCTAATAATCCTTTAGGTGAGTGTATCTGATGCAAAAAAAAAAAAAAAAAAAATGCAATAAACATTAACTAAATAACATAAAATGTAACAAAAAAATTACATTACTGATATGAACATAATGTCTGAGAATGTTATTTTATTGTATTTCATCGTAAATTTATATGGTAATTCATAGTTTGTACTTACAAAAACATACATTATTTTAAAGTAAAATTACTGCAATGTTAAAATTTACAGCTTTTATGTGGTAAGTAAATTTACTGTTAAGCAATTAAAAGGTTTGTACTGTCTGTATAAATATATTTTTTTACAGTATGTAGAAGTTAAAATCAGTCATAGGTAGGCTTCTACCAGCATGTGACTTCCAAATACCATAGTTTGATCATACAATCAACTTTTGACGTCAACAACACCCTTTTTAAAATATCTTATGTCCGATCATAAGAATAGATGCATTTCATTATTTGCAGTTTGCATTGCTTATTCATTTTAAGGTCACCATTGTTTGAGAACCACTGATATTGTCCAATAGCCTTTGTATGTTAGCAGATTATTTGGGGTCATCTTATTACTATTAGCTTTCTGATGTCTTAGTTGTGTGTAAAGTTTAAATCTGCCATTTTCCCATATATGAAAAACCAAACTGTCCCCACACTGTGCATTTCCTGCACACTGCTTTGGGAGCAAGTTCAAACAGAGACAAATAAACAAAAGTTATGCAAGAGTTAAGTGCCAGAGGAAGTGTTAGCCCAGCCTGTGCTCAGTAAGTACCATTCTAACTTGAAGCTTAGATGCATCTTTTTCAAAACGCCACCCGTCTTTGTATCCAGCTATTTTAGGCTTTATTGTCATATAAGAGTTGCTGAGAACTTTTCCTTTCCTGTGAGGGATCTAATGTTTGACTATGAACAAAGAGGCCCTATTATGGTAAGACGCATCTAAACAAATATTCCCCATGTAACCCTTGAAAAATCCCCTGCTCAAGGAAGAAGATAATGTCTAAGCACACAGAAAGCCTTTTCTGGCCCCACCATGGCTTATTTGCGTGAGGTAAAACTCATGACTTGTGTTATACTCACATTTCCTCCAGGCTGCCTTTCATTGCACTTCAAAATTGAATGCTGATATTTAGTAATAGTAAATAAGGGCAGCAGTCATTGCCAGACTATTTAACAACGTTTCAGTCTGCCCTTTATTTTAATCATGGGCTTTCAAATACACATCCAAAAGTGATTTTCCCAGAATAAAGGAGTGAGAGAAAATGTCAGCTCTGACATTAGCTGGAAAAGATGAGCCTACGGGAATTTTACTGTTAGTAATCTAATCGCAACTGCAAAAACTTTGCTGGAAGGACACGAATCAGTGTGCAGATGGCCAGAGTTTGTACAGACAGAACAAATCATCTGACTCTTGTATGACTGGGAAATCTCTCACCAACCAAAGAAAACCATTATGAACTTCAAACACCTTGTAACAAGAGCGCCCCCTATTGGTTATGAGTAAAGAAGTGTCTTTTTTTAAACGACCCCACCTTGTACTGTAAATCTCTTTAGTTTAGAACATGATATTCAATATTACAAGGGAATTTAAAAATACAGTGATGCTTATGTTTAATTCCTTTTTGTTTCTATAAAAATTTAACATTATGTCCAATATCAACTTAAAAAAGAATAGTTGGCCTTTCATCTGATCATTTTAATTTATTTACAAAAAAATAATACTTTTATTTAGCAAGGATGCATTAAATAAATCATAAAGGTAAATGAAAGTAAAGACATTTATAATGTAAGAAAATAATTCTATTTTAAATAATTAGGCCTACTGTTCTGCTCTTTCAAGCTTTATATTCATGAAATAATCTTTCACCACGGTGTGTAAAGTAAAATAATGTATCATGGTTTCCACTAAAATATTAAGCAGCACAACTGTTTTCAACATTGATAATAATGATAAATGTTTCAAATCATCATATTAGACTGATTTCTGAAGGATCATGTGACACTGAAGACTGGAGTAATGATGCTGAAAATACAGCTTTGCATCACAGACATACATTACATATTACAATTTAAATTTCAAAAACATTTGATAAAACAGTATAAAGAGGAAGAGTTACAAGTGATTTATTTGGTTCAGGTCCTTACTGTGAAATAATAGCTTTTAACAACCAACATTGTCGAAAATAAATTAGGTTCTTAATTAGGGCCTTTTGAGGGGGTTACTTTGCTCTGTCCTCCTTCTACCAAAAAGTATTTATGTATCAGAAACTTTTAAACAAGTGTGTCTTTACACCCCAAAATATACCTATATGTACAGTAGCTTAGTTCACACAGATGCGAATACAATTCATTAGATGTTGAATTGTGGTTTAGGTCCACAGTTCATTTACTGGATGAAAAGAGTAGCATATCTTTATACTCCACTGTGCTTATTCAGTACGTAACAATCCCCTATTGTGTTTAATAGTTTCCGTGTGGTGTGTTTCTAGGACTGCCACAGGTCATTTTCAATCAGTGTAATCAGCTGGAAAACATCCAAATAAAATAGCTTCTTAAGGTTTTGGTAATGAACGAAATCATGTAGACATAAATTGTGTATTGCCGTCATGCCCTGAGGATGTATTTGAAAAATTACTCTCTTGTAATGTTTCCAGCCGCCTCAAAGATGAAAGGGTTTCATTTGTAGATCATTACTAGGCTTTACCGTGTATATGTGTATATTTTACTATGAAATGCAACATGCATCAAGCAAACCTTTTATGCACCCTTGCAGTACAGCAGTAGCCTAAATGTCCTTATAATGTTTACCTGCTGTTCAAATGTGCTAAGTTTTACTATGAAATGTTGAGTGATTGACCCCTTATGACAAACTTGCATGGTCTTTCCCTTTGCTTATCTCTCTGCACATCCTATTACTAGGGCTTGCAAATTAAGTCCCAGTTTGACATACAGCTTTTTGCAATTGCATACTACAGTACTGAGGTACGCCTATTCGGACGGGAGGGAGGTACATGTCACATGAACAGGAAGTTCAGAGAGATAAGCACAGGGAAAGACCACGTTTGTCATAAAAGGGGTCAAGCATTCCACATTTCACAGTAAAACGACACATTTAACACATCTGAACAGAAGGTATGAATTATAAGGACACGTACTGCTGTTATAAATTCGAAATGTTATCTTCCTCCTAAATCTGTGTAGTACATGAACACTAAACAGTCACCAAGAGGCTTCACCCGCTCTCCGCACACATGGTACGGTCCTTCTCTCGCTCGCAGTGGTTGGCGCCGGTTGCTTTGCACATGGCCGAGTGAGAAAAAATCTCTGGATTACTGCAGTAAAATTTACCACCGACTTCTCACCAGCCCGGACTGACAGGAATCGATCTCTAAATGCGAGAGACGGAGAATATGGAGGCCGAAATGGAGTATGACGACGGAGAAGAGCCTTCGTTCAGCGATCCGGAGGATTTCGTGGATGACATCAGTGATCAGGGTAAGAGAGGCCTACGCTATTTAGCCCGCCTGCTAACAGCCTGCGAGTCGCACACTAAACCCTAAAGCTGAAAATGTGGGCCTGGAATTAACACGAACACCTTTCGGATTAACTGTTTAGCAACATTTGATGCTGCACCACTGCCCTGTTTAAGAATAAACGCGTTTTATTCCGGTTAAAGCGCTCTTATTAACGCTCAGCATGTGCGCGAGCAGGACAAAAGCACCGTAGCAGCTTTAGGGAAATAGACGCGCGTGTCACAGCATTGAGTCAGCAGCTGTTTGAGCCTGATTTCAGAAGGCGTGTTGTAGTGCTGTAACGTCTGTTTACCCGTACAGCGTGTTTAAGATGTTGACGGGGTCTTTATGTAACGTTATCTGTACGCAGAGCTGCTGGAGGATGTTCTGAAGGATAAACCTCTGGAGGCGGACGGCATCGACTCGGTCATTGTGGTTGATAATGTCCCTCAGGTCGGACCAGAACGCCTGGAGAAACTCAGGAACGTCATCCACAAGATCTTCTCAAAGTTCGGGAAAATCACCAATGAATTCTATCCAGACGCAGACGGAAAGACTAAGGGGTAACTTTAACTATGGGTTTGCATGGGTGTGCTATGGGAAGTAGGAATGCTCCATGATATCGTTGTCATTTGGTGAATACTATTGCTGCTTGGCCTACTGTTTTAAAATGGACATGTTTATATAAACGAAATGGATGGATACTGTACTTTTGTAACCTATTATGCTTATACTGACTAATATGATTCTTGATATGATAAAGCATGGTGGTATTTTGTTAGTTGTTGAATTCTAATTTTCAATGCGCTTCATCTTCACAGGTACATTTTCCTGGAGTATTCTGCACCAAGTCACGCTCTTGAAGCAGTCAAGAACGCTGATGGCTACAAGCTGGACAAGCAGCACACTTTCCGTGTCAATCTGTTCACAGACTTTGATAAGTATGTTGTCCTTAATTGTGCTGATATTGTGACAGCATTTGTTGCAGAGCTCACAGAATTATAATGGAAACGGCACAGAAGAACGACACTGTTGGAGACAATTTCTAAAAGATTTTTTTCTCCAGCTTATGAGCAGTGAATCATTGACAGCAATCATTCATTAAAGTTCAAGCATTTAAAGCGGCAGACAACAAAACTGCAGTGCGCCCATATAATAAACAGCACATTTACATGCACACCAGTAAGATAACTCACAAAAAAAAGCTTGTTATATAACCTGTCATCCCAGTATACATGCAAACCTGTAACGCAACGCAAGTAAACCGTGTTTACGTGATTCAGGCAGGTTAAGTGGTCGTAAAAAAAATAGTCACAGTTGTGGTCTTCGGTGAAAAATGACGACCATAGGAAATGAATGGGAAATCGACAAAAATTGAGAACACTGAGAATTCTGAGTACAATCTACCAATCGGCTAGCCTGGCAAGCCAGACCTACATCAAGATGTTAGGTCTGGCAACTCACCATAGACACGGCTCAATCCGAGGGGCGGGATAAACAGCTGTCTTTCAAATTCGCTCTGCACGCAATAGGACAGCGCTTCAACCAACCAGAGCGTTTTCCCAACAGCGAAGCTTTACGTTAGTTGATAGATTCAACTTTTGAATCTGGCCGGCAAAACTACGAACACATCTTCCTTTTTTAAGAATGACTTAAAAAGCCCCGCCTACTCTATACACGACGTGATTGGCCTGACCCAATTTAGGTTTTTACAGCTCCGAAAGTCAACGGAGAGTTGCTGGACTACCCTGGCTGCAAAATACATTTTGCTGCCGCTAGGGTGTGTCTAGATTTCTAGGCTACCAATCAGCCACAATGTTGAAAAAAAGTGCACAACAATGAAGGGGTGAAACTCTGAAACCTCAGGAGTGCAAAACAGACACACACACACACATACACACACACCAATGAACTGTAATAGAACAAATTATGTAAAATAAAATCAATAATTCAGTGATTTCAATCCAGTACAAAAGTGGACAGCAAGGAAGGGGTTACCATAGATATATATATATAAACACTAGATACCTCGTACGCGCTGTTGGCCAATGGAGGTCGACGTCCGCACACGGCGGCCATCTTGCGACAGGGTGCTCGCTCACTCGTTTAATGGTGCATGTACTTTAAAATAACCATAACTTGCTCAATTTTCTACCGATTTTCAAACGGTTTGGTTTGTTATAAACGTCAGAGATGTAGTTACGACACTGCATACATAAACTGCATACATATGAAAAATTATAACATGCATGTTCAAGCATTCGGAATTATAGCCATGTTAATAACGTTTGTAAGAAACCAAACCGTTTGTAAATCCGTCGAGATTTCATCGAGATATGAGGATTTGTGTACGTGCTGATCATTCACCTTAATGCACAGAGCACTGCCGTAAGATGGCCGAACGGTGATGCCGGAAGTGACTGCGCCATAAGACATCTAGCGTTTATATATGATATCTATGGGGGTTACTCTCTAAAACATCAATAGTGCAAAACAGACCCACACACACCAACACACAATTATGTACACAAATGAAGGGCTATTACCATACAGCAAAAATGAGTCAAGAGTCAAGTCAAGAGTGAAGAGTGAAATAAGAGGTTGAAATGAGATCAGATCCCGGTGGATTAAGCTGTGATGAAGCATTCCTGTTTATTTTTGTTACATTTTTATTGAATTTTAATTTTACTTGTAATGAAATGCTTTATTTGTATTCAGGTTTCACTGTAATTATAATAATGCTAAAACGTGTACACTTCAAATATATATATTTTTATTATAAACTTTGACAAAAAGTAGAATTTGAGAACTTCTAAAAAATACATTCAAATCCACAATTTTGTCCAAAAACCTCTAGAGTATTCAAAAGCCACTCCATAGAGAGCTATACAGGCATCTAGTGGTAACACCATCAAATTACATGTTTTCTTTTATTTTCTCTCAACAGATTGTGCTAATCCATCTTAAAATTAGATTGAAAATGCCTAGTCTCTATATTAATCTGAAATACTGCATTAATTGAAAAATTAAGAAAAAATGTATATTCAATGGCAAAAATGGACCATAATTATTGCATAAATATTAATAAGTATCATCAAATTCTCTCAAAATACAAAAGAAAAAATATTATTGAACTTAATATATTACATTGATTTTACTGGGGAAAGGGAGGAAGTTTCATTTTCAGGTGTCCGGTCACTTTTGACTGCAAAGAGAACAAGTGTGACTCCCAAATGAGGAGCACCAATTCCTGATAGAAGCCCTGCTTCTGACACTTACCGTCCAAAGAAAACAAATTTCAGCAAATGCAAAATATTGACAAACACTAATCTAAAATTTCTCGTTTCTGTAGGTACATGTCAATCTGTGATGAGTGGGAAGCTCCTGAGAAGCAGCCCTTTAAAGATTTTGTAAGTAGTTATTCTTAAGAACTTTTCTGATTGTGTGTAATCCAGACCTGGCCATCCTGTATGCTGTTAAATCTGATATGCTTCTTGATTAACATTTGGTGTTTTGTTCTCAGGGAAATCTGCGTCACTGGTTGGAGGATTCTGACTGTCGTGATCAGTACAGCGTAATCTATGACTCTGGTGAAAGAACAGGCATTTTTGCTAATGATGTCAAGGAGCCTATTGAAGTGGAGGAGAGAGCAGTGAGTTAAAAGTTTCAACTTTTTTAAACATTTTTTTAGGAGCGTTCACCCATTCATCTTTAAAATATAACCATGTGGCCATGTATACTGTATTCAGTATCTTTTTGTACATTTTGCTTGTAGCGCTGGACCGAGACATACGTGCGCTGGTCTCCAAAAGGCACCTACCTGGCCACATTCCATCAGAGAGGCATTGCTCTGTGGGGTGGTGAGAAGTTCAAGCAGATCCAGAGGTTCAGTCATCAGGGGGTCCAGCTCATTGATTTCTCTCCCTGTGAGAGGTATGCCATGTTCCCGTGTTGAAATGGGTTCTTATGTTATATAATGATGATGGTGATAATTATTGTTATATCATTATTACTATATTTATTTTATAGAGATTTCGGAACTAACTATTTAAAAACGCACTTGCATGATTCAATTTATGGCGATAATCTGAGTAGCCAAATAATGGCAGTTGAGTCGTTCAATCACTAATTAATTTGTTTAAATACGTCTTTAAGCTAGCATAACATTTTTCAATGTTATATTGAGCAATGCATGGTACATTCTTTTCTTTTTCATGCTATTAAACACACATTTTTAATGTAATTCGTGTTTGCAGATATGTTGTCACGTTCAGCCCTCTTATGGACACTAAAGATGACCCGCAGGCGATTATAATCTGGGATGTTCTCACAGGACAGAAGAAAAGAGGCTTTCACTGTGAAAGCTCTGCCCACTGGCCAATTTTCAAGTAAGTGTGGTTTGAGTTAATTTTCATGGCACGTGTTACTAATTTGATTACAGACGAATTGGAATATAATTACTTAATCTTTAACTTGTTCTGCTCAGGTGGAGTCCAGATGGGAAGTTCTTTGCCCGAATGACGCAGGACACACTGAGCATCTATGAGACTCCTGTAAGTATCTTGTGCCAGAGATGCAAGGTTGGAAAATCCTCAGGTTTTATTTGTTTAATTAACAAATCAACTTTTCTCCTTTTGTAGTCGATGGGTCTTTTGGACAAGAAGAGTTTGAAGATAAATGGAATCAAGTGAGTAAAATAAAACTATTGAGAACATAAATACACTGTCGTTCAAAAGTTTGGAGTTGAAAGTAAGAATTTTCGATGCTTTTGAAAGAATCTCGTAAGCTCACTAAGTCTGCAATTATTTGATCAAAACTGTAATATTGCAAAATTGTAAAAACAGCAATTACTTCAGTGTGTCACATGATTCTTCATAAATCATTCTAATATGATGATTTGCTGCTCAACAAACATTTCTTGTTATTATAAATGTTGAAAACAGTTGTGCTGCTTCATACTTTGGGGGAAACAATGATTTTTTTTTTTTTTTTTTTGTCATTATTCTTTGAATAGAAAGTAAAAACAAACTGCATTTTTTTTGGTATTATAAACATCTTTACTGTCACTTTTAATCAATTTCATGAATCCTTGCTGAATAAAAGTATTAATTTCTTTAAAAAATAAAAAAGCACTATCCCTAAACTTTAAAAGTTTTGTAAATTGAAATGGCTTGCGCCAAATCTATCACTATTCATTACGCTGAATTATTTATGTTTTATGTGTGTTTTTTAAAAGATATATTTTAATGTAAAATGAATGCAATGTCCTTAGGGATTTCTCCTGGTCACCTGGTGATAACATCATTGCATTCTGGGTTCCTGAGGATAAGGACATCCCAGCAAGGGTGACACTCATGCAGCTTCCATCAAGGAACGAGATCAGAGTCCGCAACCTGTTTAATGTTGTGGATTGTAAACTTCACTGGCAGAAAAATGGAGACTATCTCTGCGTGAAGGTTGACCGAACACCCAAAGGAACGCAGGTATAATAACTGTATTGAATTTACACTACCAGGTTTAGCTTAAACATTTCCTTTTTATGGATTTGCTCAATTCGTTTTGTACTTCAGGGCGTTGTCACCAACTTTGAGATCTTCCGAATGAGAGAGAAGCAGGTACCTGTGGATGTGGTGGAGATGAAAGGTAAAGAAAAGATAATGTTGCGGTTTCTTCTTTCTGACTGTCTTTTACCCATACTCTTGGTTCTGATTTCTCTACCCATCTTACAGAGGGCATCATTGCTTTTGCTTGGGAACCAAATGGCAGCAAGTTTGCTGTGCTACATGGTGAATCTCCCAGAATCAGTGTATCTTTCTACCATGTGAAGAACAATGGCAAAATTGACTTAATAAGTGAGTGTTCACATTGTAAATGCATTTCTCTTGACAAGTAGTTTTTTAAGATATGTGCATGATCTAAATATTAACCCCAAAATGTAATGTTTCAGAAATGTTTGACAAGCAACAGGCAAACAGCATCTTCTGGAGTCCACAGGGGCAGTTTTTGGTCTTGGCTGGGTTGAGGAGGTCTGTACTCAATAAAATGTGTGGTTTTTCTATGCATTTATTTTTAGAGTGGTTCATTTGTATAATTTTACACGTTTCGTCCTGTAGCATGAATGGAGCTCTTGCTTTTGTGGACACATCAGACTGCACCATGATGAACATCGCAGAGCATTACATGGCCTCAGACGTGGAATGGGACCCCACTGGAAGATATGTTGTGACATCTGTCTCCTGGTGGAGTCACAAGGTGATTTAACTGATTTAAATGCAAAAATAGCTAAAATAACAGTAGCGTCAGAAAGAATTGAATAATACTGAAAAAATGGCCACAAAACAATTAATCAGCACAACTGTTTAAATATTAATAATAAATTATTCTTGAGCGGCAAATCAGTATATTAGACTGATTTCTGAAAGATCATGTGACACTAAAGACTGGAGTAATGACTGCTGAATATTCAGCTTTTCCCTCAGGAATAAATTACATTTAAAAAAATATTCAAATAGGAAAGTTATTTTAATCCTAATATTTCACAGTAATTCTGTTTTTACTGAAAATAAATGCAAATTTTGTGACTGTAAGAGACTTCCTTCCTTCCTTCAAAATTTTTTTTTTTTTTTTTGATTTAGGTGGACAATGCCTTCTGGCTGTGGACATTCCAGGGCCGTCTTCTGCAGAAGACCAACAAGGAACGCTTCTGCCAGCTGCTGTGGAGGCCCCGTCCTCCCTCTCTCCTGAGTCAAGAGGAAATAAAGGTGAGATGGGGTCAGATGCAGGGTCACTTTCATTACTCTGTCAACTCCCTTCAGTGTGAAGTCTAATCCCGGCTCGCCTTTTGAAACCCACAGCTCATTAAGAAGGACTTGAAGAAATACTCCAAGATCTTTGAGCAGAAAGATCGTCTCAGTCAGTCTAAAGCATCAAAGGTATGACATTGATTGAAAGGTTATTTTTGTTCTAGAATGCACACAGTATTTACATGTGGATCAAAGTTCAGTGCTCAAATTTAGATGAGTGACTTGTGCTTTACAGGAACTGGTGGACAAGAGACGTGCCATGATGGATGAGTATCGCAAATACCGTGAGAGAGCCGCGGAAATTTACCAAGAGCAGAGACCTCTCCGCCTTGAACTTAGAGGAGGTAATTAATGCAGAGAACAGCTCTGTTCATCATTGAGTTTTATTAGCCGCTTTTCCACTGTCGAGCAAGGGCTAACAATGCGACAGGCGGTTTGCCAATAGCCTCAGACCTCGAGCTGCGAGACCAAAATCAAGCTGCGTTTCCACTGTCGGGCCAAACAAAGTGAGTGGGCCACAATATATTTATTAATAGGCTATAAATACTATATGTAAGGGATAATGTAGAGCGAGGCGGTCGTTATAGCGAATACAACCCCGACAGGCTGATCAGGAACCCGACGGGAAGCGGAGGGGTCTTGAATAAGCCTGTCGGGGTTGTATTCGCTATAACAACCCCCTCGCTCTACATTATCCCGCTTATTACATGACTACCTACCAAATAAATCAATAATTTGAAACAAAATATTGATTTAAAAAGGAGTTTATTGATTTAAAAACGATTGTATTGCTTCCGCTAAAGAAAATAGTCCGTTCCATCTCTACGGTTAGAATCCTGCGTCCATAGCAACGCTCTGTTTTTCATGGCAACGGTGTGTTATACTTCGCAGCGATCTGTATCAAGAAATAACAGACCGCATTATGTATGCATGTATGTGTTTTTTTTTTTTTGTAAAACAATCCTTCATAACGTTCAGAAAGGCTGAACTAAAGTTAATTAGTGACATTCGCAGTCTTCATTGCAGTTTGTTTGCTGAGAATCGGCCGATTTGCTTAAGATGTTATGCTTGCAGTACGCGTTCTCGCCCACTGCAATGCAGTGGGCTTATATATTAAAAATATTAAACTCACTGACAGAAGGCTGCTTTCAGTTTCAAATGCTGATGCGTGCAATATTTGTGAAGAGTGCTCGCTCATGCGGATGTGTGCAACTCCGTGTGGTTAAATGTTCTTGCATTGCAAAATGCTTTTATGAGCGAAATTAATGTAAACACAGTCAGTAATGTCTTAAAGGGATAGTTCACCCAAAAATGAAAATTAGCCCATGATTTACTCACTCTGAGTCATTCTTCCTTCAGACGAATACAATTGGAGTTATATTAAAAATGTCCTGGCTCTTCCAAGCCTTATAATGGAAGCCAATGGGTATATGAATTTGGAAGTCCATCAAACCCTATCCATCCGTGATAAAAGTGCTCGAAACGGCTCTGGGGGAGTTAATAAATGCCTTCTGAAGTGAAGCGATCGTGTAAGAAAAATATCCATATTTAAAACTTTGACTAAAATAACCAGCTTCCGGCAGACGGCCATACGCAAGTCGACATACGCCAAAAGAGTAACACTTGAACTTGACGCACATTGTAATGACGAACGCGGTTGCCCAGCCCTGTTTGAACCCCGAGAGGCGTCAAAGCTTACGTTACTCCTACGTCATACATCGTCAAGTGTTACTCTTTAGGCGTAGGTCTACTTGCATGTCGCCGTCTGCCGGAAGCTAGTTATTTTAGTCGATAAAGTTTTAAATATGGATATTTTTCTTACACGAACGCATCGCTTCACTTCAGAAGGCCTTTATTAACCCCCACAGAGCCGTTTCCAGCACTTTTATCACGGATGGATAGGGTTTGATGAGCTGCCAAAATTATATACCCATTGACTCCCAATTTAAGGCTTGGAAGAGCCAAGGAATTTTTTATACAACTCCAATTGTATTTGTCTGAAAGAAGAATGTTATACACCTAGGATGGCTTCAGGGTGAGAAAATCATGGGCTAATTTTAATTTTTGGGTGAACTATCCCTTTAAGGGATCAAACAGACAGGACAAACCACATCTTATATTTTAAAAGACATCTGCACTTTAGTGTGAATGCAGCTTATCGGCTCTACCACTGTCTATGATGTCGTCATCATCGGTAATAATAAAACAGTAAAGACAAGAGAGAAAAATCATTCACTGCTCTTGAGAGGAAAACGTTCAGGTTTACTCTAGCACTCTTTGCTTATTGCTTATAATTTTTTTATTTTCCCTCTTTATTTACTAGCTTTTTATTATTTGTTAGACCTAGTTTAAATAGGCTATTTAAAATCCTTTACATGCAATTGTTTTCATTTAATTATTAAAGTGTAATTATTTTAGAAAATACTTTTTATATTTTAAGTTCTATTAAAGGGTCATGAAACCCCTCTCTTTCAGCTCAAGTCTAGCTCACAATCTTTTTGAAAAATGCAACTTATTTGGGCGTGGATGGCTGTGAGAAGAAGGGAGGGGAGTGGGTGTGGTATGGCACGGCAGGGGATAACTGTCATCGCCAGTGGCCCATGCATATCGACTGTCACTAAAAATGAGTGGAAAACCGTTAAAGTTAAAGACTAATGAAATACACTGACACCTTATTTTTGTCCTTTCAAAAGTAACTGAATGCACTGCTACATATGTTAGCCTACTGTAATCGTAATTGTTTTTAAAACATATTAATGTACATGTATAATTATAATTAATGTAATTTATAAAATATATATTTGTTTATATACACACTATAAATGCATATATTTGCAAAAAAAAAAAAAGTTCTGTGCACAGCCTAGATCTACGCGCCCCCTGAACCTCCATAATAAAGATGGACAGTGACATAGAAATTTGCACGAATTAAGCATACGTTCCGTACAATTGAGGGATTATCGAAATATCTAAATTTTAATAACGAGTGCTTATTTAACAAAAGGCAAGTAAAATGGTTAGGGTTACGTTTTAGACACACACCTCTGAAGGGATAGAAAAGTCCTCGGGATTTGGTACCGCATCACTCGCAAGTCGCAACCTGCATTGGTGAACAAGGCCAAAGTCCACCATTCTCCAGTTCTCGAAGCTCTCTTGCTTCGAGAACTGGAAAATGCTTGCTGCACACATAGTTTAGATGTGTAAAGATATGCAACGTTCTGGAACTTTTGCAACACGAAAAATTGCGTCCCATGATTGCCCCTCTCATCTACTACGCAACATCACAGTTTGACATGTCTGTCATTGGAAAGATCCACATGGTCTCATGAATAATTATGAGACTCCGATGAGTCATCAAAGTACTACTGTGCTCTGCAGCCTCACAGGCTGTGACGTGGACATGATGAAGATTTTAAACCCAGAAGATGAAAATAGTGGGAAAAAAACTCAAATTTAACCTTTTTCTCCCTACTATCAAATCTAACAGATGCTAACATTGTCTTCAATGGTGTTCAACACACATACCTCTGTTAAAATCTCAGAAAATTTGGTTTAGGGTTTTATGACCCTTTAATAAGATTAATTAATAAGAAAAAAAAGTAGATCAAGAATCGTTTTGGAATTGGATCATGATTCCCAGAATCGGATCGAATCATGAGGTGACTAAAGATTCCCACCCCTACTATACAAAGATTTATTGTTTGTCTTTGTTGAATAATACAGAAGATAAAGAGCTTAAATTACTGCATATTAAATCGCAATATTGGTTAAACAAATTCGCAATTATTTTCCAAAATCGTTCAGCCCTGGTGTCAGTGCACCATTATAAATGACTACGCAAGTCAGAGCATGCAGATGAAACACAATAAACCCTGTCATGTTCTCTTGCATTTGGATGCTGGTGTTTGGGAACACAATCGTGTGAGACACTTCTGTGAGGGAATGAACTAAATCATTCTGATGACAGACTCTAGCTCAGGCATTTCAGGATGATCAAACCAACATTTGAGATGCTGTGCAATCATATTTCATCGTGGGTTAGTCCAGTTATCCAATCACATCCTCTGTTGAGGCAGTTTTTTTTGTTGTGCATAGAGGGATTTATTTTGTAAATGTGTTTCCATTGTAGTTTATGTGCACGTCGTCTTATCAGATAACAAACAGATAACGCCTCAGTTGAGCTTAAGTTTAAGCATATTTTTAGAATATATGAGCTTCCATCCAGCATTTTTATTTTATGCAATATCCCAAAATGTGCATAAAAATAGGAAAATGGAAACAGCAAGTGGCAAGGAACCCAAAATACATGACAGAAACAAGACTCAGTCTGTGATGGTTATGACATTTAATTGTCAACAGAATAATTATTGTCAACATGTAATTATTGTGACAGTCCTAACTAGAGGTTGAGTTTGGGTTAAACACTATATTCTAGTCATCACTGGATTTTCTAATCTTTTCTAGGTGTGGACACTGATGAGCTAGACAGCAACATCGATGATTATGAGGAAGAGACCATTGAGTTTTTCATCAATGAAGAAATTATTCCCATTGGAGATCTGTAATTCCAACAGCAGGTACTGTATGTGCAGCAATATTACTCTGGCATGGTCTTTGTAATACCTTGGCACAGACATAATTATATTGTTTTCTTATTTTCAGTATCCGTTTTTTAGTGGAGGAGTGTGGCAAATTGAGGGATCCCCATATAAGAGTATTCCTTGTTATCATCAGTCAAGTGCCTTTTAATACTGGTCGCTGCAGAAGGAGAATTTGGTGCCACTGTTGACTGCTGCTTTTTAACAAAATCATCCAGCTGTGGGAGAAGCTGCCCTGCCAACATCATCCAGGCCTGCTTTTGGTGGATCTGATCGTAACGTGTTCTTGTTCCTGCCTTTGGTTGGTCTACCTCATCAAAGGGTGTCACCATGGCACAAAATGCCATAAACTGTTTTTACATCAGCTCACCGAAGGAAAACTTTTTGTTTCCTAAGATTTTCCAAAAGGCAAACTTGTGCTCTAGTGTGCAAAAATGGCACTACAGTGGTCTATATCCTCCTCCATTCAGATTACCTGATATTAAATGTGCAACAAGGGAATAAAGTTGAACTGAAATTTAATTCTTTGTTGTTTTTCTCTATTGTTGAATTTGAAGCAAAAACACATGATGAAACTTTTGCTTCTTCTACCTTACTAAACTTCAGTCGATAGTGTATTTTAGACAATAATAGGTTTTTGTGCAGAAATAATATCGGGGATTTTAGGAAATGTTGGAGTAAATATAAAGGAATGATCAATTTTGTATTATGTGACATTCAGGTTTTCTTTCAACCTTAGTGTGTGTTTTTGTTTGGCTTTTAGTATGAATATGTTAGCCTTACTGTTATCTATAAGCTAGTGTGCTCCTAAACAATGACAAAATTCACAATTAGAAGATAAAAGCGTTTAAAACTTACAGTCCCTCACTTCTGCCAATATGGATCAATAATTTTGATATCACTGCAATTCAGCTTCTCCTCAGATTTTCTGTCCAATCAAATGCTCTCTATAAAGTGTCCTGCCCCCTACACTATAAATAGATGCTGAAGCTGAGGCTAAAATCTGTCATTTTGTTCACACATTTACTATCTACATGGTGAATGGCACATAGTGCACTATATGGTGGATAGGGAACAATTCAGACAGTGAAAATTATACTTTCCATTGGGGCGAATTAAGTCTGGTTTTACGTTACTGTCGCACTAAACACAGACTTCTCCGGTCCAGGGACACGATAGCACAGAGCGGATCACAAAATGTATTGGACCCCATTTGAATTCTGCACAGAATGTTATATTTTAAAGCGATATGGAGGAGAAATGTCTAGAGATTGGGAGGAAACTGCGGCTTTACCGAGCTCAACGACTCTGGCTGAGCTATTGGCTATTTTTAAAAAATGGGAGGAGCTATTCGGTATGCCCTGCCCTGTTTTCCTGTTTCAGTGGAAATTACAGCCAAAACTCATCACATTGACTGCATCCGGAATGGCATACTTCTCTACTATAAAGTAGGCGAAAAACAAACATTATGTGACACAAGTATGTCCGAATTCACAGTATTCATTAACGAGTAAGCAAAAAATACCCGAATAACCTACTTCTTAGAGAGGATTTATGAATGGCAGTGAAGCGAGGTAACTCTAACTGGTAGGTCACATGATAATTACAACATGGCGATTATAGTCCAGATTACATTCATACAACACACATTCACCGTTGTGAAGTAATTTTTTATTGAAAATAAGTAGCCAACCTACCTAATATGCGATTTCGGACGCAACCATTAAATAATGCTGCACGTTTCAAGGCACTTTCTTGGGCTTTTACATTTTTTCACGTTTGATTTTATGTGGTTCCATGTTGCTATGATTAACATATTGTTGCAAATGTTAATAAGACCTTTTTTTTTATTATTGATGCTGGCTCTAGACACCAAAGTTTGATTGTGGTAGCGTTTCAAACTGTTGCATTTAGCCAGAAATGATTGTATTGTAGGTGATACTCGTTATTCTCTGACACCTTTCATTATGTGGTCTTTTCTCTATAAAATATAAAAAGCGAAAGAGTGCTGTGCTGCCAAAACTGTATCAGCAGCAGAACCTTGCGTTCACGGTCAGAAATCTCGCGATATCTGCGGAGCACCGAAGCGCTGCTGTGTCAACAACCCGCGCGCTGCACATCCCTCCTCAGCTGACGCCGTCTGTCTGCCTGCCTGCCTGCCGAGAAATATACACTCCTGCTATGAGGTGAGACCGTTATCGTTACAGCCACGTTTGGACACGTTACACATTCATTTCGACCATATCATTCTAAACATAGTACTCATTTAATTCCGTGTGCTCGAATCACAACCGATGTACAAAACCCCAGGCATGAGTAGCTTCATGACTTCCTATGGAAAAAAGTGGTGTAGGCACTTGCTCTAGATTTGAATTCATATCTTTATGTTGTCAATTTTAAAAAACAATCGACACAGTATCATCCAATTTAACCAGAATCAGCTGCTTAGTAGAAAGTATGTATACACGAATGGCTTAGGAGGAGTTTTCACGGATAAGCTCGAATGTTTGCCGCTTCCTCCCACAGTAAGAGATGGTGTCAAAGAGCTGCATTGTGTCCAGCTGAATGTGAGGGGTCGCCTTTGCCTTTGAAATGAACGCGAGGGCATGGCAAATGTATAGCTGTTCAACTGTGAGTTTTCCGAATAATAATTGGCCTGAATTTCGAAATCCATACATCGAAAAATCCACATGTGTAGTGTAGCTCGTAAACATTTGTCAGTTTTTTGAGTGATTATTGTTACGCCTCGCTAGCTACTATGCACTCACATTTGTTTGTAGCCGACATCATTTTGTCTTGTGCTCTGACGCCATTCACTGAACGAGCCAATAACTGTGCGTTATCAGCCTCTTGTTTTGTCACACACGCCAAATGTTACAGAGGAATTTAATGGCTCTGTTCCAACAAAACATTAATTACTGCTGTTTCCTATGTAGTTGTGTTCGTATTCTGTCTCCGCACTCCTTACAAGGAAGATAATAATCATATCAATATTTAATGTGGAAGCCAGTAAACCCCTTTAGGGTGATATGAAGTGTGCCAAAATAACCATTGACAGAGGCTACATTACATTACTTATTAAATAAATCTGTTTGAACTAAAACACCCTCAGTGTTGTATAAGGGATAATGTTTAGTCAGTCAGTTATTATGCTCAAACAACCCCTGACAGGATTTAATTTGTGAAAATGGCCTGCTGTCCGAATAAATGGACATAAGGATCATGTGTCAAAATATCAATATCAAATTGTTTTTCTTAAAGCATCCAATAAGAAAAGATCTGACAAGCATCTGGTCAATAATATGAATTATTTGTAAGAGTAACTTTTACGGTTAAGACTGAAATATACTTTTATAAAAAAATATGATATTTTTAAACACTATGCATGCATCATACACTTGCTGACTGTACATAAATGGTTAAAAAGAAAAACTGAGCATCATACACTAAATGACGGATGATCACACACAACACTTAATCACGACCAACCAATCAGGAAGAAATGAAAATGTTGTTTCATGTAAAGAGAATATGAAATGTTACTTTTCCATTGCATAATGAAGGTCGCAATATTGCAAAACATTGAACCACGTAGTTTGCACACTCTTGACTTCCCTGTTCTGATTTGTTTTCCTCTACTTCAGAGTATGATGTATGCGGTCTGGGCTGTGGATTATGTAATGGAGTTGAGATGAGAATGGCACTCTCTCAGTCGAAATCAACCAAAATGGGTAAATCGAGACTGTTCCGCATTTTTATGATCGTGGGTGCCGTCTTCATGATCCTTCTTATAATCATATACTGGGATGACGTGGGAGCCTCTAATTTTTACCTGCACACAACCATCTCCGGGCCCCATCCGTCCCGCCTCTCTCCACAGGCCCGTCGTGACCCTGAAAAGAAAATAGAGGAAGACAAAGAGAGCTCGTTCTTGATGGACATAGATGCTTTTGTCAACCAGTTCTTGGAAGGAACCGCAGACCCCACGGAACAGGTGAGAGGAGAACCGCCCCCTGGAGACCCTCACAATCAGTCCTCTGAGAAATCGGATGAGAAATTTGTCCCGAGACGAGAGTGGAAGATCCATCTGACGCCGATTGACCCTGAGAAAAAACAGAAGCAAGAGAGTAGAAAGCAGCTGATCCAAGATGTGTGCAGTAACAGAAGTTTTTTAGACTTCCCTGGGAAGAACAGGACTTTTGATGACATACCCAATAAAGAGTTGGATCACCTCATTGTGGACGACAGGCATGGAATAATTTACTGTTACGTTCCCAAGGTGGCCTGCACAAACTGGAAGCGCATTATGATCGTGTTGAGCGAGAGCCTGTTATTGGACGGCGTGCCCTACCAAGACCCTCTAGATGTTCCTCAGGAGCTCATCCACAACAGTAGCCTGCACTTCACCTTCAACAAGTTCTGGAAGCGCTATGGAAAGTTCTCACGGCACCTCATGAAAATCAAGCTTAAGAAATACACCAAGTTTCTGTTCGTCAGGGATCCTTTTGTACGACTGATCTCTGCCTATCGCAACAAATTCGAGCAAGAGAACGAGGACTTCTACAAGAGATTCGCTGTTATCATGCTGAAAAGATATAGCAATTACTCGGATCCCCCGGCCTCAGTCGTGGATGCTTTCGCCGCTGGGATTCGACCGTCTTTCTCAAATTACGTTCGGTATTTACTGGATCCTAACACTGAGAAAGAGATGCCTTTCAACGAGCACTGGAGACAAATCTACCGTCTGTGCCATCCCTGCCAGATAAATTACGATTTCGTGGGGAAGCTGGAGACCTTGGATGAGGATGCTGAGCATTTGTTGCGGATTCTCCGCGTAGACAATGTCGTCGAGTTCCCGCAAAGTCATCGTAACCGTACGGTCAGCAGTTGGGAGCAGGATTGGTTCGCCAGCATACCACTGGAGTCCAGAAAAGAGCTGTACAGGCTCTATGAAGCCGACTTTAAACTGTTTGGATATTCCAAACCAGAGAAGTTGTTACACGAGTGATATGTTCATCGTCAGCTTTACTGGGGTGCTGAAAATACTTTCACAGCACAATAAACACGGTGATGGGAGCTCCTGATGCCTGGTTCCTAATGCGCGGCTTTTTCACTTTATGCTGTTTATAAAGGCTCTTTCACATGACTCTCGTCCAAAGGATCAATGTTTGTTTAGTTCGCATGGTCCACCTAAATCCTGCAGGTAGATACTCTAATTGAACCATCTGCTTTCAGAAAGCATCTTTCTCCACTCAGCCATCCATGCACATTACGTGCCGGGAACAAAAACAAGATATTGTGGCCACATTCGTTCCCTTGTTTTAGTCCAATCTTAGCCATGATTTAACCTGTTAAAGGCAGAGTTATGCACGTTTGCAACTGCTAGAGGTCGCTTATTCAAAACAATAACAACGACGTAGCTTGATGACGCTGTGACGGAGCGTGGAATCATGGGAGTTGTCGTGTTCACCTCCACAGCTGTTTTCTCTTTATGGGGTTATATTTGGCGACAGAACCCACAGTAAACGATAATGAATAATTTGTGGTCTATCACGAATGTGCAACACAAACAACTGTGGCTTGCTAGACGTGTCTTAGCTATCACCATAAATTATGTATCATGTGAAAGCTTGCACACTCAATTCATCCTGTGAAAACCGTTTTGAAATCGGAAATTGCATTGCAATGGAAATGGTCATTTAAATCCTTTTAGCGGACTCGATTTTTGTGATATCAACTTAAAATTTGGAACACAACTTGGTTCGGCACATCATGCCTTTGATTTGCTAGCAAGTTTAGAGTCCAAATTATGTTATAACATTTTTTAGTTCAGTACATTTGGTTTACAGTAAACAATCTTTTAGCTTTAGTTTCATTTTTTGAAGTGCTTTCACATCTGCAATAATCGGCTCAGTATCCTCTTTAAAAAGCTTGCATGAACTACAACCATTTTCACATATATGTTCAAAAAGGCGGGTGACAATTAACAGGTTAAATAAATTAAAAAAGGGAGCGAATTAGTTTAACGTGTCCTTGATTTAACTAGAACAAGGGAAATAAGAGTACAACATGGCCACAATTTAACTAAAACAAGGGGACAAATTGTTAAATCATGGCCATAAATTAAGTTGTGGGAATGATTTCTTCATGGCCAGAGTATCTATTTCTTTTGACATGTCATGTCCGTACAAAAGTATTTGTTTTTTACAAATATTTCATTGTATAATTTGTTTTATCACTTTATATTATAGTTATATTACCATTGTATTATAGATTTGTTTTTTAATGATTTACCAGTGCCTGTTTTTTTTTGGTTTTTTTAAAACAATGAAATGGGATTTGTATGTTTTTCCTGGATCTAGCCTTTGATGTCAAAGCTCTTGATAGTCACTAATAAATGGGTTTGTGACTGGTGAAAAAGCATGAAAAGCATAGCTGACTGTGTCACTGGCTGCACTTCGAAAAGATCAGTGATAAACAGCAAACTTTGCGCTTTTAGCATTTCCCTGTCCTGAGGGTAATGCTGTAGCTTGATGCTTCACACTATATGGTTCAGTGCATTGGGGGGACGCTGATGAGAGTCATGTGAAAGAGTCTTTAGGTCTTTGTGAAGCTTATGGGCATTGAAAGTAATACTGTAGTGAATATACATTCCTTGCACACAGGTTACATTTCCTCAATCCATTTCCCAGTGACCCCCTAAATGTGTAACTGTTTGCATTTGTATATGGACCTCATCGACAATTTGGAGAGAGACATTTAGATGGTTACCTACTCAGTGAAGCCTGCACAATGTTATTTTTTAATATACCGAACAGTGGTTTAAAAACAAACTCGTCACCTCATCAGTATTTTTCTTCTAGTTTGGATGGATGTAGATCAGAATGGATGTTATAATCCCAGCAAGAGACATTTGTCCCTCAGTTTTGTAGTTGTATAGTTGTATGTATTAGTTAATAAACATCCACCAAACTAAAATATTACAAGAAATTAAAAAAAAAGTATTGTACATTAAGCAAGTGCACATATTAGAGTATTTTAGAATATTTTTGTAACCTTTTACAATTAAATGTGAAAAGTGAAGGCACATTTGTCCTTGGAAAAAAGCTAGATGACATTTTGAAATGCAAGCAAACATTTTACACATTTATTTTTCAAAATCATAAAGGGATCTGCTGCTCTTACAGCAGTTTATTTGCTCTTCTTTAAGATGGCACATTTATGTGTCCGTTGTTTCCATGGTTTCCACACATGGATTTCCACACACTTTTTTTCCACACATGGATTGTTTCAACCATTTTAAAGCAGTTCACAGTCTTTTATTGTACAAAATTGCTAGTGTTCTGCAGTGAAACATGTAAATGGAGTAACATCAGAAGACATTTCTTTGTAACAGAGGCTGGAGTATTCAGATTATGGCCTGTTCTTGTCAAGGAAATCTTGCCTTTCATCATTTTGATTCTTTTCTTCTATTAGTGTGTAGCAGGGTCTGATCTGCAGCATGCTATAGATGTTAGCATGCGTGCCTTGCAGTCCTTCATAAATATGCATCACTCAAGAATACTGTAGCAAACTATATTCGTTTTTTGCTCTGGAAAAATAAAGGCCTTGTTTGCATATCGTTAGGAATATAAGTGAAGGCACAGGGTATTTATTTCTTACCTCGTAAGAGTTATTCTGTGTAATTGCTTTAGAGAGTTGATGCACAGATGGCAGTTGTGTTTATAGTTCCTCTACTAGTCGCAATTTGAACGTGGGCATGTGCAAAAGTAGTATTTAAGGATTTGTTAGGATTATTTTGAATAGTATTTACTTTACTAAGAAAGTGTTTCTTGTACTTTCGGTCATCATGTTTTCGTGCCGCATTTTGCACATCCGATCACATGTATAAAACCAACCTTAAAGGCAGTGAGAGATGGGATGAGATGGTATATTGTAGTAGGAATAGGATTTAAAACTGTGGAGCACAAGTGTAGCATGATTGTCGTGAAAGGGCCAAAGGCAACGGGACGCCCCAGTTCAGCCAGCCTTCAGGGGAAGCTACAGTTCTGGATCGCTGCACTGTTGGGTCCATTTGGTTGCAGTGCCTTTGGAGAAAAGTTTACACAAAGTATTTTTGTAAGCGAGTCTCTGACTTGCAGTGAAAACAATCAAAGCTCCTACTTTTTAAAAAAATTTAGTAGTGCTTATAATATGTTTTGCATCATGGAAAATATCAATTTTTAGCCACAATTCTGGTGGTGCTGTTGAGATTTGTCACATCAGTTCCACGTGTTCTTATTTCATAAATCACAAGATATGTTACATGGGGAAAAGTTTTTAAAACGCGTGTGCAGTTGCCAATGTTGTTGATTTTCTGTTTTAAATGAGGACCTGTGTTTTGTATACAGTTGGTGCCACATTGTACAAAGAAAAGTGTTGTTTAGTGATTGTTTTAATGCCAATATTAATGAAAAATAGTTTGTTTTTTTAAATCTGATGTACTTTTCAGTCATAGGAATTTCTTTGTTGCATGAAATATTTTTCAGGAGATCATGATGAGTGCAAAAGGGAAACATTTGTTACATTAAATCAGGTCTTAGCCTAATAATGTTTTCTTGACATTTTGAATTGGTTTGCTTTTCTCTGTTGGCCAATGTACATAGCTCTTCTTTTATTTATTATGATATTATTTAATGCTTCAAAAGAAAAAAAGATTCAATAAAGATCAGTGCATGGTGCAAACACTGTAAAGCTGTTATCTGCCCTTTATTTGTTTTACAGAAGTGCTGTTCATTAATACGTTATTCAGTGAAAGAGCTCCGCTGATGTTCAGCCAGATTGATTCAAACTATAAGTGTAGGCTATATGTTGATAAACTGTCTCTACTACAATGACATGTTAAAATTTAGTGCATGTAAGTAGAATAAATCAAATAAAATACTAAATATTATAATTATCAATTTAAATGCTACAAGTGAATTTAGCCATCACAATATTGTAATGTACAGAATGAAACATTCATTTTGATATTTTCTAAAGATTACATTCAAAATTAATTTGAACAGTGTTTTTTGTGATTTTAAATAGCCTATTAACTGTGAGTGTAAGATGACTGCATGCAGAGGTAATGTAAATATAAAATACGCAATTAAATATCCAGTATCAGCCATATATATATATATATATATATATATATAATATAGGCTGGTAGATTGTGCATTCCTAACAAAAATACATCAAAAATCCTACTACAGAGTATTGGCGTTTTGACAGCTTCATAACCACTAGATGGCACAGAAGTACACAATTTCACTGCATGGTCGACAGCAACCTTATGGAGCGCGGAGGAATAATCACAGAAGCGCGCACGGATTGTCGAATCAAGATAAAATCTCACACTTTAATAGTATTTATATCACCTTACATTAATAAAACAGGCTGTGGGACTATTAGGAATGATTTCCTGAAAATGTAAGTCCGCATACAAGTTCGAGGGACTTTATTTTAAATAGGCCTACATAGGCTACACCTCTTTAGCTATTGTCACGTGACATTGATTATCCCTCCTGGTGGCCATGTTGGCGACCCCTGACATATGGGAAATTACATAGGCATAATAGTAATAAGCTGATTGACTGGTCTTGTTATCAACGTAGTGTCCACTTTTTGAAAGATTCACCACTACCTCTGGTATTTAAACTGGCGATGTAGTGTCTTCATGTTGGATAATACACTCTCAGAAAATAAAGTACATAATTGTACCTTTAGGGGTACAATGGCTTGTCGCTGGGGCTGTACCCTCAAGGGTACAATATTGTACCTTAAACTTTAAAAGAAACGGTACATATATGTACCTTTTAATGCTTTTTGACACTCAAAAAGGTACATATATATACGTTAGTGTAGATTGTGCCTTGGGGGACAGAAATTGACTCCTACTGTACCCCTGCTGTTAGGACTCACTTTGGTAGGTGTCTGTGTGCTGTAGGTATGTATTACCAATGTACTGAAGCATAGAATATGTCTTCCTCTGTCTGGGGAAACATCAGTATGTGGAACAGTGTGGTCATGAGGGCCACACAGATGGACTGAGCTCTTTTCTTTACGTCACCCCATGGCTACAAGAAACACTCACAAGTCAGGTTTTTGACAGTCTTGATTCCAACAGAAATATGATCAGTTTTTATTGCATGCTCATAAACTTTTAATGAAAATTTGAAGGGATGTTATTAATTATACTGATGTTAGTCGGTCTAGCTGTGGCTCTTTACAAATGAGAAATTCCATCTCAAAGGATCACAAAGGGGTGTAAGCACATATTTGGTATGTTTTGTAATTGTAGTGTAAGGACTTGGCACATTAATGTAACTGTCAGCGAAGACACAATTTATAATCATAATCGAATGTGTACTAATATAGATGATTTGCATTGAGTGGGCTTGCATTTGTTTCCACATTTTATCTTAGTGCATAGACGCTAAAGATATTTGCAATTAAAGATAAATGCAATATGCAGCATGACTCTTTTAACAGTTTTAGTAGTAGTATATTTACCCTATTAATTAAGCCTCCAGAGCCATTTCTGTTTCTGAATTTATGAAACAGCTTTGGCCTGTGGGGAATATGTATAATTATTCGCTACAGAAGCACATTTAAAATAAATAGTAAATAATTTTATGAGATTTTAAATGGCAAAAATGTAAAAGTATACCATGATCCTGAGACCGAGACCAGTTAGAGCTATTTCAGTCCTAACAATATCAAACAGACCTCTCAGGCTGAATAGAAGATGAGATCCTGCCAAGGGTTTTGCAAAGTGATTGCCTTTTTAATTAGTTAAACTTCAAAATGACATGCAGGTATTTTGTGCTTTATTAATTGAATCAGAACTCCCAACTGATTTCCTGCCTCTCCCTATTTGTCTTTGAGCAAGACATAGATGTTTTTAATGAATGTAGACACTCTTTTTACAGTTTTTGTTGGTCCAGTTGTGTCTGTGCATGTCACTGTGATCATTTTCAACAGCAGTCTAATGAGAAATGCTAATGAAAATGGTCTGCCGATAGGTCGCATGACCGAGGGCATAAAGTCTGGTCAATCACGTTTTTCCTTCGCAATGAAATCAGTGCTGTTAACCCTTTTATCGAATTAGAATTAGATCGGCTGAAAGGGCAAATGTGTCAGCAAGTTTAATTTTAGGTGGCATTAAAGGGCAGGAAAAGATCAAAAGTTTTAAAAGTGTTTCTAAGAACTATTCTCCTTGCAGGCACGTTTCATGAGGATGAGGGTTACGATTTTTTTGGGTTAATCTTAACCCTCGTTCTCTCGAACCATGTGCCTGCTGCTAGTAATTTGCGTAAAACATGCCCAAAGCTTTCCATACAACCCTCTTTCTGCTCACTTATGCTTTCTTTAGCTTGCGCATGTGTGGCAAAGTAATGCATTTGGCCAACCATGTAATCAAATTACTTATTAGGCCAGCAAATATGATTTTTGTGTATGGGGTTTCGGTCCAAGGCAAAAAGTATATGCCAATAAATTTGATGGTCAATTAAGAAGAATACATTTTAATTCTGAGAAATATTGCAAGCAAGATTTCCAGCAAAATCTATGGATGTTCCTAACTTCAAGGTGCCTGTGATAGTGCTGTTAGAATGACCTTGCTGTTAGTAAGTTGTTTTTTTGAAAGGCCAGCTGGCGTGCCCCCAGGAAATAACCCAGGGAGATGATTGCAGATGTTTAGACGCCGCACTCCTCCTCTCTCTCTCCTCTCTTGACTGAATGCTATCACAGTTGAGGCGAAATGACTGCAGACAGAGGGTTAAAGTAAGCCATAACACACATCTGCCATGCCACTGAAGTCAAAGCTTCTGTCCTTCTGCAGAGGAGGTGATAGCATTGTAGAGATGAAGTTGTTGACACTTTGCTGTCTCCACAGGACATAAGTGTCCTGTAAACATGTTTTTGAAAATATGCCAGGCTGGGCTGATAGCCTGCGGTACAACAGCTTTCTAAAATAAATGCTGAATTCATGTCTTTAGCAAAGAGGTCATCTGTCTATCTATCTGTCTGTCTTATCTATCTATCATCCGCCCGTCCGTCCGTCTAATGCTTGAATCTGATTGGTTGACGGACATTCTAAGGTGTGCAATTATTTTCAGGTAAATGCATGACTAAAGTAGATCCAGGCAGGTATTAAACACATTACAGTTCCATATCCCCTTAACAAATGATTTGTTATTTCAAAGGTATTTACAGACTACAACAGCACAAGTAAATATAGTAAACATCAGGATAAAAACGACAAATTATCTCCACTTTCCACTTCTACTTTCTCCCGCTCTCTCACCCACTCAAACGCACACACATACAGTACACACATACACACTCGCACAGAAACTTGTTGTCAGCGCTGCTCTGATGATTTTATCAGTAAAATAGCTTAGAAACTTAAAAGCTACATGACATTTCTCACTAGTGAGATAATAATGACGCTGTTCTTGAAGCAGATAAAGTTAAGGTTTCGCTATTAGTAGAGACGCTGCTGCCGAACACTGTTGAGAGACACTCAGACGCAGGTAATTCACACACGCCTCACTCTCTCTCTTTCTCTCCTACATACAAGAACATTTTAGGGACAAAAACCTGACAAATGTCTTGAAATATAACATCTGAACAATGTCTTGAGGTGTTGTAACCGTAGTAGAAGCGGAATAACAGACTCTGGTTCATTGAATTAAAAAATGAATGCACACACGAGGTGTAAATAATAATGCGCAATACCATTTCGGGTGTGCATTAGTTTCTACTAATTCAGCCGACCGTTTTCAATTATCCCTCGATTACACACACACGCACACACACTTCTGAAATAAAATTAATTTTGATATGTTTATGAGGTGTAACGTAAAAAATATCAGGATGATACAGCTGTCCTGGAATCATAATGATTTTTATTTTTTTTTAACTCTAAAAGAACATTTTTGGAAAGTTTGGCATAATCTTATATATATTAGTTTATATTATTAAATATGTTAATATATTATTAAAAATATATATATATTAACAAATATTTACCTTGGAAAATATATTTTAAAATATTTGTCAAAAATAATGAGGTGTACACGCATTTATTCAAAAGTGTAAGGAAAATATATTACTTTTTACTTGATGGTTACGCCACATGACATTTTTAGTCATTCAGTTTAATCTTCTCTTGAAAATTGTATGAAAGTTTATACCAACATGAATACAATTGTTACATATATATTTTCTAGACACGTTTCAAACTAGACTTTTAAAATATTTTTTTCCTTTTATCTTTGACATTGTGATGTGTTATTGACCCCAAAAAAGTCAAGACCTAAAGATCTCATCTCTAAATGGATTTTACACATAGTCCTTTTGTGTCACATGACAACCTGCTTGGAAACTGTGCAGAGGTTTAAGTTATCTGTCATCATAAAGATGAGACAATAGCACTTAAACGGGACAATAGCACTTAAACGGCATTACTTATGATTTATCACTCTAGATGCGATTCAGGCTGGAGATTCAGGTGAACTCTTCATCCTGATGATGAAGTCATCTATCACCTGACTGCATCCTGAAGTACTGAAAGACCAATCTCTATATGCTGCAGCCTCCAATCCTTATATTTATATTCCCTCTGGTATTCCCTTTGACATCATGAGAGAATTTGTGGCCATAAGTTGATGTGCCACAACTAATGGATCAAAGCAAACGAGCTCTAGAGATCCGCTTCTTGAGTATTTGTATGCATTACAAATTTCCTATGAAATGCTCAGAAACTGTTTTGGTGCTCTTCAGAAAGCTATGAAATCTGCTGGGGGATGATACTGAGGGATTTGAAATCACATTTACAGGAGGATTTTGAGCAGAATTTAACACAGAAAATAAGGTTTGGTGTCTTTTCTGAATAAATGCTTGTGCTCAGGGACTATCCCTGATAGCCTAAAACAAGCTACTGTTACACCTCTTCTCAATAAACCTTCACCTGATGATAGGGATTTTAATCATTTTCAACCTATCTCAACACTTCCTTTTATTACTAAAGCGTTGGAGAAAACTGTTCTCATTCAACTCCGGTCTTTTCTTAGCTCAAATAAAGTTTTTGAAACTTTCCAGTCTGGCTTTAAGCCTCTGCACAGCACCGAATCGTTAATTAACGATTGTTTTTAACGATATACTGTTAACGACTGACTCTGGTGACTCTGTGATCCTAATACTGTTAAACCTACCTAACCTTGGCTTTTCATCATAAAATTCTCTTATCCCAACTAGAATGTTTTGTAGGCATCCAGGGAACTGTCCTCAGTTGGTTTAGATCATATTTAACGAACACTCTCAGAAAAAAAGGTGCAAAAGCTGTCACTGTGGCGGTACCTTTTCAAAAGGTTCACCTTTGTACCTAAAGAGTGCATATTAGTCCCTCAAAGGTACATATTGGTACCATATTAGTACCTAAATGGTACATATTAGTACCTAAATGGTACATATTAGTACCCTTTTGAAGGGTACTGTCCCAGTGATAGCTTTTGTACCTTTTTTTCTGAGAGTGAATAGAAGTTTCTCTGTTAGATTGGGTAATTTTTCTTCCTCGCCTGCTCAACTCTCCCGTGGAGTGCCGCAGAGTTCAATTCTCGCACCCATTCTTTTTTCCCTGTATTTACTTCCTCTGGGCTCCATTTTCAGAAAGCATGGTGTATCATTTAAGCTTCTGTCATGAATGTGTGGTTTGCCCTTGTCTCTTTATCTTGTGTTTTGTTCAGCACTTTGGTCAGCCATGTTTGCTGTTTTCAAATGTGCTATATAAATAAAATCAAACTTGAAACTTGAGTATTTGAATTAGCCGTGTGTCATATATGTCCTACGGTGTCACTGATGGATTTGTTTCTAAACCACTTGCATAGAGTATCATGTCCTGCAATTGCATACTTGGAACACGACAAGCGTACTAATGGGCCCTATGTTGGTTATTTGGACTTAGGCTATGCCGTGGAATGGCATTATATTTACCTTAGATGACCTTGAGAATTTATGGAGGGAAGTGTATTATGGTGGATCAGCACAAGTGTATCAACCTGCACTCATCCACTGCCGATGAGATCGTAGCAGGTGCTCTTACACTGCTGACAGGTCTCTGGGATTTATCTTAGGAGATGGTATTAAAGGGAACATTGCAAATGGAGTTAGATATGAGACCATCTGTGTTTATTCTCTGACTCACCCTGCTGGGGTTAATGGAAGTGGAACCACACCAGGGTTAAAATGAGTCATAGAAGTAACTTTTGCACCATGAAGGAAGAGAATCCATCACTGGGTATCAGTGAACTGATTGTTGCAGGTTAGATCAATGGTTCACATGATGATGATAATCACTGTGATTAAGAAGGAAATAGAGGCACTATAGAGACACCCATTATACTCTCTTCTTCTGTCTTTCCCTTCATGATGACATGACATGACATGACTTTGTTTCATACATTTGTACGTACTTTGTGTATTTTCCCTAAAGTACATTCTTAAAACTCATTTGTAGAAGTACATCTGAAAGCATCAAAATAATATTTTTATCTCATAAAACATTTTATGTTTGAGGTATAGGCCTTTTTGAGATATTACTACCACTGAAAGCTTTCCAAGGGCTTTTTTCTTTGACAAAAGCATTTGAATTATGCCATTTTGTCCCATTTGTTGTTTGAAAGCACTTGAGACTGGGTTGTAACCCTTTAGCTTTAATAGCCACTATCTTTCAAAAGGTCAGTATGTTTTTTTTATGTTTTCTTGTTTGCTTTCTGAAATAAATTAATACTTATAATTCAACAAGGACACAATAAATTAATCAAAAGTGACAGTAAAAACATTTATAATGTTACAAAAATGTCTGTTTTAAATAAATGCTGTTCTTTTGAGCTTTCTATTCATCAAAAAATCCTGGAAAAATGTATTATGGTTTCACCATTCAATCTACAAACATGATCTTGACTTTATTTCTTCAAAACAATGACATTTTGATGAATCTTGATGAGTTTGTGGCTTGATATCTAATGAGGGCCTCAAAGTTGTCCGGAACAAATAAATGCAGCTTTGATGAGCACTAGAGACTCCTTTCAAAAACATTTCAGAAATCGGTTTCACTTTATTTCGATTGTTCAATTTAGACATTCTACTAACTATAAGTAACTTTGCAACTACCTGTCAATTAACTCTCATTAGAGTATTAGTATACTGTTAGTAGACTGTTAGGGTCAGGGTAAGGTGTTAGGATTCAGGTTAGTAGAATAAGTTGACATGAACTTGCAAAGTTACATACAGTCAGTAGAGTGTTTGTTGTGGAGCATCAAAATAAAGTGTTAGCAGATATTAAGCAGACAGTCTACTAATACTCTAATTGACATGTAGTTCCAAAGGTACTTAATAGACTGTCTAAAGTAAACCATCGGTTTACTCCCAACTCTGTGAACATTTATACAATAACACAATTCATGCAAACAATTACATGCAATAAACCCTTTAGATTAGAACATGTGATTATTACATTTTTTTTAAAGTAAATATATTTGTACTTGAAGCAGAAATGACCCTTTAATGTTCTTAGATATAATGGGTGCAGATAATTCATTTGAAATGCCTGATTGAGTTTCATTTGAGCCATGCCTCTATCCATCTATCCATATATCCATCCATCCATCTTTGAGCGAGGCATTTCTGAATGTCTCAGTATTTGGTTTGTCTGTCTTTTAATTAATGATGAAACTTGAGGATCAAACCTGAGGATCATGTTCTCCAGAATGATTTGAGATTCTCCAAAGAAAATCTTGAGCTTCAATAGAAAACATCTGACCATCTGTGCAAAGAGTCACATGATCAATGTTGTCACACATTTTCTTCTTTCATTAGTGACCCAGAATCTAAAATTCTGAATTCATTGTGTGTGAACTTGAACAACTTTTTCAAAGAAAAAAAAAACAAAAAAAAAACAACAACAACAAGATTTGTGAGTCCCTTGGTATGTATTTTTTCTTCTTCAAAATAAAAACTATAACTGTTACTCCACAAATCTAAAAACATTGATGTGTCAACAAATCCCAAATAGACAAACTTTGATATTCAACATAATTCAATGTCATAGATCACTATTTTCCAGAGACACAAACATAGCTAACTAACCTCAAAACTGGTTTGGCTGACTAAATCTCACAAATGGTGATATTCAGAAGGAATGACAAAATTTAAAAAAAATATCATAGCCATGTATCAAAAGTGCTGAGATGAGATTTTGTGTCATATATGGTCAGGATGTTACCCTACACATTGTTATTACATCACATGTACGTTTTGCAGTTCTTCATTACATTCATGACCATGGATCTCAGTGTAGATTTGGATTCCAAAATTTAATTTGAATTTCGTGTGCAAATTCAACGTTTTTGTGTTTGAGTTGTAATAAAATAAGGCATTTAATTTGTCATATTCAATTGAGTTAAAACCAACAATTTTATTTGAAATATTCTTGAATGCAAATATAAATGCAGAATGTGTCAGATTATAAAACATGCACTTGATGTCAGCGCATCTAGACTAGAGGGATAATACTATCTTCAAGATATTCACTGATTCTGGGTTGTTGTTGTAGTTTTTTTCCATCCAAAAAGTGCTCCTTATAGTTTCTATAACACCCAGTTCCTGTGAAAGACGTGCTACTGAGCTCGGGTTAATAACTGCTGCGATCTGTATCTATATTAATATATAACAAAATTACTATTCATCAGCTTCCAAAATCTGCTCTCAGTCGCTCGTTCTTACTAAAGTGAAATACCATTATTGTGTATTATATAGGCTAATCAAGCCCTATTCTGCAGATTGAGTGATGTGACAGTTGCTAATCAGAATTAGCATGAATATGAAGGGCAATGCTTGAGTCTGTGGAAGGCAAAGATGGAGCTCTTGCTGAGCTGAGGATTCATACTTGAATGAGGATATAAAGTCTCTATATGGCTTCATGTAAACTCTTTTGTTATTGTAGTGTTCCCACTGTCATTCAGACTTTTATGAATTCTGTTTAGTCCATCTTTTGCTTTTGTAAATCTCACAAAGTCTCATGAAAACAGAAATGAAGAGGCGAAGGTTGTTTAATTAATTGTATTCTCTTTTTCTTCTCTCTGTGTGTGTGTGTGTGTGTGTGGATCTGTTCCCATCAAAAGATCTGAGGGCATTTTAACTTAGTGAACCATCTCTGATTCTATTCATGTTGGCTTCCATTAAAAAAGGCAAGTACAAATGATTATTCACAATCAAGCACAGTACATTTAATTAAAATCAAATTGCAATGCATCTTTACAAGGCATTTAGGACCTATACATTCTCTCTGACCATTTCCTTTATGCACCCATGAAAATTACAAATTTGAATGAATGCAAATGTACACGATTATATGTTTATAGAGAAAGTATGATAAATCGATGTAATACACTGTACATTTCCTAAATTCTTTTGTATCCACCATAATTTAAAACAGGGGTTTCAAAACGTTTTGAAGTCAAGGACCCCAATATGGTGACATTTAAATAGGCAAATGCTTGTCTATTGGATCATTATTGCTGTGATTATTATGTTTCTAGCATGTTATGTTTGGCAACAGTTCTTCTAACCCTAACTGATGGAGTGTGAAGCTTTTCATTTCTTAAACAACCATGTAAACAACATATTCCAGGATGACAATGACAATAAACTCTTAAGCATTTGCCTATTTAAATTCAAAAAGCAACCTTTTTGGCAGGACAGTGTGTATATTCATACGTAAATACCCATTTACACTGTATGAGAAAATATTAAACATGATATTATAAGAACAATTAAATAATTGGCTTTTATATTGTATTTGTTCTAAAGCCAAAGCAAGTGATTAAAATATCTGGAAAATTCACAATTAGTTGACAGTGTATTTTTTTCTAACTGCTATTAGAGTGCAGTTAGATGCATAACCCGAAACATTTTAATTTTTAATTCATTTATCTTTTCAATGCAATAGCAGTATTCACAATCACAACAAATATCATTTTAAACACAGCTTTATAAATGAGCTTATTTTGCCGTACAACCAAGATAAAGGCAACAGAGGCAAAGAGAAACTCTGTAGAATGACACAAATACTAAACTATTCTTTAACATATTTGTAGGTCATAGGAAAGAGTAATGGCCACTTGAAAATAAATATTTTCACAAAACAATGCAAATTTAGAAAGAATAATGAAATAGTAAGAATATTCAATTTGGTGAATGTGTTTAAAATCACTGTGTTAAACATGTTTAATTAATATATTTAGTTAACTGAGAGTCCTAAATAATGCATTTTGAAAAAAATGCTTATGTTTTTTTTCCATATTGTTCTGTTTAGCTCCTAATGGCCTTTGTGGGGCCCCGGACCCCAGTTTGAAAACCCATGATTTAAAATACATCTGTCCTGCTTTTTAGTAAAGGCCTGTTCACACCAACACAAATGTTTGGGAAGAAAATGTAAAAAATCAGATTTTCGCATTTCCAAAAAGTATAACAAAAATTAAAACACAGACAGACTGACAGTAGATGGCACTTACACAAAAGTAGAAAGCAGTGCAGCACAACTTTCCATTTCTGACACCTGTCTGTCACAGAGAAGAAAGGAAGTTTAACTCAGCCAATCAGATTTTTGTATTTGCCTTTTCTTTTCTTTTTTTAATCAAACCACACCAAATACAAGAGTAGGCTACAAAGAATGAGTGCCAGATCTGGATCCTTTCTGTATACTATTCACTGTCACCTAGAAAAAGAGTCTGCTCAAGTCATAGCTCTTTGATATAACAGTCTATGCAGTGCAATGCATACTTGTTTTCAATAGCTAAACTTTAATGAGTGTTGATCATTGTTGTATTGGCTGCTTGCCTAGTGTTATTTTTCTTATAATGCCTATAATGTGCAATTAAATTGGACGAAATGTGAGTCAAAAGAGTTTAGAACACCTCTCTGTAAACAAATGTGGCACATTAACTGCATGTGAATGTTCGACTAGCTGTTCATTCAAATTAAAATGTTTATCACACTTATTTTATTGTATTTTTGCATGCGAACATTGGTCTTGGCCTTAATTCAGAATTTATGTACAATCAGTGATGTCTATACAAAACAGTGCTCTTTATTTACAGAAAGTACAGTGTGTATGTATCACCATGAATGTAATGATGCAATGTAACTGTGGATGCCCTTACGAAAAAGAAGTTTATTCAAGTGTTCTATTAGTAAACTTCTTTTAAACTAAAAATAAGAAAGTATACTTTCAGTCTACATTTTATATACTTCTCAAAAATATACTTAAAATTACACTTAAGTGTACTTGACTTATACTGAGAGAAAGGTCCAAGTATATTTGGCCTGTAGTTGTAATCTTTTGATCGAGATATACTTAAAAGTATAATTAAGTATTCAAAGTATAGGCTTGTAGTTGTGTTAACTCTTTTGATCGAGTAGCCTATTAAATATACTTTTTTTTTTACATAGTTTTTTCATACATAGTCTTATGAAACTTACATTGTTTGAAAATATTGATTAGAATATTGATATAAAACAGATATGTTTCTAATTCTGCGTATCTGAATTTTTGTGTAGGCTAGTCCACTGGTAATGTATAGGAATTGACTCTAATTCTACTTTTCCCCACCATTGACTGAATTTTACATGTTTTCACTGTTATACGGTAGGGGGCGCTATATGAAACATCTTCTAGTACAGAATCTCCGGATCAAAACAAAGGAGAAGAAGAAGCTGAAACAAGTGATAGAAGACTGCTCACTCAAATGTAAAATAACGTGATCATCAAACATTAAACAGCGAGCAAATCAAAACTGCTTAATATTATCAAATGATATGAAGCGTAACCCATGAAGAGAAAACGACTGTGAAGCTTTGGGGGGGTTGGACTCGATCTACTCGATCAGATTCAGAACAATGATCAAAACGCAGATGAAGGCGTAGTCTTTGACAAAAATGTGATTTTCTCAACTTTTTTGGGTAGCCTACTATACGGTTATCCGGACCACATGTGATGACCTACCCCAACCCCGCACCTAAACCTACCCATCACTGGGGTTATGTCCAACCAAGAGCGGTTGTGGTCACGTGTGATCAGGTGTGGTCCGGATAACCGTATAGTACCCTTTTTTGTTTAAAATGTTGCCTTTCTTTATGAAACTTACCGACATTCAAGTGTTGGTAAAAAAGGATGCATGAAGCTAATAAAATGTTTTTCAAATTAAAGTACAGTTAAAGGTATTTTTCAAGTATAAAAAAATAATATCTACAGTTGAACATAGTAGTATACTGCAAGTGCAAAATAATATATAAATAGTAAACTATAAGTATAATATTATGTTCACTTAAAGAAAAGTATACTTGCAGTATAAACTACTAAACTAGTAGTGTATTGAGAGTACACTTCAGTGTGTACTTTCATAAACTAAAAAATGTACTACTTGTATTAAAATAGTAAACTAAGTAGTTTACTACTCTTACACTTATAATACACTTAAATGTATACTTTTATATTCTAAAAGTGTGCCAATTTAGTCCCAAGCAGTATTGAAATAGTACACTTACAAGTTTACTACAAGTACACATTAATATTAGTATACTTACTACATAAAGTATACTTAAACATTACTTAAGTATACTTCATAAAATGACCTTGAAGTATACTTCTTTTTCGTAAGGGTGGTTACGAACACGAACTATGCTACACGTTACATTAGAATCACATGCTTTTTGACAGTACTGCAAGACAAATGAACAATACTTAAAGAGATAGTCCACCCACAAATGAAAGTTCTGTCGTTATTTACTCACCCTCATGTTGTTACAAAACCTGTATGACTTTATGAACCTGTATGATCTTTCCTCTGTGCAACACAAAATAAGATGTTTTTGGGTGAACAATCCCTTTAAGTGCTCTGTGTCCTTTCAGGTAAATTAGTAAAGCCCTTACTACAAGTTCGATAATTCGAGATTGCTTGTAGACATTATCTTCTCTGAGAGGCTTTGGGGAGAAACCATCTGGCTGTTGTTGGAACACCAATCAGAAAGAGTCTCTACTGACACCTGGCTCACGGCACCTGGTCGCCGGCCAGTTTTCTGCATTTTGAGAGAGAGCAAACTGGACAGTTTAGAAGAGCTGGAGGATCTAAAGACAGAAAGCATCCTCTGATGATACTTGGACCTGACTGCTCTGGCAGAACGGTACAAATCACCCAAGAAACAATAACAGATGGGATTGAGGCTGGAGTTAGTAAGGCCCAACCACTGTGCGAAAGGCCGAGTCTGCAGAACCCAGTGAGGAGGATGAACCTCGTGGTCAATGAGGATGTCTGCCACGTAAAGCGGGAGCCAGGAGCCGGCGAACAGGAGGACCAAAGTGACCACCACCTTGGCGATCTTCTTGCGCATCTTCAGACGCGAGGCGTGTATGGCCAGGCTGTGCGGATCGAAGTCTGCGAAATGTTGAGAAGCCCTCCAGAGCTTCCGGCCCGTCAGGAAGCTGATGATGAGGTTAAAGGTCACAGGGATGCAGTAGAGAGCTACGAAAAGGAGCACGTTGTAGACCTGCTTGAGTCTAGCCTGCGGCCACAGCTCTCGGCAGATTGGCACGGCGATGTCGATCAAGTGGATCTTGTCCAGCTTGATCATGAAGAGCAAAGGCGCACAAATGGCAGAGGACAAGACCCACACGCACACAATGGTGATGTAGATCTTCTTCTGGGTGAAGTACGAGAGGGAATTCAGTGGGCTGTGAACGCTGTAGTATCTGTTGACGCTGATGACGGTCAGGCTGAGGACGCTGGCCGACACGGACACGGCCTGGATGAAGGGAACGGCCCGGCACAGGAGGTCTCCGTACACCCATGCGGTGTAAATGGTGTGGCCGAGGGTGATGGGCATGCAGATGCAAACCACCATCAGATCACACACTGCCAAGTTCACGAGTAAATTCCGGGTGGCACTGATGCTCTGCAGCCTCTTACTCTTCTGGCAGGTAAGCATTCGAATGGCCATTAGATTTCCAATGAATCCCACCACGAATGATAGTGAATACATCACCGTGAGAGCGATAGTGGTGGGCTCTTTGATCGTCAGCAGAAGCAGTCTCTCCAGCTCTCCACTCTGGTGGAGGTAAACATCGCTCATGAAGTCCTCGGCACCGTGGAAAGAGACATTCAACGACAGCAAGGTGTTTAAGAGCATATGCTCCTTTTTCAGCAAACCTGCAGTGAAATTCATATTCCTTTTGTTTCCCTTCAGGAGATATGCAATGTTTTGATATGCGGTGGTTGGAATCCAAAGGCTGCTTCAGGCATGCCAGAGTCGAGTAATAAAGCTTAAGGCATCTTCATCTTCAGCCAAAACGAGTAAGGTAATGAAATCCATCATTTAGCCAACCGCCCTCTACGGAAACATGGCACACATTAGGAGGGAAATTAAATTACAAGAAAACAAGAAATCCAAGCAATTGCATTGACTTAACTGTAAGCCTTAAAATCGACTGCCTGATCAATGATAGTTATACAAATAACTCTCTCTTTTAATATTATATTTTCATTTAATTTTCTTTTCAATCTTCTCTTTTGTCATATAAGATTGCATTGTGAATTATTCAAACCACAATAAGTCGCTGTTACAATAAATCAGCTGCTTAAGCAGAATAAATAGTGTATGATATTGTGTGATATTGCTTAAGGACACAATTTAGCAAAATTAATCTCATTTCAGACAGTTTTGAGCTATGTATTTGCAATAAAAAATCTAATAAAAACCCTAGAGAAAACAAGCATTGTGTAATTGTGCTTCGAAAAAAAACCTCAACACAGGGTAATATTAATAATAAGTCTGTCTTTTAATATTGCATGCTGATTTTTTTCCTTCAAAATCATTCAAAATTAAACTGTGAATTACGCAAACTCTCGGAAATGAAGGATCTGGACCAACAATAAATCTATCTTTACTAGCTGCTTATACATAATAAATCCAGCTGTTTTTAAGTACTACCTATTAGCGATTTCCCACTGACATATTTTACGCATGTGTCACTTTCTCCTTATTTACTTCTGTCATGCATTAGTGTAATTATTTAATCTACAATGTAAACCGCATCAAGAGAAATCCAAGTACATACCGATGTGTGTGCAGCAGGTGCAGTCAGAGGACGGACTGTGTCAGTGTGTTCAGAGTGTTTCACTATCATCTCCAGCTGAAGGAAAGAAACGAGTGTCTGCGGATGTGGCTCACACACACACACACACACACACACACACACACACACACACACACACACACACACACACACACGACTCTCTGCTGACGGAGGCGATGCATGCCATTGATGTAATGGAAGCAGTTTTCTCATTTACCTCGCGCGCGCGCACACACAGGCTGCGTTATTAAAGATCCACTCACCAATGTTTTGCTAATTTAAAAGTATACACATAACGAAACGAACAACACTTTTGAGAAATACAATTAAATAGTGTGCACCCGAATGAGAGATTTTGTAGACACTACAAAATATTTTTTTTAAAGAAAAGGGGGCCACATTATGGGTGCCGCCATGAGATCACATGGCCATCTGTGTAATTCAAGTGAATAATAATAATAATCATCATCATGTTTACCTATGGCTCAAAAATGCTAGCGCACTCAATTCAATGGAATTGTCAATAGAGCTGGAGTCAATAGCGTATAGTCCAGAGTGCATATTGATCAGCACTTGTGTGATCCACCATGGTTCAAACTTATTGAGCATGAGTGGAAAAAAAAAATGTCCATAAAACAACCCACAACATTTCTTAAAGGGTTATGTAACCAAAAAAAAAAAAAAAAAAAAAAATCTGTCAGTAATTACTCACCCTCATGTTGTTCCAACCCGGTTAGACTTTCTTTCATCTTCGGAACACAAATGAAGTGTTTAAGTGTCATAAGTTAAGTGTTTAAGTGTCATCTTCGGAACAAAAATTAAGATATTTTTGATTAAATCTGAGAGCTGGCTCACTTCTCCATAGGCTTCTATGTTATTGAAACTTGCCGGCCCAGAAAGTTAGTAAAGACAATGTAAAGAAATAGTCAAAGTGACTACAGTGGCTCAGCATAAATTTATCAAGCGACGAGAATACTTTTTGTGTGCAAAAACAAAACAAAAATAACGACTTTATTCAACTACCAGTATTAATTTTCTTCTGTGTGGACCTCTGAGTGAGTTCACGTGTAACAGCGCAGCGCTTCTGGGTTGTACGTCAGAACGTAGGATTATTTTTTAAAGTTCTTTTTTTTTTTCGGCACAGCTTAAAATGTTAGCTAAAATCTATTGAAGATATATAGATATTTTCTGCCATTAAACAGTCTATTATGAGCTTATAATGGCTTTTCAGATTATAAAATAGGCTCTTTATACAAGCTATATTTAGTCTGCCTGTGGTGGCTGTCAGGCAGACCGCCACTCTCAGCATCTGTATCTGCCAAAAAATGGGAACACATTGCATTATCACTGATTAAAAAAAGTTTTTGACCACCATTCAGAAGTTTGGGGTTAGTATGATTTGGCTTTTTATAGAAACTTATATAATGTTATATACCTTTTATAATGTTGCTTTAAATGCTTTTGGACTTTCTATTCATAAAGGAATCTAAAAAGAAAATGTGCTACAGTTTCCCCCAAAATATTCAACTGTTCATAACAAGAAATGTTTCTTGAGCAGCAAATCATCATATTAGAATGATTTCTGAAGGTTCATGTGACACTGAAGACTGAAGAATGCAATGAATTAATACGTATTCACATAGAAATTATTCTAAATCTAATAATATTTCAGAATATCACTGTTTTTTACAGTATTTTTGATCAATTTTAATTACCAATCCTAGATTTGTAACTGAAGCATAAAAATACATATATATATTTTGTCATATGAAGTTCTGTTAGAGAGAGAGAGAAAAAAATCTTAAAGTTATATTTTGATTTATTTGTCATTTGTACAGTTTCTACATACAGTATATGAATTAATATTCATAAGATTTTTCTTTTGGAAAACTGGTTGAAGAGTTTTATGTCAGTTTGGCTAACTGTAATGTATGTACTATCATTTTATATTTCTATTCTACAGTAAATGCTTCCGTGAAAATACAATATAGACAACAAGACTATTGATGTTTGTGTTGTTATTCAATGAGATGTGAGAATATCTTTAGTATTGATTTCTTAGGACATTTTCTCATAAGTCGGCCCAGATGGATCTCCAGATTTTTTATTTTTTTGGACACTGATGAAACCAGGAAGTCACCCAGAACACTCTGACCAGACGAGTCTTTCATAAATCTTTTTTAAGCCTCTCATTTATTCACAGATTCATATGAATATGTAGTTCAGCTAAGGTATGTCAATACCATTAATCACACCTTTACAGGCAAATGAACCCAAGAGAATGAAAGAGAGCATGAAAGGTGTGTAAACAGAAATGCAAAAAAACAATAACCAACTGTAAACAAAGAAACGGCTCATTCCAAATGAATCGCCTGCTTGACCTTACTGCCCACCCTCAGAAATAGTGTTTTTTGGTGATCTCTAAAGAGGAGATATTGACGTCGTTCACCACTTGTACTTTTGTGATGGTCTTCAGCTCATCCACACGGTGTTTATACTGCATCACCTTGGTTTCGTCAATGAAAACATGGAAGTTATCATTGTCAGAGTAAATTTCAATCTGTTGAGAGACAGGGAGTTGATGATGATTAAATAACTCACTCAAACTCTTAATTATCACTCAAAATAAAAATGTTCTCATGATGCTTGATCACCTGGAAAGGCTCCTCTACTCCGAAGGGAAAGTTGCTGCACCTCTCCTCCTTCCCCCAGTGGTTGGCCATGTAGGAATTGCAGATGATATCTGACTCAGTGAAGCGGGGGTTGAAATGGAAGGCTATTCTGTCATCGTGTTCACAAAGGAAATTGATCTCAAACCTTGAGGACAGAGAAAGAAAGACCCATACGCTATAATGAACCAATCATTTTGGCCAATACTGAACCTGAGACAGCTTCTTGTGCTAAGATGAGGCACTTGTGTTTGAGTGATTTTAACGCGAAATGGTGGAAGAAAATCACGTTTGACCCAGATTATATTTTAGCTTGTGTTGTCTCTATAAAAGGAATAATAATTGAAGCGCATCTGGATTGATAAATCTGTTCTGTTCAGCATTCTCAAGAAAATTGCACATAAATGAATTGCCACATGCATACGTGTCTCCTATGATTGTATTGACATTTTTATTATGTTGGCTTTCTGGGCTGCGTTTCCCGATAACATTGTCTCTTAGCGCGCTACGAAGACTCTTAAGGTATAACTTAACTAAAGGTATAGGGGGAGACCGGGGACAGTTGCAAACACTTTTTGCATTTCTCTCAGTTACTCAGAGACTATTTGGACTAGACCAACCAAATTTGTATATATTAAACTTGCATCTGTCTGCTAATTACCCATACCATTTAAAGATGATTATATATGACATATCGTTCACAGTATTTATTTGAATGGAAGAGGCCAGATGTTGCAACCGAGGAATTTTTTTAATATTTGATAGTATCTCCGTTGCCCTATTTGGGTATAAAAAAAGCCAAAGTCATCAATATTTCTATATTTAATATAAAAAAATAATAATTTAATATGCAATATATACTGCACGTATGATATGTTTAAGTGTCCTAAAGTTGAGGCATACACATTTCTTGTATTTTTACGCTGCTGAACTGTCTCGTCTTCAACCTCAGGTGTGGGAAACTGTTTGAGGTCCAGTGTCCTGCAGGGTTTAGCTCCATCCCTAATTCAGCATATAATGCAATTTATGATACAGCTAATTACCATTTTTTGTAACGGTAAACGATTGGCTGCTGATCCTGGGGATTAAACAACTATCCGTGTGGGTGTCTATTTGGGCTTTATAGCCTATAAAGTCATTCTGAAGACTTTGGTTAGATTTTTCTAAAATATTATATATTTTGCATATTAATCTTTTTTTGTATCAAATAAATTGTAGAAATATTGATGACTTTGGCTTTTTTATACCCTAATATGGCAACAGAGATACTCATAAAATCCAAATTATATCAAATATTTAAAAAATTCCTTTGGATATGTTTAACTTAAGTCTGGATGATATAAAAAGTGACATGAAATGATTTTTTAATTTTTTTTGCTGATCATTTGCCTGTTTAAGGGTTAAAGCTGTTAAAACTACACTTTTTCTAGGCTTTTTCAAGCCAACATCAAAGTTGGTCAACAGACTTTTAAATCTAGTTATTATGTACTAGGAATAGTTTACATTGCAGTTATTCTTTATAAACAAAATGATGAATAAGTAATTAATCAATAGAGTTATTTGAAAGCTTCTAACAACGAGCAATACATTTGTTACTGTATTTGTTAATATTTGTTAATGTTAGTTAATAAAAATAAAGCTGTTCATTATTTGCTCATGTTAGTTCACAGTGCATTAACTAATGTTAACAAGATTTTAATAAATTATTAGTAAATGTTGAAATTAACATTACCAAAGATTAATATATGCTGTATAAGTGCAGTTCATTATTAGTTCATGCTAAATAATGTAGGTAAATAATGAAACTTATTGTAAAGTGTTACCAAAAAGAATATTGCAACTGATATTTTCAATCTCACAGAAGTTTTGAATGGGCCTATGGACTCTCTCTTCTGTATCTCATTGTCAATTCTTAAGATCGATAAAAGAAGCAAATATTATGGTTTGCCATTAGCACAACACTTAAGTTTTTTTTTTAAGAACAAGTTTTCTTTAGACAACTCCTTTTCTATTTGGCAATGAGCTTTACAGAGGCTGATGACTTACTTGGTGGCCTCTGCTGGAGTCTCTCCTTTCAGGATAACACTCCATCCTGGACATAGTCCATTAGGACAGGACGCCTCAAACTGATTAAAAACATACAAAATAACAAGCATAATCAATTTCACTAAATAGTACAGAGTGGGGGTCAATCCATTTAGGGTTTTTCAAGGTTTTTCTATTGACAAGGCTGTTGGTAAATTTAGGAATTACTAAGTGGAAGGAGATGCTGATAATGCCTGAATGACCAAATATCAGCAGATTTATAAGCCTATCATGGTCTAGTCTAGGGGCTACAATTGTGCAATTACGACAGGCGTCCATTCAGGAATCGCTGTTTTACTGCACGGCTATTGCCATTTAAGAAAGAAATGAAGACGTAAAAGCAATATTCTGTGGCCTGAAGCTATATGTGACATTAATAATCTACCAAGCAGTTGTGTTTCACACAGATAACTGATCGAGTAACTGATCCCACGTTAATTTTTTTTTGGCAGTGGTAGGCAAAATAGTAATTGCCCAGTACGGTCAGCAAAATCCCAATTCACAAATTGCTAAATGTATGAAGCCATAGCATAAACAAAAAACAAAGCAGTTTAGATGACACATGAACAGGGGAATATGAAGATACTGGGCTAGCTGGTAGAAATCAGGTAGACGGAGAATAAACTCATTGATGACTGGAAAAACATGAGAGGAGAGAGATGAGACGCCGCCTGCATCCGCAGTATCAGTTCAGCTCCATTGGCCAGCACCTGTTTTATCTGAGACTTAGATGTGCTTCTGTGCCACATGCTCTGTTATCTGGATTATGAACCACATTCATAAGAGCTTGGTGCCACAGGGTGTTTGGGTAACCGAAGGGAAATTGCAAAAAATCGGCACATCAACGCTGAGCATCAGGCTCCAATAACTGGTTGCAAAGATATGCGCGAGATGTCATGCAGCATATATGAGTGTTCAAGCAGCAACCAGTATCTGTGAACTTTTTGCGTTAAAAGTGCAGATTTGGAGCTGCACCAAAAGCCATTGATTTTTAAAAGCCTCCCAATGACTTTAAAAAGGAAAATGAGCTGATTTCTGGTGTTTTACAGGTGGTGATGGATTGTTCTTTAGATCGAAACTGAGCCTATTTTAATGTCCCCATTACTTTGAGTGCAGCCACATGGAAAATAATTAAAGCATCATTAGTTTAGCTTGCAGAGAAAGAGAGCAAGAGTGAGAGAGCGGGCAATGCGCTATGCAGAAGAGTTAAGAGTCACCTTCTCATCTCACTGGAGAAGAAAGTGCATTTTAAATCAAATATTTATCATCTAAACCTGCTCCTGGTTTAAGTGATTAAAATTGAAAATGCCAGACCACAAACTGCTGTAATCACATCAGCACCTTTCTGTTTCAATGCTTAAGTGCATTTTAGCATCAGTAAATCTTGAAAATCTTGGCATTACTCAACACATTAAGCAAACTTGAGCGGACTCTGTTCGCATGTTAGCGGAGGGGGTTTTGCTCACCTGTAATGTCATCTCGTCGGCAGTGCCAGTGTTTTGATCAGCTTCCAGCTGGATGTGTTTTGACGGTGAGGGGTCATTTAAAGAGAGTGGGACACCACGTGAGGGTGAGCTTAGCAGGATAAAGGCTGCTTTGTGTGTGGCAGGTTCATGCATAGAAGTGTAGAAATATAATGCAATACAATAGATCTGCCTTTGGCCACATGGGAGGCTCGGGATAGACAGCCAGAAATAAATAACATTAGGTCAAAATCACCGGCTGAGAATTTCAGGTACTTCACCAGTTGCATAAACACGATTGCAGATATAATGGATATCGTATATGGAAATAATGATGTGGTTAATGATCCATCGCTCATTATGAAACACAAAACATCACTTTTGAAATGAATCACGGGATTTGTTTTTCAGCCAATGGAGTGTATACATTATCCGGGGGAAGATAATGTGATTTTGATGACCGTATTTCAGCCGTCCGGGACTCCCGTAGGAGCTGGCGCAGAGGAATTGTTGACATCAGCAATGAGCGAGAGGTGCCATGTGACTTTTTTCAAGTGTTTTTTTTTTTTTTTTTGTAACGATAAATGATTGGCTGCTGATCCTGGGGATTAAACAACTATCCATGTGGGTGTCTGTTTGGCTTTATAGCCTATCAAATCTGCCAGCCCTCAGGAATTTCCTGTCTGCCTTTAGTCACAATGGCTCACTAAAGCTCATCGGGGCCGAGTGTATGTCCCTGCTTACAGCTGCAAAATACTCTGAATTTCAATACCGCCTAGGCCAGAACGATACTAGGATTCATAAATAAAATTTCACGGTTTTGTGTACAGTCTTTGCAAGTGAAATACTCTGGCAGATCTTCTAAGTGGACTCTCATTACTATGGCCTTTGGAGACTGGAGAATGTCCAAAAGTACCTAATCTACTCTCAGCCAGATCATATATAACTTGTATAGTTCAGTGTGTGTGTGTGTGTGTGTTTACATACATGGCCCCTGGCTCCTCTGCAGTTCTCATCAGTTGGCCAGGCACCCCCTATGCCTCTGAGATAGAAGAGAAGGACACAGCAGCATATTCTGATCACAGTACTGTCATCTCCATGCACGCCAGGGGCTCCGTCCTGCTAGATTACATCTCATATGAGGCTGTGAGGTGCCTCTCGGGTAACTCGAGCCCAGACACACAGTGACAACAAATGGCTTAACTGGGTGCGGGTCTAAACAGAATGCTAATATGAACTATCAACTACATTGAACTATCACAAAGCATTGTGACAAATTGTGTCGCTTCTAATGCCGGTGCTGTAGTGACATATTAAACACTCTCTGGTGAAGTCAGCTTTACGCTTGTAGGAATTTAGAAATTAAGTGTGTGTCTTGTGAAAAAAGTTATTAATATTTACTTAGACAGCCAGACAGACAGACAGATACATTCACACTTAGATACAATAGTGTAGTAATTAAACAGTTGAATGCGTTACATAAAGTGCATATCTGAATACACACATGCATGAATGCACTGGGTCAAAGAGTGTGAAATGAACTGTCCAGTGAGGTTATATTGTGGAGGATGGGGGAAGGTTGTACTGTCTGATGCAGTGAGAACAAATGATCCACCATTATCTCTTTTTAGAATAGCGTTGTTTATAATACTCATGGTTTAATTAGGTAATTATCTATGTATGAGTCTGTTGTTTGTGTTGCCTGCCCTCTTTCTCATTACAGAAAATCACTTGTGGAGACACATCAGAATGGACTGAAATTTCAATATCCATTTATTACCATACATACATTTTTATTGAGAATCTAAGCCACCGGGGGAATTCTGTGGAGAAGATGAACGTCTGAGTCACATATGCTAACATTACACATATGCTGTTGATCTCCGCTGGCAACCTTCATACGTTCAGATGTTGTTTGGCATCATTATGTGGTGTGTGTGTGTGTGTGATCACAATATTACATGATATTTCATCAGTGCAAGGCTGTGCACAGATAAGCCTTTACTGACCTTTATGTTTAGCATCTTTATAACTGATCACAAACTTGATAACATATCTGTCTGGGGTCTCAGTGAATCTGGATATAAAACAGGAATAAATGCAATAAACTTTTCCGTGGCAAGACTGTCTTACTGGTGCTTACTTCACTGTAGACTATGTACATTACTGTTTTCATTTTCAGGGGGCAAATTCAATTGAATTAAATTGAAAATACTTTTAAATTGTTCTCAAACACAAGCAACATTATGATGTTTCTTACAGTCATATTTTAAAAGAGCATATCTTCTCTAAATCCGTAATACCTTCAATAATACATCTGGTTTAAGTAACAGAATTTGCTAAAATAATTAATAGGTTAATTTTGTGAATGTTGCATGCAGCCCTGCCCTGCAAGAATAAATATACAGTCAATTCTGTCAGAATATTAGAGTTATGGAGGTATACACTTGGCCAGGAGAGGGCGACAAAGATTAACTTACATTCATAACGAATACAGGAAAGACCAATTGTGTGAAATGAAAAACCCTGTTGCTATTGGTAATGAAACCAAAATAGACACCACGAAGTGCATTCAATAGAGTGTCTGCCCCTTTTATCATTATCAACTTCACCGCCATTTTCTTTCTTCGTTGGCCATAAGATGCACATACCCATAACCTAATGTCATTGTTTGTATGGGCAGTCAAATATATGTGTTTTCCACTTTAATAGGCTTTCACTCACACAAGATGGAGCTTAATATGGAATAACTCACCAAATGTCAAGGCCTGGGAGAAAAGTCCTGTGAACTGCGTCAGTACTACCGATACTCCCACTGTACTAAAAGCAAACGACCCTGGTCTCCGCTGAAGCGATATTACGTTCCATAAATAAAAGTGAAATCTAAAAGGGCCCCAAACAAATTCTGCTTCCACTTACAGTATAAACAAGCAGGCTATACATTATACCAGTATATGTCACAGATCAGTTTTACCCCTTCATAAAACACCCCATAAAATGATTCTCAAGGCCTGATTCCTTCAAACCCCAGTTCGTTGTTTACATCTCAGTCCTGTCTCAGGGTTTAAAGCTCTCATTCCCAAGAGAGTCTAGACAAAAAAAGACAAACATGCATCAAGCATGTCTCCATTTTTAAAAGGCCTCCATTATTCACTGCGTCATAATGCCGTGTCTTTGTTTGCTCCGTCCTGTGTGCATAATAATGAGAAGAGGCTGAAGTTTTGGCCCCCACCGATCTCAGGATCTCCATTTACATATTGATGCTGTGCGATGCAACTCTCTCAGAGCCTTGTGAATATGTGCCATATGGTGCAGATGGGCCAGACTACAGCATGACAAGCAGGGCAGCCTGATGGAGCTCTGACAGCATTTTCTCACCCTTCGCCTGACAGAGGTCACACAACAGGCTGCTCTTGTGGACCCTTCTTTGTGACAGTCAAAGCATCATGAATCATCCCACTTGTGCCATATGAACGAGAGGATCCTATGATTTTCAATGTGTAGAAGGACAGACAAGGAAACAGTGTCGGGCTCTGGCTTATTTTGCACGTCTTCAGTTTGCGGATAAACATTGTTTTTGTTGTGCTTCGGCTCTGTGTAAAAATAACATTAAATAGGCCTAATATTAATAAATGCTTTTTCATTGTACATCTCATTGTATATTCATGTTAACTAATGTAGTTAAATAATGTTAGCAAATTAAACCTTATTGCATAAGAAACAATTAAATACAAACATCACATTACACCAGTTGTTTCCCCACCAAATCCCATTCTGATGCCACAGTCGACAGCATAATGAAGCTATTTATGAATATTTCTTCCCCAAAGCAACTTTTTGACTCAAATCCGGATTTAAAACACACATTCATGTGGATCTGTTTTTCACAAAATGCTCAGATTCACACAAGTATATGCGCTCACACGCATATACATGTACAACAGACAGATGCATCAATACAATAGGGTAACTGAGTCCAGATGGGAGCCAAATTAGCTCGACTAGCCCCAGCTGCTGTCTGAACATGACTATACAAAATCCATCAGCTGCCCTATCCTAACAGACAGCGGCCTGTTCATAGCCATGGCAACAGCTCGACTGCCTCGGCCGGTACCTCCACATGTGCCTACGGAGAAAGGGGCATGCATCGAGCGATCTGATTGGCTGACGGGCCTCCTGCTCCTCAGCTCTGTTTGTGTCTCTCTATGGGGTAAAGTCTGGGAACTCTTTGAGGATGACAGTCCTTTAACCTCTCATGACACGCAGAGCGAAAGGGCACCAGAGCTGAATTTGAATGCTTAAAGGTTGCTCCTTTATAGCTCACCTGACTAAATTAAGTTATCAGATAGGTTTCATTTAATTATCAACTTTGTCTCAGATGTTTTTCCTAAAAATCTGTAGCAGAAATAAAAGCAGGTTCAAATTAAAGTAAAATTGCAGAGCTCTAAAATGAATGCAGATAGCATAGTTTAAATAATTTGGTTTTAGAAAAATTTGAGTTCGTATTAAAATGTATGACTTTTAATTAGCAACTCTAAATTTGATGTGAAAAAAAAGTTCATTGTCTATTGTCAATAGTGTAGAGATGTATGAAGCACTGCTCACGTGTGTTACTGTCAAACCAAGCTTTTTTCTATTGGTCAGCCTGGTGAATTTGTATGACCAGCTAGAACATGAGTGAAACCTGTGAACTTTTTGCCATCACGCAAAACTGGATTTCACCTGCAAAATGTTGCTGAGCAAGGGTAAATATGACTACACCTAAACATTATTTTAGATATTTTTACCCCCCTTTCACTGCCATAAAAAATAAATAAAAAAAAACCAGGTGAAAACTTCTGCCACCTACTGGACTGGAGTATGAAGCACTGCATGGCGCACAGGAGAGAAATGTCATCTGTTGTGATTTTACTATTAAAATTACTTAAATATTTGGTTGTTTCCAACCACAACCAATCTGAGAGCTTGGAAAATGACCAGAAAGCTGCATATACTTTTTTGCTGACAATCTTGGGTGCTTTATTAAGCATTATAGCAAGACACTATGTACCATCAGTGTATTGAATTAACACAACCAGATATTCAATCTGGTTCACATCAGAAGAAAGTAAGTCATACAAGTTTGGAACGACATGAGGGTGAGTAAATGATGACAGAATTGTCAAATTTCAAGCTAAAGTCTCTCAGTGCTTTCTAGGGAAAACAATTGAGATATTAAAGAGATGTCTTTCCTATTGACTAAGCCATCATGAGGGCCCAGTAAAAGGGCAGCATGCCGGCTCAGCTACTGTTTATGTAGAGACCGCCCCTGACCCTCACCAGGTCACACACTCTTGACTCCTCACAAATCACGGGGCAGAGGAGAGGAGGGCTCATGTGTGTTTGTTTGTCCGCGAGCAGCGCATGTGGCATGCCTGCCCCTCACAGATGATAGACATCCCAGGGGAGACCCCCCACCCCCCCTGCAGAAACACATTCCTTCAGCTGCGGAGGCTGTGGTGAGTCTTGTGACCACAGCTCTGATCAAATACGGACCCTTTGATGAGGAACTAAGCCCTCAAGATCAACCTCACAAGCATAATGCAGTAACTGTTCACATGCTCACACCACTGAAGAGCTGACTTCTGTTAAAGCAGATTTATGATATTTCTGTCCTCATTTACATTACGACTTTATTAACTTGTATCACTTTATCCATTTAATGAAATACAATAGGAACCAAAACAACATTGAACCATATTTTTTTTTTTTTCCTAAATATCTTCGTTTGTGTTCCACAGATCAGGGCCGTCATCATTTAAGAAGTGAAGGGGGACAGACATTTTAAGTTTTATAACTTTTTTTCTGACCTTTGTCTAATTTTTTATGTTTTTATTTAAAAAAATTTAACAACATTGCTAAGTCAATATTATTTGTTTCATTTTTATTTTTCCTCTTTTTAAGAATAAGAATATTAAGAGAGAAAGTCATAAAGACCATAATGAGACATAACTGGATCTCCTGAACGGGAGTTGGAGTTGGTGGAGGCATGAAAATATCTGCTGGATTTTTCAAAGATAAACTACATTTGCTAAAAGAAAGAATAAAACGGCTGGAGATACACAGTATACAGTGTAAAATCTATCACATTTTAATTTCCATGGTTTTATTAGGGACCATAAACAGCCCTGGCTCCACCAATAAAGACCTAACATGGCCTGCTCGGGACCCATGAAAGGAAATGAACGTCTTTGTTCTTGAGGAGGTGAGATAATGCGGCACAGTTAACATTTCTTTATCATACACCGGGGTTGTTTGCACAGGTGTGTGATCTTTCGGGTGTGCAGTTTTGACTATATAAATCATACTGAAGTTGTAAGCGTTCTAGTTTGTTAGCGGCCTGCCTTATCTGTTTGGACCAAAGTCCTGGATTCGTTAGGCATTTCAGACAATGCTGCTGTGTTTTTTCACAGTCAGGCTCTGTTAGGCTCTCTGCTTTGAGGTCAGCTCAAGAAACGCAAGACAATGACAAGCCAATGATAAGGAAACTTTGACAGATAAAGCAACACTTGAAAGGCCGCCCAAAAACACTGTAATTTGGCAGGAACAGCTAAATATTTGGAAAATGTGGAAGTTGAGAAATAATCACATTTTGAAGTTCAGATGTGTTTTGTGTTATTTTTCTCACTGGGAAAAGCTATAAATCCAACACACGTTTTTGCACTTAAGGAATAAGAAGGTTGGCAAATGTTTCCCCTCTATTTTAGTCAGTGTTACTCAGTGATGATGTAATGCTCCTCTGTGCTCCCTTCTGTTTCAAGGGAATACTGTGAGGGGGAGACAGAGACCCTGGAGTAACTTTCTACCGCATTCATTTGTTGACTCACAGGATTTGAGGCTCTAAATCTCAGTTAAACAAACTCCTTCATGGTCTGGTGAGACTTACAGACCCTATCAGTAGGATCCATGGTGTCTTACTACTGAACCAGTAAATCCCCAAGACAGGGGAGGAGAGTGACGGGACGGGGCGAGAAGAGAAGAGAAGAGAAGAGAAGAGAAGAGAAGAGAAGAGAAGAGAAGAGAAGAGAAGAGAAGAGAAGAATAGAGAAGAGAAGAGAAGAGAAGAGAAGAGAAGAGAAGAGAAGAGAAGAGAAGAGAAGAGAAGAGAGAAGAGAAGAATAGAGAAGAGAAGAGAAGAGAAGAATAGGGAAGAGAAGAGAAGATGCAAAAATATGGGATGAGACGAGAAAGGGCGAAATGATAAGAGACAATAGGAGGCGAGAAGAGAAGAGACGAGAGGAGAAGAGAAGAATAGATAAGAGAAGATGCAAAAAGATGGGATGAGACGAGATAAGAAGAAGTAAGAAATGATGCAAAAAGAAATAAAACAAATTGATAAGAGAATTGTGAGAACAGTGAGAAGAGAAAAGCAAGATATATTTCAAATAAAATAAAACTGTGAATGTTTGTAAGAGCCTTTTGTAAGAGAGAAAAAAATATTTATGTCATGCAGTTCCCAAAAGGTAAAGCAGTACATGAGGGTCCTGAACTGAAGGGCCCATCAATAAGAGGCATGTCACCTGCCCTCTGGTCTACTCCTATTAGACTGCTGTCTCAGGTGGGAGGAAACATTAGGATCATTAGGACTGACCTCTCTCCTTTAGAAACCAAAGCTCTCTCCTCTCCTGTCCTCACAGAAACCCAGAACCAGCACACTCTGTCACAACACTGACACTGTGCACTAATACAGCACTTACCATAATTACCAGTCCAGATCTGCACCATCTATCCTGCTCATAATTCTGCTCATTTGACAATCTGTGTATTAGTGAGTGAGTTGTTAGTACAGGGGGGCTGCTCTGTGTTTACTCAGCTTTTATTGGCCACATTTCAGAGAACGAAATGGCAGCAAACAAAACAGAGGCCTTATGGTGCCCAGCAGGGCTCCTACAGGAACAGGGACAAGTGGTTTGTGGACCCCGTTCTGTTTTTTCTGTCTTTCTTTCGTACTATTTATTTTCAATGACCCCGGGCACATGCAAACTGTTTTTCTGGCAGCACTGTCATATTAATGACATTTACAGGTGCTAGAGCACCGGGACAGCAAACAGCAGGCATTGGGATTTTGCCAGGACATGTTGACACGAAAATTTAGTCCGAACTCCCTAACCTATCCATAACTTATCCCTAACTCAGAGGGAAATGATGAATAACACTGAAGAGCCTAACCCTGGTTGTAAGTCTAAACTTGACATAAACTGTAAACTAGTTCCTCAAATCTGATTGGTTGATTGGAATGTTGTTCCAGGATCAACAAAGAAGTTGATCAAGGAACATGTTGTACCTCATAAACATGAGCCGACTTCATCAAATTGAGGGAAAGATAATGTCATGGACATGAGGCATTTTTCATAATAAAGTATAGATTTGATTGTATTAAATTCAGATCGATTTTTTTTTATAGATTATTTATATTAATATTTTTATTTAATCAAATAGGAATTGTGTAAATTAAACCTTCATTCAGTAATTCAACTTGTACTTTATAAATTAATTGTTGCATAATAAAGCAAACTGTCAGGCAGAGCATGGCAATACTACAACTGTAAACTAAATCTCGAAAAGTAAGGACTTTTTTTTAAGGACTCCCAGCCACAATGTGAAGCACATAACGCTGTGTTTGTGACATTTCACACCCGTCGAGACAGTCGTAGTGTCGCCCGGCCCTCTATTTTAAGTCCTTTGATAAGATTAGGCCTCTTAAACCTGACGGGTCGACTTGTTCTGTGTCCAAAAGCAGTGCATGTCTGTCACTGCTGTCTGAAGATATTGTGTCTCTTCAGTCAATTCCTACAACCAGTCTTGTACAATGAGCGAAATGATTCTTTACATTTAGGCTACATTTAATCAACATTTCAGGTGAAGAGTTACATTTAGGCTACATGTAAAGGATCAGTTGACTCATTGTACAAGACTTGCTTTATATGAACATGAGATGATCATCATATTTTCCTTTAAAAAACATAATATCTATCACTGGTAAAGCGACCAGTAGTCATACAGAGCTGGTGACACCAATGTTTTATAGTTTAGTCATGATAACTATCGGGATAGTTTATAAACACATTATATTAACACTTAAATGCATGAATGTTTCTCCAATCATTTTTGGTAACCCAGATCTATAGCGCGGATGAATCTCTAACTGTCGCGATAAAACTCTCCTGATATTGGTGTAACAATTACAGAAGAATAACATAAACCATATTTTGTTACCTTTTGGAGCTTGGAAGAATTCAGCTTGAGCAGATAATTTATACCATTTTCACTGTCCTCGTCAGAGCTCATTTCCCAGTATATACAGCATCTGGCTCATATTCGCGATCTCAAACTTTTTAGCATCTTCAAAATCAATAATTTGATCGCTGACAGCTTCTTCACCTGATCCACCAATCAAGTGACAGTGACACTAATATTTGATTGCGTTCAGTACTTGCTCTGCAGTAAATCGCTGAGCCATTTCAAGTTTTGCTGATGATGCTTCCTATTCTTTCGTATCTCTTGTAGAATATGCAAGATTATAACAGAGTAAGAGGGAACATACAAATGTATAACTGAATTTACATAAATAAACCAGTTCAAAAGTTAAACATCCTGTTATGTGCAATGGCTTATTCAGACAGTATTAAATAAAACAAAATAAAATGCAATTTATATGATCCCTCTTAATGGGCAAAGTAATATAGTTCATAAGCCTGTTTATGGTTGCCAAACCATAGCAATTTGTGTAATATCATAATATCTACCACTAAGATCATTTTAATAATATGTGGAAACCTGGACCACAAAACCAGTCACATTGGGTACATTTTTTGGAAATTGTGATTTATACATAACATGAAAGCTGAATAAATAATCTTTCCATTGATGTATGGTTTGTTATGACATGACAATATTTGGCAGATACAACTATTTGAAAATCTGGAATCTGAGGGTGCAAAGAAAGTTTTAAAGTTGTCCATTTATGTTAGTGATTTTGCTGCATTCACTCACAAAAATAAATGTTTTATATATTTACGGTAGGGAATTTACAAAATGTCTTCATGGAACATGATCTTTACTTAATATCCTCATGATTTTTGGCATAAAAGAAAAATCAATAATTTTGACCCAGGTATTGTTGGCTATTGCCACAAATATACCCGTGCGACTTGTGACTGGTTTTGTGATCCAGAGTCACATGTGGTCCTAGTTGTCTTATTTGTTTTAGCTAGTTGTCTTATCTGTTACCTGTTCTATCGCTATTTTACAGTATATGGTCAAATACGGCTCATCCAACAAAAATGTATAATCAGAACTGTGTGTATTTAAAATGAGATATTTTTGTGTATTAGTATTAGATTATGATAAAGAACAAAGTATTAAGAGTTCTTTATATAAATGACAACTGGTCTATGTTTATAGTCTGTGCAGTGTCATTCCTACGCTAATGTGCTGTGCTGCTTTAGCCCGTCCTGAGCAGTTTTGTTTACCAGACGTGCGTAAATCATGATATTGGAGGTCTTCTGGGGGCGTAGGGCTGTGTTGAGGGTCAGAGCAGGGTCATCTGCTAAAATCATTAGCCTTTTGGACGTGCACAAGCGCATCTCTTGCATCTACCACTCATGCGACTAGCCGCTTATACATTTCACCCATTCAAAACAAGACAGCAGGTATGCCATAGACAACCAGGCACTGCAAACGCCTTGCCATTAAACATGTTTGCAAGATTAATGAATGGAAAGAAGCAGAGAGCACTCTCAGGATATATAGCGACATGGTTCAAATGTGGGATATGTTGATAATTAGCATTTCTAAGCATGTTAGCCAGGGTTCAGGGGTCACAGATCAGGTTCGCGGTGTCTGTTACTGAACAATATACCATGTGTGGGAGCATGAGGTGAGTTGCTTTAATAATTTTTGAGTATTTTCACAGATGCATCCCTGCTACCATTTTGTTGTGCAATTTTGGGTAACACTTTACAATAAGGTTAACATTAGTTAATGTATTAACTAATATGAACGAACAATGAGCAATGCATTTGTTACAGTATTTATTAAAGTTAGTTAATAAAAATACAGCTGTGCATTGATTGTTCATGTTAGTTTGCAGTGCATTAACTAATGCAACATTTTATTTTAATAATGTATTAATAAATGTTGAAATTAATATTAATTAGATTAATAAATGCTGTAGAAGTATTGTTCATTCTTAGTTCATGTTAACCAATGAACCTTATTGTAAAGAGTTTTCATTGTTAGACGTTACATGTACTTATTATAGGTAAGGAATAATAAATAATTATGCATAACTACACAACTAACCCTAGCCCCAGTAAGTACATGTTGTAAATTAATATTACTCAGTACTTAAATGTATTATTACACTGTAACAAGGACACTGCAAATAAAGTGTAACCAAATTTGGTCTTGTAGACAGCAAGTCTGCAAATTGGATGTTTAGAAAACAGGAAAATTTGACTGAGAACAAGAGAAATATGCACGGCATGTTGAAAGTCAAAACAGGTAAGAGCACTTACAGCTGTTATGTGAGATCTTCAAAGGGTACAATCATTACGACACATCAGAAGACAGTGTTTTGCCAGTTTTAAAGTAAAGTCAACATGTGACCATCATGTCATAAAGGTCCCACGGTGGTTTTTGGAAGTTATGTTGTGATTGTCCACATGGAGATAATGACCCCCGTGCTCTGAAGCCTGCAGGCCAGACGGCAAGCCTTAATTCAATAGCCCTGAAGTTCTTCTTGTGTGTGTCATGTCTGGAGTGATGGTCCACACGTGTGTTAGAGGAATCATCTCTGATTTGACACCTTGGCCTCAGATCAAAGGTAGGCCGGGACTAGAGGTCTGGGCACAATGTGTACAAAGCAGTCCGTTGACAGATTCACGCTCTGACCAGCCGTTCTTCCTGAAGAAAAAGCTTGTGCAGGATGAGCCACATATTATACTGAGTGACACCCATGATAATTTGATCCATACACCAAAAACTGGAGATGAAAATCACCATCATCCTTCATCTCAAGCATAACAAAGGCTCATCTACACTATTTCAAGGGGGTTTCAATCTTTTTGAAGCCAAGTGAAGAAGAGCATTCACCAAATATAAAGAAAGCTATGTATATACATGCACAAATATACACTACAAAAGGTTAGTAAGTTTATATATGTACTTTTTCTTCAAGTATGCATTCAAATGATCAAAAGCAACAGTAAAGTCATTTATATTGTTACAAAAGATTTCTATTTTAAATAAACGCTGTTCTTTTGAACTTGCACCGCAGGATCGACACAAATATTAAGCAGCACAACTGTTTTCAATAGTGAGAATAATCAGAAATGTTTCTTGAGCACTAAATCATCATATCAGTATGATTTCTGAAGGATCATGTGACACTGAAGACTGCAGTGATGATGCTGAAAATTCAGCTTTAACATCACAGGAATAAAATACATTTTAATATGTATTCAAATAGCCTTGGTGAGCATAGAATTCTTATTTCATAAGATTAAAAAACCTTACCAACCCCAAAATTTGTAACTTTGTACTATTATTATTATTATGTCTTAAGTTTCATTGGAATATCACATTTTCTAATATACAGTATGTATAAGCATTCGCTATTCATGATGATAAAATACATTTTTCCCCTTATGTTTTTAGTATCCCAGTCCCTGAGTCCTTCGACTACCTGGATTTTAATTTATTGCTTTAACCTGTTGGAAGGTACGACTGACAGAGATATGGTGTTCCTCTGATGTTTCCAGGTGCTTTCTTGTCTTCACCCTGTTAGCCATTTGAATGTAAATTTTGGCCCCGAAAGCCTCCTCCTCCACACATTCCCACATCCTTTTGTTCTTCTACAATGGTCTTTCACTTGTAAGAGTGCTTCCTTTTCCTTTAACTAATTGATTTCCAATCAGACAATTATTCCACCATTCAAGAGCTCTTTTAAAAGCGACCTGGTGTTTATAGTGTTTACAGAACATTTACAATTAAAATAGGGAAAGGGACTTTTTCCTTTTCTCTCAACAATATGGCAGCATGGTGCTAGTCGACATAATAATTATTCAGTAATTGTTGTTACTTTCTATTGATATCTCTCAAGTTCCAGGCTGTCTGAAGTGCTTTTAGGATTTCATTTTCACTTTTTTCATTTTTTGTAACTTAATCGGAGGCAACCTGAGAACAGACACAATCACTCTATGTTTCCCAACTGTTTTATATTCAAAAGAGCCACAAAGAGAACAATTGCGGAAACAGGTCAAACTGCAAAGAGAGGCTTTATGTGGCGATATTATTTACAACTTTCTTTATCATCTACTGTTCTGATGTTGTTGCTGTTCCTTTGTTATTTGACGGACAGTATTTGTTTCGAAACAAAACTCATAAGAGATAGACCAGGTTCAGAAAAAGGAGAGGCTCTGTTGAACCAGAAGTGCTTGGATACAGGAAATGAACAGTCTAATAGACCTCTCGTTTAATTTATCTATGTGTACAGCTTGATGACAGAAAAAGCGAGTGCAAATTTGTCATACATTTTACTCAGAGCAACCAATGGAACATTGAATGCATATGTGCACAGAGCATGTGCAAGATCATGTCTGAGGAGCGAGGGAGGGAAAGAGAGAGAGAGAGAGAGAGAGAGTCATGGCAGATGGTGAGGCAGGGCCCCTGAGGCTATAGAGCAATGCTATACCCTGAGACCAGAACACCTAATAATGCCCTGTTGAGCTTCCCACCTGCGGCTCCCCAACAGACAATGTTATCTCATCTCCCTGACCTATTGTGCATCTCATTGGCTGTAATGATGGTGGAGAGATCCACACTACAATCCAGATCTCTCCCTGGAGAGATGGACCCTGGGAACGGCTCTGCAATCAATGCATTCTCCCCATTACACCCGACCATCAAAATCACCACCAATGCACAGAGACGAGATAGAGATCTTTGAGGGTCAGTCATCTATGAAGAGACATGCAAATGGCATATTCCTGAACAGTGATTTATACCTGGTTGCTTGTGATCCAAACATGACCAATTGCAAACAATAAAATGCAACCAAATAATCATGGATTAAGATAGCACAATAAATAGGATTGTCAATCATTAAAAGTATCTGGAAAAATGCTTCTCATATCTTCAAATCAAAAATCAAATTGATCTGTCATTTGATAGAAGCAGCCAAATTAGACAGACACCAACATGGACAGGTTGAGTATAAGGTTAAAATAAAATGACTGTAAATATGGGTTCACTTGCAGCAAGGTTAAATGCCTTTCTGCCCATGTCATGATTACTTTTTGCATACTGCTGGACATCCCTTGTGTAAAAGAAGTATACATTAGCATACTTTTAAAAAGAGCACTTATTATGGAAAAAATATTCAATCTTTTGACTAGGACTGAAGTACGTCTTTATATGTAATTTCATACTTTTTTTGTCTTTTAAATATGGCTGAATGTACACATTTATGCACATTTATTATGTAGTTTCTATTGAAATGTCATGTAGGCCTATTTGTAATAATTAATTTGAAATAAAGTACACTTACATTTTTTTATATTAGCTTTAAATGTAATATCAAATAACACAACAAATCACAATCAAGTGCTTTACATGTGCTTTAAAGTCTCCATGAAATCAAAATAGTAGTTTTTTGGCTTTTAGTATGAATATGTTAGCCTTAAGGCCCTTGCACACCGAGTCCGAAATTATCGCATGCGTTTTTTCGCATTCGTGATTCGGTGGCTCTGAACTGTCAAAACACCATTCAAAATGCTTGCTACGGATGCAAAAAACGCAGAAAATCTAACCTGATTCGAATTTTTTTTTGACGGACGAAAGTTTCGGAGGCAGTGTGCAAGCGTGACTGACATAACGTAAGGTCGTATTTATTTTTTAACGTGCGAAAATTTCGGACGCGAATTTCGGACTCAGTGTGCAAGGGCCTTTACAGTTATCTATAAGCTAGTGTGCTCCTAAACAATGACAAAATTCGCATTTAGAAGTCATAAGCATTCACAGCTTACATTCCCTCACTTCTGCCAATAAGGATCAATGATTTTGATGACATCACTCTGCACTTCAGCTTCTCCTCAGATTTTCTGTCCAATCAAATGCTCTCTAGAATCTAAAGCATCCCGCCCCCTACATTATAAATAGACGCTAAAGCTGCTGCTAAACTTGTTCAAACATTTACTATTTTCTACGGTGAATAGCACTGTGCACTATAGGGAATATGGAACTATAAGGATAGGGAACAATTCAGACAGTGTAAATTATATTTTCCATTGGGGCAATTGAAGTCTGGTTTCACGTTAGTGTCGCGCGAACACAGACGGTCCAGAGACATGGCAGCACAGAGCGGATCATATGTGTGAGTCGGTGCAGACCAGAACACATATCGGACTCATTTGAATTCTACACAGAATGCTATATTTTAAAGCGATATGGAGGAGATTAGGAAGAGAAATGGCTAGAGATTAGGAGGAAACTGTGACTTTGCCAAACTCTACGGCTCTGGCCGAGAAAGCTGTGAGATAAACAAAATGCTATTGGCTATTTAAAAAAATGGGAGGAGCTGTTCGATGTGCCCTGCCCTGTCTTCCAGTTTCAGTGGAAATTACATTACATTACAAAAATATTAATAAAACATAACGAATATAAAATGTACTTTAAATTAAAACTTTTCATTTTACAGTATTACAAAGTGTACTTGTTAAAAGTGTACTTAAGTGTGTTAATAAACATAGTCTGGAAAGTGTATTCTCTTTAAGTAGAATTAAGTGGACTTTTATGTAATTAATATTATATTATCTGCAAATACAGGTTTTTTTAATAGAAATATTTAAGCCTTTAACTACACTACAAGTGCACATTCAATACAATTAAGAGCACTTCTTTTTCACAATGGTTAATACTTTAATATGTTTGTTTTTTTGTTTACTTTTGTATTTTGGTCCTGTGTTGTGTCACCACTTGATGTCCCACTGTAAAATCTAAAGCAAAAGCAGACTTTATATGCATATATTTAAATGTGTATGTAGAGATATGGATCCATTATGTTGATATAGCAATTAGCTGTCTCAACATGACCACCAGTTTATGTATTTGTTTTAATTTTGGGGCCTTTGCTTTTTTTGATTGGACATCAGTTACAGGAAACGATGGGGAGAAGGAAGGGGTGAGATCAGGGAATGACCCTAGCCGGGTTCGAACTCAGGTCACCCAAACACAAGCTACAATGTCGGAGCATGTGAATTACCCCTAGGTCTCTGACTAATTTTTGTAATACTTTCTGAAGTCTAATATGTAATGCGCCATGAAGTCATTTTGACAATCATAAAGTTAATGCATTGTTTAATACTGATACAACTTTCCAAAGACAGGCTACACTGTTGCTAAGTTTATTAGCTACCATTTAAACTAGTCTAAGGCCGACAGAGACACATCACGCCTTAACACTCGCCCTTATCAGTCCAAACACAGGCACTGTCCCAAATCCCTGCACTCTCCCCACTGACTTAAATCCACACAAAGAATGTGACTGACCCGGCCTGGAATGTGCCAAAACAAGGGTCCCCTCGGATATTTAAATAGCAATCAAGTAAACTTTCACATAATCTGCCAACACACAGAATATCTGACCCTCGGTTTTATTGGGTGTATCTCTCTTGAATGATTTACAGTGTTATTCTTCTGTAACACAGCACCAGACCAGTGCAATGCTGAGAGAGTAATCTCCAGCGGCTTCTGATGGGGGTTTTATTCACGGGTCCTCCTGATAACAGTGCTAATCATTGTGTTAGACTTTAATCTGCAATGTAGGTTTGCCAAACAAAGACGCTCATTGTTCTTCAACAAAAAAGAAGCGGCTAAGAGGAAACAAAGTGGTTCAAATGCTTTCAATGTGCTGAGGGGTTTCTTGAGAGCACCTGGGGCACTGTACCGCTACTGAGAACAAATGAATCATGAGACAGGTGGAGCGAAGTACCTCTTAAAGGTACTGCCTGTTAACAGAGACCATTTGTAGGACTTGTTTTAGGGTTTGTAAAGAGAAAAAACAATCCATATATTTCACTAACTCAGTTGGTTTTGAAACAAAATTGTCACTTTTTTGTTAATCTTGTGGACTGGAATTAATCTGGCTATTTGCGCTTAAAAAATAAGATTGAAAAATGACTTCCTCAAAGAACCTGTTTCACTTAACAGTTATTAAAATAATAATTTTTCTTAGTGCAAAGAACATTTTAATAATAAAGAACCCTTTTCAACTATGAAGAATCGTTTGTGCGGTGGAAAGGTTCCATTGATGTTAAAGGTTCTTCATGGAACATTAGATTCCAAGAGAGAAGGCTGCATTTTAGTTCACAACACAAGATACACAGTATATCTCACATACTAAATCTACGAAAAGCCTTCCACCTCAAATAGTTAAAAATGTAATGCATATTTTATGACAGGCTACACTCCGATGAAAGTGAGATAATTACAGGTAGAACTGATACTGCCATTACCAATACACATCTAAGCACACAAAGAGGGAATGTTCTTAGGAAACTGGAACCCAGAGCTTTATACCTCTTATCTAAATGTCTCTAGAGAAGACTCTTTACTGCAACCCTCTGCCCTTTCCCTGCCTTACTTTACATTATCCTTCCCATAAGGGAAAGCCAAGAAATCAGAGTTCAGCAATCACATTTCAGATACTTTCAGATCTTATCAATCAAATGCTCAATATGCACTATAATGATTTGTAAATGTGCTTTTAACAACATACCATTCTATCTCATTTACATTATAATGGGTTTGCAGATCAGCAGTTTTACTGGTTGAGGTTCACCCATGCATAGGATCATTATGGGCTGGGAATGGAATAAACAGATGTTGATGTGTAAGTAGTTCTGTCAGCTCTTAATATCTCTGGCTAAGTAAAGGCCTTTTCAGCGAATATTCGCCACAGTAAGACTGAATGAAAACAATGTCTCCCTGTGGATCTATTCACACAGAGGATGAAAATTCAAGTGACAACAAAATGAGGACTGGGATATTGTGGTTCTTAAACTGGCTTATTCTCAGAGATATAGTTTCGATGACATTTCTAAAAAGGCTATCACTACAGTCACATCTTATAAAGCTGTAATGCACCTTTTGCTGATACAGGCTCTGGTCCTGTGCAATCACCAGTGTTGGGTAAGTTACTCTAAAAAAGGAATTAATTGCTAGCTACTAATTACAACAGTGTAATAAGATTACTGTACTTATTACTCTCTCTAAAAAGTATAGGATTACTTATTAATTACTTTCAAAAATCCCATATCATCCTCGACCAGTTGAACAACACAAGGATAGACAGGAAACTGGACTTATAATTCTTTCAAATAAACAAAATACAATTGCATAAATGATTCTAGAACTGACCAAAGTGCTTGGAGAAGGTTACATTAAAAACATTTTAACATTAAATGTTGATGTTAAATCCACCATAGTGGATACAATGTATAATACATATAATACACAGTATTTAATGCAATTACATCAGAAGTAACTGTAATTAAATTACTGAAAGATTAAGAGTAATCCCTTTAAATTACTGTAATTAGATGACTTCTTAATTAATAACACCCAACACTGGAGATCACCATGTGTCCTGGCAGCAGATGAAAATGAGAGCTGTAATCAGAGCTCAATGCCATGCTTTGAACCATGCCTGACATCAGCCCGTCTCTCCTGCTATACCAGAAAGGCCTCGACGTTGAGGTGAGATCACTTGTGCCTCTGTGCCAAACCACGCTGGACATTTATCTTCCGCCCTTGTGGACAAAAAACAAACTCATGGCAAACTTGCTTGAGAGAGAGCAAACAAAGCCTTGCTCTTTACTGATGTCAAAACAAACAACTCTCCCTGTTATTTTTAGATGATAACATCTACAAGCACACTAACTCAAACAGTAGGATAAAACGGTTCCTGTCATCTTAATGCAGTACTCAAGGGCTGATTGGCACGTATAAATGACCTCGATACTTGTGTATCTATCTTAGACTGAAAATCAAAACACACAAAACTCACATATCAAAAACAAGTCAAGTCAAGTCACCTTCATGTATATAGCGCTTTGAACAAAATAGATTGTTTCAAAGCAGCTTTACAGTGATAATAGGAAATTAAACAGAGATTGTTTTGGCTTTACAGCAGATCTAGAATAAAGTTATTGTCCAGCTAAAGTTAGTTTTGATTGATTCACTTCCGTTAGTTATTAACTTAGGGGCCGCTAACACGACACCATTCTAACAGAAAACCCTTAACGTGCTCCGGCTGCTCATTCGCAGAATTATTTATCACTTCCGAGCAGCCATGTGAACCGGAACTATTTTGACAACGTTTTATCTGTACAGAGGTAAAGGGAAGGGAAGGAGGCCTTCACAGGGAGGGACTTCAGGACTGCGTTGTCATCGTGTCCAGGCGCAGGTCCTTCATCAGATCCGGATACGGCCTGGATCCGGCGGACTGCGGTAAACCTCGGGATAAACAGAGAGACTAATCTTAGCGTAGACGCCATTCTTCTTATGATGTAACGAGTACATCAGGATTTATGGGGAGTGTTCCCGGTTCCGGCTGACCTAATCTATGCAGTCTAACATTGAATTATATGTTATGAATATAGTTTTTTTTGTTGACAAAAAAAAAAAAAAAAACTTGTAGCCAAAAAGTTGTAGCCAGGAATGTGTCTACCAAAATGTCTACCAAATGCATAAATGTAAATGGCAAATATGAACTTTTATAACCAATCACATCCATTTTTAGTGAAAATTGCATTTAGATGCAACTAGACCTTGTGAAGAGACATCTCAGTCAACAAAATAGGTGTAACGATTAGAACACAAAAGAAGATATTTTAGATGATATTTTAAAGAATGTTGGATCAAAGTCAATGGATACCGTTAACAGTTTGGTTACCAACATTATTTCAAATATCTTCTTTTGTGTTCAACAGAAGAACGAAACTCATACAGGTTTGGAACAACTTGAGGGTGAGTAAATAATGAAAGAATTTTCATTTAGGCGAACTATCCTTTTAAGTGTGCAAAAAAAGAAAGAAGTGATTCAAGTGTGAACACGGTAACTATTCAAACGTCAAACAAGCAGAAAATCAGATGCTGATAAACATTTTCAGGTAACAAATTTCAGGATATCAAAAATACAATTTCTTAATTCTTAATACAAGATAGATCACAATGCAATTCTAGTGAAAGAAAAATCATGCAAAAGAAGGCAGGAAAGGGAGAGTAGAAAGGACTGGCGATTGACTCACAGACTGACAATGAAACTGATGAGCTAGAGCTTTAGGACAGGAAGTGGGTCTCAGTCAGACTCTCTCTGCTCTTATCTCACCCAAGCCAGGAGCTCTCATCCCGCCCGGAGCAGTCAGAGGGGGTCACACATGCTTTCAGTCCGTGAGCCAGAGCACTTCTGTTTACACACTCTCCCTAAAGCTGTCACAATGGCAATTAGTGAAGATTTACACCACTTTCTAAGGAGAGCTATAATCTTAGGACCCTCAAACAGCAACCATCTGAGACTAATCAGTACAGATAAAGAGAGCAGAAACATTCTGCTAATGAGTTTTTCTAGTAAGTAGCTTTGGATACTATAAGGGTGAATTCACTAAAGAGCTGGTGGCATTTCAGGAAAAAAACAACAAAAAAAACATATTTATCTGTGCTGGTTTGGACTATGACAGGGATATTTAAATTGAGTTCAAAATGTTTTTTAGAATGTGTAAACTAGTTTGGAGTCTGTTAGATTTTTAAAAGAAGTCTCTTATGCTCACTAAGGCCGCATTTATTTGATAAAAAATACAGTAAAAACAGTAATATGATATATGTTCATCAAATGACCAAGGACATTTAAAGGGGACATATCATGCTAAATCCACTTTTTTAGCCCTTAAATGCATTTTGTTGTATATTTGGAGTGTTTAGAAGTACAGAAAAGTTGCAATTTTGTAGTCCAAGCTAAAAGATGCAGAAGTTACAAGAGGGTAAGTTAAAATGTTCGGTTGTTGGATGTAGTAACCCACACGCTTCATTACACCGTCTAATGTAGATGAACTGCCGTGCTTGTGACAGGGCGCATGTTTAACTGAAAGAACGAGCAGAGAGAGAGACCCGGTCGCGCGCACGCACTCTCTATCTCTTCGGAGCCAGGCGAAAGTGTAAACAAGACACCGTCTCCAAACTAGACGCTGTCTTGCTCTCTCTCCCTCGCACATATTAATCAAAATTAATCGACACGGTGGTAAAAGGTCGGAAGACCAAAGTTTCATGTGTAAATACAGTAACACACCATTGCGATACATCCATATGAAGACGTTCTTCTGCAGGTTCGTCGTCTTCATTTTCATCTCGCTCCGGCTCCGACTCTGGCTCGAACATGTAAGGCTGGCTGGACAAGTCTTCCGTTGTTGACATTTTGTTAATAACGTGTGAATAAAAAGTTTCTGTGCCGCTATAATCGTATCTCTGCTATCAAACTACAAAAATGGCCGAACGGGGTGGAGTTGAACCGAGTGTCGCCTCTGCATCCTGGAGAGGGGGCGGGGTATGAAGTGTCTCAATTGTATTTAAAGAGACGCACCAAAACGAGTTGCTCTCAGACGCACATCAGAAAAGGGGTAAAAAAGGGGCCGGTGGAGCTATAATAATGAGGAATTCAGACCCAAGCATTGCAGTTCCGCTTTATATAGACTACAAATGTATGATTTATATGTTAAAAGGAACGATTTAAAAGCATGATATGTCTCCTTTAAACAGGCACTTACCGCACTCCTTCCAACAATCTCATCACATCAATTCCACCTTTATTATGTATTGAATATTATTTAAGTATTATAAAAATCTTAATTAAATAAGTGGTGCAGGAGGTATTTACAATTTCAGTCATGTGGACGGACGCTCCATCACCGACAACAAGCCAAATATGTTTTCCTTCATCCTAATGAGTGTATTATGAAACTCTGAAGTCATTCATGTTTTGTATTTTTTTTCAGCACAGACACATTCTTTCTATTAAAAGGGATAGTTCGCCCAAACATTTACAGTCTGTGATCGTTTACTCACTTTTATGTCCTTCCAACCCTGTGTGACTTTTGTCTCCGGAACATAAAAGAGTTTCAACTGTCCATACAATGAAAGAAGAAATTAAGTCATACAGGTTTGGAATAACATAAAGATGAGTAAATAATGACAGAATTTTACATTTTTGGGTGAACTATTTGGATGAACTATGATGACAGAATTTTCACAGTAAATTCAATTTTATTAAAGAGATGTTTGTGTACATTTTCTGTTGATCGTTGCAGCAGTTATTGATCAATTGATGATGGAATGATGCATAAAAGGCACTTAACCCTGCATATATTAGTATAGATGAGAGCATTTTGGACATTTTAGGAGATTTTTAAGAGCACTAAGAACTGACTCCTCTGAACTGACTCCTTGGGGAACTGCACTGTGCAAACTGTCGGATGACTGTAGAAGATTTCCGATTTAATGCTTCACCAACAAATATGCTCAAGCTTTAATTCATCCTTTCAGACCAGCGTGATTAGACACAAGCACAGTGGACATTCAATGGAGCATTACCAATGGAAACCGAAAAATTCCCTGGATGTTCCACAACAGCACATCCTGTGTTCTCTGCATATCTGTGTCCAGCAGCGCTGCTCTGTTTGCTTTGTGGCTATCGAGTGGAAAAACTGACTCATGGTGTGGCTCGGGGAGCCCACCGACGCTATTGGCCTCGCTGCTGAACAGGCCGCAACATAAACACAGATCCCTTCAGCAGCCCTGCGTTAATTTCCCACTATGCATTGATGCAAACACATTTCCTGCTGAAGGAAAGTTAAAAAATTCCTAGCACTGATTCTCAGTCCCTTTGACTGAACTGGTGCTTCAGACAAGTAGATCTGGTGGGAAGTCATAATTACAAGGATGAATAGAGGTTATGTGCGCCGAAAAGGCAAATTTAAGAAGCTTTTCAGCTGCACTTAGCAGGCTATCTAAACACTTGCCTTGGCATGGGTATTTCAGGAAAGTGCACTTTAAAAATATATCATACCACCAGTAGGAATTACGATTTGTTTATCTTAAAATGCTTCGCTTTATTTAGATTGCTGCATATGTTGAAGCACAAACAAGCCCTTTTCAACCGAGGTCGACTTCAATGGCAATTTTCACTTTATTAATCAGTGCTTTTAAGTATTTTGCAGGGTTATTTTTCATTTCCTGTCCAAAGAGGCAGCTTCGTATCAGATATGGCGTAAGCCCAACTGAAACAAAACTGACATGTTTTCCCTCAGTATCTGCGGCACGACGGACGATACGATCTTCAGCCCCAATTCCACGCCACTCGTGAGTTTCCAGAGTTCACGGTTCGTGTGATTAGAGGAACAATGATAATGTTGAGTATGAGAGATGGTGTGTATGGCTCTGGAGGCCCGAGGGAGTCCCACCCATGGAGAGGGAAGAGGAAGAGTGGAGGAGGGTGGTCAGACACGCCGGGCCCTCGCTCACAGTGCTCGCTCTGTTTGTTCGCTCCTTTGCCAGAGACAGACAGTAAGACTTTATTGGATCAAAGCGCGCACTAATAAACGTACGCCATGTTCCCACACATAGCATCAGCAAGCAAAACAAGTCAGATAATAAGGGGAAGAACTTAGATCAGTCTCATTCTTAGCTATAAATGGCTTCCACAGTTTTCTCTGATGAACAATCACACACACACAAAAGCAGTTATACATGAAACCACATTTATAAACCATTTTACTTCTATAATGTGATGTATTTCCAAGTGAAACAGGATATTCAATGAGAAAAACAAACGTATGGCAGGACTTGATTTTATCTAATGGGAATTAATTGGATCATGAAAAGTGGGCATTCTCCTGAATTGCAAAGGCAAACAATTTATTTCCTTTAGAATAACATGCACTGGAAAAATGTGCACAATAAGACCAGGAATGTGCATTAATAAAGTAAATAGAGGCCATTTTGAACTCATGTTGACTTTAGATTGCTTACCATTCGTGAGAAAAAGAAAGGTTCTTAATTGTGTTTATGTATGTGCATTTCAAATCTTAAAAGTATATTTCTATAAAAGTATGGCTGGTCTAGCTGATCTTCCAGCCTGGTCATAGCTGGTTTAGCAGGCAGGGTTTAGAGGGGTTTTGGCCAATTCTTTAGATGGTCAGGCTAGAAGACCAGCTGACCTACTAGCTAAATGCCAGCTTGGCCAGGCTGGGAGACCAGTTTAACCAGCTTAATCCAGCTAAGACCAGTCAACCATCTTAGATTTTTTTTCAGCAGGGAAATACAACGCAACACAATAAACAGCAACGTATTTTTGTGATGCTACAGTGCTAAGTTTTAGCAAAAACGGCTGTTTTTCAACAAACACTGTCATGCTACTGAAAGATGTTGAGTTAGTAGCATCACTACTTTTAGTTAGAAACTCAACATACGTCAAAGCAAGACAAGCATTCATAGCTCTTTAATTGAACATGCTGAATGTTACTTTATACTAACTAGTAAGTTAGCATGGTGTGTTGAATGTGATAACAGCCAGCACACTGTCTCCTTCAAGGCCTTTAATACATTGCCAAATAGGATTTATGTTTCAAGCAGATATGTTTGAGCCTCCGTGTAAGCAGTCCAAGAGACAGTAGGGATGTGATAAATAACTCCCAAACAGCCCATGAAAAACTGTGGACAATGGTGGGAATCTTCACCGTAGATGATGAAGCGCTTATGTGTACGAAAACAACTGCCCACACCAAAAATCATGACAGCCATCCAAGTTCTCTGTGAGCTTCTGTCTCAGCTGAGGATGACTGATATTATGATTGTTGCGCGGTAGGAAGCGCATGAGGAATGTTTCTCTGACATCAGAGACCTCTGAGTGTCCATGCTCCACGTCCCGGCTGAAAGGGAAAGGAGGGTGGAATCCAGGCAAACGACTGGGTGTTTTTGTGATCAGGGGGTTTCCTGGAAATTTAAACACATTTACATTCCTCGGGTCAGAGGAGCAGTGGCTGGTCAGGTTGATTTGAAAACACAGAGCTTCCTGTGGACACCCCATAACCTGAAAGGAAATGGATGTTTTTCATTTTTTTTTTCATTTTACCCCTCAGAAGAATATGAAAAGATGTCAGAGGGGGGTGACTTTTCCCTAATAATCAGCCTCTGGCTGGCTGGAAGGAAAAAACCTCCTCCCAAAACATGGACCCCCACCCTATGATAAGGTCTCTACATTTATCTTGGCTTACAATTGAAAACATGGTGAAGAGGATTGATCGCCATATCCTGTAGATCTGCTTATGTAGACAGTTTATGAATGACTGAACTGTGATCCCTCTCAATCTCTTTCAAATCTGTCACATATATGTGGACTATTTGTAGACCAACTGAAACAATTTCACAAGCTTAGTGTGTGTTGGCATAGACTTTTGTTTGTAATATTAGATCAATAGCGCCGCGGATACAAGACTTAAGGAATTATTATCAAAATATATGAGTGTTGTACATTTTTACATCTCAAAATTTATCATAAACAATTTTATATTGTTAAAATCCTTTCTCTTGTCCTCTTGCCCTTGTGAAATAAAGTTTACTTTAGCATACTTTAAAAAAAAGAGTATGGATATATATACTTTAAAAGAATACAGCCTACTTGTGCAAACTGAATTTAGTTTCAATTGAATGACAGGTTAATAGTTTTAATTTATATTAAATGTAATTAACTGAACTTTACACTCTTACACTCTTAAGTAGGACTTAAGTATATCTTGATGTGTAATTTCATACATACTTCTAGTGTTTTTGAAATATGGTTAAAGTGTGCCGAATATACTGGCAAGCATTTATGTTAAACTAAAATATACATGAATGTCACTTCTATTAAAACTTGTATGACATGCATTTAAATATATTTGTAATTACACAATTATAATGAAGTTGTACTTTAGTACATTTATAATAAACAAGTACTACATGTGATTTAGTATGTTAGTCAAAACATCAAAATAAGTGTACGTCTTTAAAGCATGCCAAAAGATTATGAAAGCATAATGATTAAAAATGTGCAAGGGATTAAAACTTTTTAAAAGTGTACTTAAGTGTTACAGTAATAAACCTTGTCATGAAAGTGTACTCTCTTTAAGTAACATTACATTGTCTGCAAGTACAGTTTTTTAAAAAATATCCAAATGTTATGCATAATAATAGGTTTCCTCGTGCTCACGAGGTTTCCTCATTTTTCCAAATGCACTCCAAATTCCTCGCTGCAAAAAATGAGACGTGTCCTTTTTAATTGCACATGAACACATTTACACCTCACTGTCAGTTTGGGTGATTTAGATGTAAAAAGCAGCACGTGTGAGCACACTCGCCAATAAAGCAGGGTGAAGTTAATAAAAGAGGCCTGAAACGTGTCAAATAACAGACCCACTGGCTACAGCTGCCACTTGCAGCATATAAAAGAGACCCACATGACCTCTGACGGACTCAGATTTTCAACTACATCAACTTCCATAGGATAACATTTAAAAAATGCTGCAGCTAGGCTCCCGTTGACCTCTGACTGAAGTTGACCTTCAGAATCCTGACATTCCAATTCGATTTCATACAATCACACTGAGAATTGAGGATGGATTTTTTTCTTTTTTTTAAAGATAAACAATCTACCAGTCTCGATAGAATCCATCTCGCATTTTAATATGAAACCGTTTTATAGAATGTTCGGAACACATCCTTACTTTGTGAATAAAATTGTGAGCAATTAATGTCTTTTCTGTTAAAGGCCACGGTTTGCCCCGGTCAGCAGCTTATTTGCTCCAGAAGAGAACAAAGAGAGAATTTATCTTTTGAACCACTTAATCCACACAGATCTCTCAGACCACCATGAAAACCAGTAAGCACTGCCACAATCTATGACTTTGCATATAATTAATGAAATATCAGTGCTTTTTCTAAGCTGACAGCACTCAAAAAATATGTAGGTCTGTATGTATTCACATTAAGTTTCTGTTAAAACTGTCATTCAAATGGATGAAATTGTATATGCAATTCAGAGCAATCCCACAGTAAATAACACAATCAAAGACCTATCATGGCTCAAAATGCTTCAAGATGTTCTCCTAACCAGCATCATCCAAAGTCTCTGTCATATCCCCAGAAAGAGTCCTTCGCAGGTCTAGGATGTGTTGAAAACAATCCAGATGAACACATGATTAAAGCTGGATGGTTCATTCAAGGCTAAAATATTTTGACTTGACCTGGGCTTTTCAGTCTAAAGTTTATGACTTGGCCCCGTTCTACTCAGAGGCCGGACCAATGCTTTCCTGCACTCTCTGACCCAAGGCTCAGCTAATGTCAAGCATCAGCAGACTGACCGATGCAGTACAAATGGTCACTCTGGACTGTCGGGAAGCGTATGCACCAGCCGTGGAGGCCTAAACAAACTGAATAATAGCATTTGTTGAGCAAAGTCACGTAAAAAGTGGCCTGTTTTTCGGTTTCAGTTTACAGCTTTTCTGAATCTTTCATGACCCTTTTATAATGTTGTTGTTTTTTTTTCTGGGGGAGTTTTTTGATTTGCTACAATACACTAGTCCCATAGAAAGGGTATTTATGGGTCCCTCTGCCAAAAATGTAAAGAATACATTCTGACAATACAATCTCATCAAATGTATCTATCACCAACGAAAGATGTTGGGCCTCATTTATAAAATGTTGCGTAGAAACCGTCCTTAGATCTAAGATAATTTCTCAAACGTGTGTACATATGATTCAGAGAATGAGCATACGCACAAAAAACGGTGCGTATGCCTCTCATCTAGAAGTGAAATTTATAAATCGTGAATGATCTTGAAATTGTGCGCAGCTGAATGGTTTCAGATCTCCACCTTGTAAATGGCACCTAATTAATGTCATTAGCATGTAAAATAGCAGCAGTCTTAAAAAAATATATATTATATATTTTATAAGCAGGAGTTTAGACACACACCTATGGTCAAATCTGTGCGTATGCACGTTTTATAAATGAGGCCCGTTGATTATTGTCCGTGTTTTAATGCTCTGTTTCTCAAGGCAGTCATGTTACACTGAGCCCAGGTATAAACACTTAAGCGATGCATTTTCCACCTTGTGTCACTGAAACGCTTTGACTTTTCTCCAGGTCAGCACTATTTTCAATTACTGCAATGATTAATAAACAAATTCAATTCATCCCTCACCCCATTTTCCCTTCTGCAATGTTGTTTCAAGCATTATTAATAAAACATTCTGAAGTAATCCAGACTCAAATAGTTATCTCCTGTGATTTGTGCCAATGTTTTCTGCCAAAAAAACGACTTGGTCTTTCGAGTTTGTTTGTTACTTCTGAATTATGACAAATTTGGCATTGAGTTACAGGATTTGTGTGTTCCTGTGGGAAATCTGATTGTTTTAATCACTTTAGAATCAATGTCTTAAAGTATTCTGTACAAAGTCAAGCTGTGGTTGAATACAATGTACTTTCCTTGGTTGCCGTCTTTGTGGATCTTACATTAATTGATTGACACCAACAAACCACAATTAACGAAGGAACATCTGGCCAGAACTAAGAATAAGCAGTTTTTTTTTTGTCCTTATCTTGTGTCTGCAGCTCCCTGTGGTTTTGGAGTTGCTGCAGTCCAATGATGGGATGGTCTGTGGCCAGTGAATTCCACAGTTTCTTGTGTAAAGCAGTGCCAGTGACTTCATAGACTGAGTTGACTGCAGGCCTCCAGCAGAGCCCCGTCTCCTCCCAGACTGCCCTGCCGTCTGCCACAAGTGCCTTTAGCCGCTCTTCAGCTCTTAAATATGTTAAACAGGACACATGGCAATGAGCTGTTTTGTTGTTTAGACCATTTCATTAGGCAGATTACGAAGCAAATTATTTTAAACAGCAATTCTGGCACTAATTCACTTTTAAAAATGCATTGATGATTGAACATGTATGATTGAATTGATGATTGAACATGTACATTGAAATACAATTTAATAAATGTTTGGACACGCAAATCAACACACACATGAATTTAAGTGTATTATTTAACATAATATATTTTAAAAAACAATAAAAGAGAAAAATGAAAAGAAAGCAAAACATTTTTTGATAATTAATTAATTAATTATAATTAATTTTTAAGTTTCAAACTATACTGTTCAAAATTAGAACATAAAGAAAGTGGAAACGATCTTATAGTGGATGGATGGATGGATGGATGGATGGATGCTGGACAGACAGATAGATAGATAGATAGATAGATAGATAGATAGATAGATAGATAGATAGATAGATAGATAGATAGATAGATAGATAGATAGATAGATAGGAAATATTTTATAGCTTACTGAATATGAGATCTGAAACTGATTTTAGTTCTGATAAAAGATCAGATTTTTTATATCAATTTTGATATTTTATCTAATGCACAAAAACTCAATGTGAAGTGTGTCTCAAGTGTCCAAGTACCTATCATTTATATGATACTGCCACAATATTGTTTTTCTTCAATGAAGGAAAATATTTAAAAGCAATCTTGGCACCATCCCACTTGTAAATCCATCAGCCAAGTACTTAAAACACTGAGCACATATTAGATTTTATTTTTGGCATCCTGTAGGGTTTTAGTTTTGACTTGAGTATTTGAAAGTATGTAGAGCTGGAAGGACCAATAGCATTCGTCTCCAAGAGCATTCACTGTCGCTGTCACAGCAACCGGTCGTCAAGGAGACAAGCCTGTTTGGGCTGTGTGATTTTGTAGGAGTCTTTCTCCTTTGTCCCTCTATAGCGCCACACTTTCCCCTAGGGCATTCCCCATTCAACATCTGTCCCTCTCAAGTCCCCGCCCCACATGCTCTGCGGGCCTCTCCCATGAAAGCTCGGTCACTCACACCTGCTGAGAGGGTCAGAGGTTGCCCTCCAAGCACGCACACATTAATGCTTCTTTACTTGACTGCAATTCGCTGCCATCCAATCGTGACCCTGTGGTTCGCCTTTGTCTCTCTGTTCGAGGAGAATTTTCCACTAGGCATGACAAACTCCGCAATTAATAATTCAAAACTGGGGTTCAGAGGCTCGTTCATATGGTTTCTCATTCATCTCGATATTAGAGGCAATGCCAGTTATGAACAACAGCCCAGTCAACCGCATTACGCAATTTGTGCTTTCGTTCTGAAAAGAGCATATATCATTCTAAGAAAAAGTCTCTGAAATGAACGATGACTGTAAGAGGATTACTTTTGAAGCTGCTTTGATCTACGACATTGGTGGCCTATTTCAAAACTAAACTCCGAAACATTCCTGATGTTAATGGTTAGTCTGGCGCACCACGTGTGCGATGCCCTAATGAAGATGACAAAACGGGCTAGTTTGCGGGTTATCAAAGCATGCATGTCCAGGGCACATGTTGCTGAAAACGCAGGCCGCATCTGCTGCGTGGAAAGAGTCTGACCCCTGTTGCTCATGCTGAAGTCCCTGTAGGAATGACCCATGCAAAGCCTCTTCAATCTGTCCGAAAATTCCTTTAGCACGGACAATAGCAGCTCTCACTGACTCTGGCAGATGGCTCGCCTTGGGCTCTCCAAGCCAAGCCTCTTTTGTTTACCCCTGGGCTCGATGAACACACTATCAGTCATCCTTTTCACTCTATTTCTGTCACTCCGAGCACCATACCGGGAGATAAGCCATAGTTCTTACCCTAGAAGACGTTGTCATACAAGAAGCAGAGGATTTTCTGAATTTGCAGTGGCATGCACTTCCATTCATGCACTGAGATGCACATGGCTGGCTGGAAGCATGCATGGCCTCAGAAATCTGTAAAACTCAAATCCTTGTACTGACACTTAACTGAGATATGGTGAAATCAAAGGGAGATCTTACAACTCTGAACTCAGAATCAGAAACTCATTCAATAGTAATATACAATATATTGTTGACTGTAATGCACCTGTTGTTGTTTTCTTTTTGAGGGGGCATTGGTGGCTTACCTGGTCAAGACAATACATGACATAAAAAAATAAAAACTAGCAGTATGTCCTATGATTTAAGTGTGCAGAGGTTGGAATACATAATTGTTTAAATAGACCAAACTATATGCAGTGCCATGCGAAAGTATTCAAACCCATCCCAGACAGAAACATAGCATCGGTCCAGATCCGGCCCACATCTGGTACACGTGGATTCCACTTGGCCCAGATGTGGGTCGGATCTGTGCCGACACTATTTTGCTGTCTAGGCTTCATTTATTTCACATTTTGTTATGTTGCTGCCTTATGTTAAACTACTTTAAATGACTTTTTTTCCTACACTCCATAAACCGTAATGACAAAACAGATTTGTGACAACTTTGAAAATGTATTAAAAAGGAAAAAGTAAAATAAGTACATTGCATAAGTATTCACTTAACTCAGTACTTGGTTAAAGTCTTTTTGGGTATGATGCGACAAGCTTTGCACATCTGTATTTGGCAATTTTCTGCCGTTCTTCCCCTCGGATCCTCTCAAGCTCTGTCAGGTTGGATGGGGACCATCGGTGGATGGACATTTTCAGGTTTCTCCAGAGATGTTCGATTGGGTTTAAACCCAGGCCAGCTCCTGTTGTTCCTTACTTCTTCCATTAAGGATTATGGAGGCTACATGCTTCTGTCAACCTTCAATACAGCAGATTGTTTTTTGTAGTCTTCTCCAGATCTGTGTCTTGATATGGCAAGAACAGATGTTTTAAGAGGCAACACTGAGGAGCTATGGAGACTTTACTGGCACATGATGCTCTCTGTGCCAGTTTGCTGTAAAAACAAGAGGGGAAAGTTAGTCACTGTGGTTAAGTTGTGTCATGAGTGCACTCACCACAGGCCTAAAAGCCAGGAGAATCCAAGTTCTCTAACCGTCTGCTTGGAAATTAGCATAAAGCTGTTCTGAAGAAAAGGAGAAGAGCTTATTCAGAGTTTGTAACGACAGGCTGCGCTTTCTTTAACACATCTGCTGCGTGCATGTCCGTACAGCTCACAAACAGGTCTGTTGACAGCATCTCCTTTCTTCAGACCTGAAAGGACCTTCCCACCCTCTCTGACAGATAGCCTTCATTTAAATCAAAATAGCCTCCCCGCCGAAAGAGAGAAAGGAGAAGTACCACTCCAGCGCACCCCTGTGTAAAGCCCCTAAAAGCCGCCTTCTCTCCAAGAAGAAAGAGTTCTCTTAAACAGCCTGATACTGAGCCTAATCACATACAGAGAGAAAGAAAAGAGCTTGTGTCCCAGCCTTAGGCTTTATACGCCTTTAAAGCACAGATCCTCTTCCTTTAACATGTCTGCCATGACACACTGTAAACAGCCACAATAAACACGGCTAAGTCCAGGCGACGTTATAAACAGCTTTATTTTGTCCACATGCAAAGAATCTGAAATGTATTTAGGTGGTTGTACCTCACAAAGCGAGCTTATTTGAACATAACACAAGATAACAAGGGCTGGCAGGACAGGACAGTCCTAATTTGCTTAGGCTCAATGCGTAATAGGAACCATGATGTAAGACAGCTGGGAATCAGAAGCTGCGTTTCTGAAAGTACCAGCTTGAATCACGGATACAGGACTAAGACCGTGTCTAATGTCATGAAGTTATTCTAACGGGAGAACGACCAAGGAAAACAGAAAACTGGATGCAATTATGAAACCCTTGAAATAGTCCATATCAAACATCAATTTATATCAGACACATGTTTCCAAGGTCTTACATACTCTGTTTATTTCAAAGTACAAACGCAACTATCTTTTTGGTCAGTCTTGTTTTTAGTTACATCCTCATAATCTTACTTGGCGTGAGAGAATGTGATGAGGCTGCATAAGGAAAAAATCTTATCTATGGTTGTGGGTAGGTCAGGATGTTTTCCTTCAAAGGAACATTCATTTTCAGGATGACAACCAGGTATAAATACAATGTGTAAGACTTTGCGACAGCTAGCACTTTTAGATAGTTTGCTGTTGTGTGTGTGTGTGTGTGTGTGTGTGTGTGTGAGTGAGTGAATTTATATATATACTTAATATAATTTAAAACCCTGGTAGTCAAAGTAAATCAGAAGTTTTCAATTTGAGAGAATATATAAAGTTTGGGGTTGGTAAGATTTTTGAAAGAAGTCTCTTATGTAACATTTTAAATGTCTTAACTGTCACTTTTAATCAGATTAATGCATCCTTGCTGAACAAAAATATAAATGTACAAATGGCAGTGTATACTGTATATTTATCACTGTTGCTATTAAGCATTCATTTGCCTCAACTGACACTCATATTAATTGCTTAAGCATAGGCCTGTTTTGCTTCCTAATTCAGCAATTAAGATGAATTGGAATGTGAGGTCAGTGAGCGGATAACATTTATCAGACCACAGATCCGAGCAAATACGACCGGGCTCCGACTGTCAAAATAACATGATTATACTAACCACTTTTTGACAGCATGAGGAAAACAGACTAGGATTACAAATGGTGATAAGCGAATCGCGTTTTACCAAAGTCAATAAAATCAACTAATGCTGTTCTGGAGTCGTGCTCACATCAAAAACAATCAGTCTTAGCATAAAGAAAAACACTCCACATGGAAACTTTTTGCTGTGAGCGATGTGTTTTTCATTGTTGAACTGAGTTCCAGTACGGGGCAACATGCTTCATTTGTCATATCTCATATACACCACATGACCAGAGCCAGAGTCTAACTCGGAGTGTAAACTATACAATGACTTTCAGGGAGGTCTGCAGTTTAAAAAAAGTCATTTTTATAGTTTTTTTTAAATTTTTTATAGCACAATCTGTTGAGGTTCATCTCACGGTCTCCAAATTGTCCTTTTAGCTACCAGAGCACTGAATGTATTAAACAAAACAATTAAGCATTTTGAAAATATAATTGTGAAATGTAAATCTATAATAATGACTGCATTTGTGTTTTCTAAATGGTTCAATGGATAATGATAAATCACTCTTGTAATTAACTGTTGTTATTACTGAAACATTTGAAAACACTGTTGAAACATAAATAGTTTTAAGGCCCTTTGGTCTGAACCTTTAATTTGACTTCCTTTGGGGGTTCATGCCTTAATTAGGGGATCAGATCCACCCAACCCCCCAACCCCCCAACCCTCCAACCCCCAGTTATTAAAACATGGCCTACATTTTAACAGACGCCGAGAGGAAATTAGTGAGATCCTTAATAGTATTGCACTAAAATTTCATGTCATTTTTCAATTCCTGTGATGTAAAGTTGAATTTTCATCATCATTACTCCAGTCTACAGTATCACATGATCCTTCAGAAATCTTTCTAATATGCTGATTTGCTGCTCAAGAAACATTTCTATTATATTATTATCAGTGCTGAAAACAGCTGTGCTGCTTAATATTTTGTGGAAACCCTGCTACTTTTTTTTCAGGATTCTTTGATGAATAAAAAAAGTATAAAATAACAGCATTATTTAAAATTAGAAATTATTTGTAACATTCTAAATGTCTTCACCGTCAATTTTGATGAATTTGTGCCCTTGCTGAAATAATTTCACTAAAAATAAATGTGTTCTGTGAATGTAGGGTACGTTGACAAGTCAACGATGTACTAAAAAAGGAAAAGTTTTTCCTTTGCGTTTTTCTCGTCAAAATGATCCCCATTCACACGAATCCACAGAAAAAAAAAACTAAAAACGCTGTATCGTTCATGCCAGGCCAGTAGTTGGCGATATCCCTTTGTAAAGAAACACTACACGCCTATAATACGCATTCGCATGACGTCATCGTTTCCGCAAATTCACATTTTTTTAGTTTACATGTAGGCGATTATCGTTTACAAAGGTTTGCATTTTCAGGCACCCAAAACACTGTTGTTGTGCAAATGAACAGTCAAAGCGTTTTTAGAAAACGGTGTTGTGTACTCTACACTCTTTCTAAAATGCCTAGTTGTGGCTATTCACAACATAGCACGGCCTCTCGTGCATTATCGCCAATGTGTCCACACATGTACCATCCTTTCCTCTCCTTCGCTCATTAGGACACGCTGTCTCTTCAGAGCCCATGCCATCTCCCCTGTATTGTCTCTGTTGGAGCTCCATCTTAAATTAGAACGGACAGTTCTGGAGCAGCACAATGGGCCTCATTGTTGGGCCCTGAAAGGCGAGCATGTGCTTAGCTAATGCTGCAATCACTGCAGCCAACCTCCAGGACAACTTCTACATTCAGCCTTTGATTAAGGAGGCACATTTAGGCATGGATGACTTCCTCAGAGGTGCCTGGGGGTTGTGGGAAAGAGACGTGGTGCAAGTGTGGCCTTGTCTATGGCTGCCGCCGACCGGACTTTATACAATCAGAGGTTATTAATAGTGGGTCTAATATGCTAGTTGGTTCCACGAGGATCGAGACATGAGGTTACCCCAGTTAATCTGGATGGGACAGGAGGTGTTTGAGGGATTTCCTCAGAGTTGAGAGATCTTACATAAGTCTCATACCTCAGATCAAGTGGTTTCAAGAGCGCAAAGACTATGTGGATAGAGAAGGGTGAATGTTGAGGACAACAGGTGGCACTTGTACGAGCTTCGAACTTGTCCTTGTGGATAAAAGGACATGTGTTTGGCATCATTCCATAACTTCTGTCAGTGTAACCACACTCTTTTACATTTACATTTACATTTAGTCATTTAGCAGACGCTTTTATCCAAAGTGACTTACAAATTAGGAGACCTATACGCATTTTCAGAGCATGCAGACGGGGCCAATACACTTTTTAACTAATTATTAGTACAGTGTTTAACAGTTTTTGTTCAACACTTTACAATGAGAATTGAATTAATGTCCCATTTGTATAATTTTTAAAAATCTTTTTATATTTTACAGTATTTATTAATGCTTATAAATGTACTATCACATGCAGAATTAACATATAACCTATATCTTAATAAATGTAGTAAAAGTATTGTTAGTTCATAATATGCAATGCAATGTTAAAGTATAGAATCTTACTGTAAGGTGAACATTATTTAATATGGTTTAAATTATTTTTCATTTTTTTAAATTATTGTAAAATAAAATAATCATGCAACTTCTTTTTCAAAGATACAAATAATTAAATATTTTCTTTTTTTATTATTTATATTATTAATACTACTGTAAAGAGAACCATAATTCTTTATATAAATTATTGATTACCTAAACTAATCATGCAACTTAATTTTCAGATATAATAATTTAGATTATTAATACACTTAACATCTACTTAATTTTTTATAAATTATTGTTTATTTTAAATAGTTATGCAACTTAATTTCCAAAGAAATAAATATTTGAATATTGTTATTTTTTATTTATATTATCATTTTTTTTATTACTGTAAAGTGTCATAAACTGGCTGTATTGAGCACAAGGAGGAGTAGAAAACAAAAACAGTCTTTAATAAAAATAAACAAGGAACACTCGCAGGAGAATATATAACAGCCACGTTAATACTGACGATACCGGACACTCGAGGCTTAAATACACAGGGAACGTAATCAGAGAGAACAGAAACAGGAGTGTGCAAACCAATTAACAGCCAGGGAAACTAACTAGGTTTACTAATTAACATTGTTTACTCGGGAACAATGGTGTTCTTTCTGGAAGCATCATGTGATTGAGGAATGTTTACTCTGCCACAAGCGCTCTGAAAAATCAAAGTGACCACAAAATGAAACATGGACAGATCATATGACACAGTTATCAGTTGTGGACATTCATTTGGTGTAAAAACCCTCTATTCACTGACCTAAATAAGTCTAACTGAAACCGTAATGGGTTTTTATTTATCCTTATCATAGAGTTTTATATTGAGCTCGGGTTTTTGCTCGGGACAGTGAGTTAACTCTGATGAAAACACTAGTGTTATGAAAAACACAGTTTATGTTGGTCTGGTGATGGTGGACCAGCACAGCAAAGATGAACTGGTAAATACAGTCAACCAGCTTTCTGATGAAGCTAGCTGACTAGGGTAATCCTGCTTGTTAGGTTTTAGCAACCTTGTTGGCATCAAAAACACAACATATGCCGGTGCCCAGTTGCGCTGGTCTTTACGGGATACCCAAGATGCTGTTTTCCCAGTCAGATTCTCTAGATGTGGTCAGAATTACACTCCTGATGTCTTACCACAAAAACATTTGTGGTAAAATAATAAAAGAGGTTCTATGGCTGAACTAAACATGAAAAGCAAGCTGACACAGAGAGAAAACAAGACAAGCACTTTGAGAAGTACATGTCTGTCATTGGGAAAATGAATTAAAGGATCCATTTAATCCAGCTGTGCAAAGACTAATCATAGTCTTAATGGCCATACTCAAAGGAGTTTGTCTGTCATATCACAACACTTTTTACAGCTCATTTGAGCCACTTAGTTCCTTCTTTTAATAGCCCCATATGCTTAGAGCGGTTTCTTAAATGAGTCCAACTGTGGCGAGTTAACCTGCTCCTCTGTGATTCCTCTCGTGGGAAATCAGAATCCTTGTAACCTGTGCAAATGCAGTCTGTTCCCACGCTCACTGTACGAGTTTGGCAAACTCACCAACCTCGGCTGGCTCCGTAAGACCTCCACCTCAAATCATACCACGAGTCTCTGTCCATTATACATTAGCATTCAAAACTCTGAGGTCTGTATGATTTAAAAAAAAGAAGAAGAAATTAATAGTTTTTATTCAGCAAGGATGCATTAAATTGGTCAAAAGTGACAGTAAAGAAGATATTTATAATGTTACAAATGATTTCTATTTCAAATAAATACCGTTCTTTTGAACGTTCAATTCATCAAAGAATCATGAGAAAATGCATCAGTTTCTACAAAAAATATTTAGCAGCACAACTGTTTTCAACATTATTAATAATGTTTCTTGAGCAGCAAATCAGCATATTGATGATTTCAGAAGGATCATGTGACACTGAAGACTGGAGTAATGATTCAGCTTTGACATCACAGGAATGAATAATATTTTAATATGTACAATATTTTACATTGTAATTTCTATTTCCCAACATGACTTTTTTTTTTTTTTTTACTGTATTTTAGGTCAAATAAATGCAGTCTTGGCGAGCATAAGAGACTCTTTTGAAAAAAAAAATAAAAGCTCCATATTGATTCTTCTGTTAAAACTTGTATTCTTACATGTATTATTTTAAGGTTTTAGGCATTAGAGTCTTTTCTACTAAACTGAATGTAACTTTACACAGAAAAAGTTAGCAAGCGATTTATCACACTAAAAATCATGCTAACATGCATGTTGTTCACGTCTTGTGGATGTACAGTTTTAACAAGAAGTATTTTAACGTTTACAGACTGGCCTTATTCACTGTAAGTGCCTTAGCTTAATTTTGTTTGTTTTTTAAGAAAAGGAAGGACATGAAAATTCATTTTAAAACAACATTATGGCACAAATGCGAGCTTAACTGGTACTAAACCTGGAATATTCCTGTAATGTTTCTATGGAAAGAGTGAGAACATTCAGTAAGAGCCTGGGTAGTTTTTCATCTGATAATGTCCTGGAGAGATGGGGCACGATAATGGTAAGTGGACAAAACCTAAACAAGGTCCTGTTTAAGTAAGGGGTCGGGCCATGCCTGCTCTGCCTCTAAAAGCCTTTTCAAGGGCCTCACTGAAGCCGTCGGGTCGTATTGAGCCGATTCAATGCTGGGACGGACGCTGGTGTCCACCCACTAGAAAAGAGCAGGTCTGTGACCCGGTAGGTGGATACATGGGCTGGCATGTTTAGTACTGACCCTGGGAATGAGCCAGTCTTATAGAGAGCCAAATAGAGCAGAAGATTCAGTCAGCTGACCAGTGCAGCACGTCTAAAGAGAGCAGGAGGGGATGGGGGTCTGCATGTGTGTTTGTGTGTGTAATGAGAGGGGGGCAGCTGATAGCAGACAGACTAAATCTGTGTCTAACAGGTGGTGGTCTTGGTATCGTGTGGCGTTTCTGACCCTACCCATGCACCCGACTTGACTTGTTGTAGTCACAGAGCTACTGCTACTGCTCTGATTAATTAATTCAGAAAATATACTACTGACACAACTGTTTTCAACACTGATAACAATACAAAATGTTTATTGAGCATTAAATCGGCTCATGTGACACTTAAGATGGACTAATGATGCTGAAAATTCAGCTTTGCCATCTATAATATTTCTATAACATAATTAAAATTTCACAATATCACTTTTTACTGTATTTTTGATCAAATAAATGCAGCCTTGGTGAGCAAAAGAGACTTCTTTGAAAAAAACATTTAAAAATCTTACCGACTCCAAAGTTTTGAATAGCACTGTCTATATATTTGCAGTGCCTGGATAGTTCGGTTCCACTGAATTTCTCTTTCAAATGAGCTGAGAAAAACATTCAAAACAAACAAAACACACTTTTGTTTTTCAACAAATAAATAATAATAATTTTGGATTCATGAGAGAAAACCGATTTTGTGTAGCTTTGAATGAATCTGGATCAAGAAAATGAAATAAACCGGAACTGAATTATAATCAGATTTATAGTTGATGACTGAAAGATTGATGACGGTTAAAACCTTCAACCTCACAAAGCATGTTACAGCCCCAAAATATGATTTCCTGTGACGCAAGGCAGACGAGTGAAGCCATAAGAACCCATGTTAAGGCAGTTTGTCTTTGGTGATTATCGTGGCCGGGCTCTGTGTTTTGTGTTGTGTATCCAGCATATGTCTCACAAGGCTGTAAAGTAATTTAACAACTTCACAGTCACATCTGCTTCACATTGAAAGGACGTAATTCCTCTGGCCCCCATGGACCACCACATAAAAGACACCTTACTCTACATCCTAACACGGGCCATGCGAAGGGTTTTCTTAGTGCTGACAACCTTAACGTTATTCGAAGACTGCTTTACAAGACACAGACTAGAAGATTATCTCACAGAGACTGTTAGAACTATGTGTCTTGTTTCATTGATGCTTTTTTTCTATATCTTTTTCTTCAGTGAATTGAACCCATAACCGTCAAACTTCAATAAATCAAACACCGAAAATCTGGTTAAAAGACACCACAAGGGACTGAAACCTGAGACGCCGACTGCGTATGGGAAATAAAAGCAGCCAAAACTGTGAAATCTAAAATGGATTATACAAGAAGTGTATTATTACAGATTGGCTAGATTGCTGACCTTGAATGGCCGTCCCATCTGTCATGGTTTCTCTTCCTGTGTGTACAGTGATGGAGCAGCAGCAGGGTTGAGGGCCCAGGCATGGCACTCACATGTTTTGGGCCTCTCTTGATGGGGAAAATTAGTCAAACTGGGCTTCAAAAGCCAGCGGTTACTGTACCAGAGACAGATTGACTCCATGGGGCCACTGGTGTGTCCTGAGCCCTTGAGGGAAGGGAAGTCAGGGGGTCGTAAAGCCGGGTTCACTGGGAAGCAGATCAGGTATCGGGCTAGTGCGAGGCCCAGGACCTTTATGAGCTCTGAGGGACTCAGGCAGGTCATAACGGTGACATTGAGGCGCCTGAGACCGGCTCTAATACTTCTTACCTGCAGAGAACACTAACACAAGACTGAGACCCAGACCAAAGCATGGGAAACAAGACAGACCTCACAATAAATGTGAGATCTTGAATAAAAACAAAACATGACCATGAAAAAGGATTCTGTCTGTGCTAATGTACATAATATTTCCTCTCAGCTGGCTTTGTAATAACCTTTAAAACATTAATATGAAGAACGGCTTAATTTTTATCAAATGCTGTGGGTCTGTCTTATCAAATTTGCTAAACTAACAATCATTTTAACAATCATTTATAACAATAGCAGATATTTCAAATGTGCTCCAGTTGCTCTTAACCAAAAATACAAACATCAGAGAGGTTGGGACAGTGAATGAGTCTCATTTCTGAGAAAAATATTGACCAGCAAAAATACTGGTCAAGTGACTTCCAGTACAAACTTTTTGCATCAATTCACAGCTTTTTCCAAAAGTAAAATGGTAGCCATCTGTGAAACTGATCTGTGAGACTAACCTTGAGGTAAATGATCCCCATAGACAGTATTTTAATGTTCTGATCCTTTAAATGGATAAAAAAGAGAGACTTGGTGTGGTGGTATGTCATAAGCAAACCGCACATCAACGCATTCCAAACATCAATTAGCAATGAGCTCCTGTTATTTGGTCTGCTACAACCAATAAGAACAACTAAATTCCACTAAAGTTTTATTTTTATTTAATAACAGTATTTATTCAAAAGTGTGGAGTTGGTAACATTTTGTAAATCTCTTATGCTCATCAAGGCTGCATTTATTTGATTAAAACTACAGTTAAAACAGTAATATTGTGAAATATTATTGCAATTTAAAATAACTGTTTTCTATTTGAATATAATTGTATTCCTGTGATGTCAAAGCTGAATTTTCAGCATTATCACTCCAGTCTTCAGAGTCACATGATCCTTCAGAAATCATTCTAATATGCATATTTGCTGCTCAAGAATCATTTCTTATTATTATTATCAATGTTGGACACAGTTGTGATGTCTGTCTGCCACTTTTGATCAATTTTAATGTGCCCTAGCTGAATAAAGGTATTCATTTCTTTTTTTAAAAAAATTACAGATGCCACAATTTCAGTGAATTTCTTCCAGCATGGATAAATGAGAGGTTAAAAGAAAAGCAGTGTGCATTATTATTATTTCTTAAAGTCACTTGGATGTTACGTTGTTAATTTAACATCAGGTAATCAGTTACTTCACACTTTACTTGGAAAAAAAGTAAGATGATTACATAATGCATTACCGCAAATCAGACTGAGTCATTCACTAATTCGTCTGATGTCTGTAATATTATTTTTTACAGTGCGCTGTTTAATTAGGGATTACTACTGAAGCTGGCAAACCACATTTTATCTAACCTTGAAAATACCCACTGCTTCGCTAAGTCCGATGAGACCAAAAAAACAATAATAATTAGGACAAGTGAGCTCATCAGCCAGTCCTATCAGTCAGTGCTATTTTTCCCACGTCTCACGCTTCTCCCTCAGTGTGTGAACTGCGATTAGCATCACACACACAAAAAGAGTCTCAGCGTTTTCCCAGCACACTCGCTCTCTCCTGCTCAGCACTTTGTGAGAGTTCCCCGTGAGATTCTCACACAGCAGCGCTCTGTCATCCTACCCCTCCACAGACGCTTTCTCTCTCTCTCTTACGTTTGCCTACAGTATCGCTTCCCAATGGCTTCATTCTTCCCCTTGTCCCGCATTGGCAGATTGTGTCCCCTGTGACTATACAGATACTTCACATCACAAAGCCCATCCGAAACTCAACATAGCTGACACAAGAAAAAAAAAAAAAAAAAAAAAACGAGAAGACATGGGCCAAAAAGAACACAATAAACAAACAAAATCAAGCAGGACAGCACTTTCGGTCTCGACTGTGTTAATTGGTACGGCCCCGGGAGGGACGCTGTTCTCACTGCTGTTCCAGATCCACCCCCATGTCCTCTCATAAACTAAAGCCCCAGTTAATATACAGTGGATATTCTCTGTCTCACGGGGCTGTAAGGCAGTCACTCATTAGCAGGTTCTCAGGATAACAGGACGGGGTCAAAGGTGAAGTTATGGGAAGAGAGTGGAAGTGGGGGAGGGGTGGAAGTAGGACAGGAGAGAAGAAAGGTGGGGGTGGGGGTCAACAGTTATGCAAATGAGTGGGTCCAGATAACAAGACAGTACAGACACCAATTAGCACAATAGATTATTCTGGGCTGCTAGATGTCATACTGCTTTTATGAACCAATCAATAAAACAGGACCACTGACAACTAAAAGGCACTGTGTTTTCCTTGGGATGTGCACTTTTAGAAACTATAGTGTGATTGGGCAACATGTTGTTCTTGTTACAGCGACAAATAGACATGAAAACAAACAGATCAAGAATTCATTTTGGAGTTAATGAGAGTCTACAGGGGTTTTGTGTTTGAAGCTGTCGCCCACTTACCAGCGCTGAGGCTTTTGACACTTTGGACAATGACTTTCACGCTTGCGGGTATGACTTGTGTGGCCTTCATCATCAGCCTGAAATGACGTTTTATGGTGTTTAACTTACACACGTCCGTGCCACACACCAGTTTAGTGCGACATCTTCACATCCTAAACCCTGTGCTGAGCTTTCACACCCAACTGTTGATTGACACTATGTTCAATGTTCATGTTCAATAGCACTACAGCAGTGTTTTAGTTAAATTACAGTCTTCATCTGTCTTTCCAGGTATACATGACGCATTGAGTAACCAAATATAAGAAGGATTAAATACACGTTGCACATCATCTCTGTCTTTCCGAGCAAGCGCATAACGCAGAGGCCAATTGTAGACCAATACCTGCTGAATGAAGCAGAGCTAAACTCATACAGTCTCAGAAAAAAAGGTACAAAAGTGGTCACTGGGGTCTGGACCTAAAGAGTGCATAGTACATCAAAGGTAGATATTGAGACAAAAAGTGTACATATTAGTACCAAAATGGTATTAGAAGCTTTTTAAAGGGTACTGGCCCAGTGGCAGCTTTTGTATTTTTGTGTATAATCTAGGTCTGTTATTCTGATTTGCAAAAAATAGACTGATATGACTTTAGTCACACTAAATGCTGGGATACACTAGACTTTTGCACTGATTTGCTGTCAGAAGGAGCCAATGCTATAGTTTGGAATGTGTGATTTTGGCCAGTCGGAGTTGATAGATTTCACAGAAAGTCAAATCATGTATGATGGGCACAGACTTAGATTTTTTAGTTTCAGACTATGAATCTATCCTGTTGATATTTTGAAAGGATTTTAGAACACATGAAGAGTTCAGATGCAAAAGCCTCTAAGTGCCATCTGAAATTTTCTTCTAGAATGATCATTTTTATCAAGCTTGGTTATATTAGTTCAGTAATTTCACTTAAATGACAATGAAAATAGGTAATTTTCATTGCCATTTAAGTGAAATTACTGTACTTAAATACACAAGCTTCATAAAAATGATCATTCTAGAAGAAAATTCCAGATGGCACTTAGAGGCTTTTGCATCTGAACTCTTCACATATTGTTTTCAGTTTCCTAGCAACAGTTTCTGTGAGTTTCTTGTGTTCAGAAATACTTGAAAGTCTGGAATGGTTTGATCCTCGGTCATTTAGTTTATGACGCTGAGTTTTTATCTGTAACCATTTACAAATCCAACAAATGAATGATACTTAGTGTTTTAAAATCCGGTCATGTAGTGTATTTCAAGTTTAAAATGTTTATGTGACATTACAAAAAAACAAAAAAAAACAATTACTGTTTCAGTCTGTCTGAAATCCAATAATTTAAAATGCATGTAAACACACTCACTTAATGAGGCTAACTAAACAACTCAAATACACCATGGCTATCCTGAGCACATTCATCCAGGTTTACATTTGAATATCAACAGTGGCTTATCTCTCCATTAATTACCATTGAAAGCACCAGGAGATCCACATAATGAGATCTCTTGATATTCTCCCAGAGGGGCCATCTCAGCATTCCCAAATGCCATTTAGCATTCGAATAACCAAAATAGGCTGGAGAAAAGGTAATTCACCTCAACAGCGGTCACCCCACCCAAACCCCACAGCTGCAATATCCCATTGTTTTCAATGAAAACAAAGGAAACTGTTCAACATCTCAGTGCCTGATACCCCAGGCCATTTAAAGCTACTTGCTACAATACAACTGTATAGAACACCAAGTATTTAAGGGGGAAATCAAAACATATAAGATAAAGTTAAAAATGTGGTCACTCTGAAAACAGCCTCATTGCATAGATCAGTTTGGAAGAGTCATGGCTGGAATGAGATCAATGAACCCAATTACAAAAGGACATGGGGTTACATCATAAAAACTGGCAGCGTTCTCAGAACCCAAAGGTGGGGAAACCCAACTTACAAAAACCCACTCGAATTTGTGGCTGGAATGTGATGGGTGCTTCTAGTGACAGGCCTATTGGCATGCAGCGAGCTATTAGAATGAGAATAGAGGCCTGATGAGAGAGACCTACAGTAGTGCTTTAGAGCTTAATGGGCTTCGGGCAGCACAGAAACATGTCTCAGTTTTCAATGGTTGGTTCATTGTCTCGCTCAGCAAGGTAGTGGCAGGCTACAAAAGGGAAGGGTATAGGTTGAAGAGAACTCTTTCAAAGAGGCTGAGTGATCCAGAGCCTGATTCTCCCACAAACAGCAGCGTCCTTGTCCCAACTTCACTGTTCCAGCACTATACAAAGAGAGCCAAGCGGCTCCTTTCCCATCATTACACCTCCCACTTCTTCCCCAAACTGTAATCAGCCACAGAATGTTACTTTCAAAAGGTTGGGGAGATGATTTGCTTCTGCTTCTTGTATGTAAATCCCACATATGGTTCCAATGCTTCTCAAAAAAAAAAGTGTTTAATTGCGGTTCCAAGGAAATTATTGAGACGAATGAGCAGTTAATTAAAGTTTTCCTTATGATTGTAATTATGAATGGTCATTCGTGTCAGTGAAATATTTAATATCACTTAGAAGAGTTCTGGGAGCACTACGTGTGTTATGTAATTGTGCCACATTACGTACATTGAGCATTTGTGGTTGAGGACAAGCCCGGACTAGCCAGGGGTGCAATCTGACCCCCCACTGCTACAGAAAGGCCATTTAATCCATTGCTAAATTTCCCATAATCCATTTGACATGGTGGAAACAAAGCACAAGTTACAGCAACAGCAGCTGGCACTGTGACACAGACCCTGGCGTCCAACATCTGCAATAAATGACAGTCCAACAATCTGCAATTCTCAGAATAACAAAATTAAGTCTCCTCTAAAGGATCGTAGGATCTGGCGAGAATGACGGGTGAATCAAATGCTTGGATGAGCCCTGGGAAAACAGACAATGTTTATTTGTTAAAGTTGCAGAAAAGCAGAGGTGCAAACCCAAGTCACCCGAGTGCATTTTCTCATTCAGGAATATTTATTCCAAGGCTGAAATAAATGCGCCGTGAGAGAGAAGGACATGATGTATAAAAAGGGCCGTGGCAGAAGCCAATAGCTCTGTTTATTCTCCCAGCATGGCTGTGCTAGCATTGATAGGATTACAGGTCACACCAGAAGTGAGAGCCAGGGGACTCCGCGGCCCCTCAGAAGCTGCATTATGTTTCCCTGCTCTGGATGCAACCGTAGAGGATGTGCTCCACGGGATTTATAGCCCCAAAAAAGACAAATAAATAGAGAATGTTTTCCCCTCATCTGGCTAGAGTACATAGATACTTTTTTCCATCAACTGAAATAGATTTTACCCAGATGGGATGAATACAGTTTCATTGTAACACTGTGTCCTTACAAGAATTATATCCAGGGCCATCACTGTCTAGAATTCCGTTTCATCCAAGAGCTTTGGAGAAATAAACCTGGAAAAAAGAAGGAAAGAAACAAGACAGTGAGACACTGAAGCCCCAAGGACAGTCTCACACTTGGCAGGAATTGGTGCTTGTATTATTCAATCGAACATTTCACAGATCCCCATTAAATATGTCAAATGACCATGACCACCATCTCAAAGAGCCATTTTCCCCTTTAGTTGGGAAAAGAGATGACTGTATGTCATCTATTATATTCAATATTTGAAAGTTCTGCTTTGTAACTGGCCAAAAGGAAGAAATGACCCCCCAAAAACAGATAAATGTTACATTATGTGGATCAGAATGATAAACAGGAGACTGTAGACTGACAGACAACCACTAACCATCCCACTGCATCCTTGTATATATCCACTTTACAAGGATACAGTGGGACGCCTTGTAGCCGTCATCCTCACATACAGCTGTTGTGAATTTAACCTCCATCTTCAAAGAATTTGCCCAATGGTTGGAGGGAAAAGAAAAGACAGAGATAAAAAAAAAAAAAATGGAACGGATGAAGGAAGGATGTGCCTTTATCAACATGATGCCATTTTACCACTCCGAACAGACCGCTCTCATTACCCAGAGTATCTATGTTTGTACTTGCGGGTATTACGATCAAAGCGAGTCAGTTTGCATCAAGGGAACTGTTTAAACTGAATGGCCAGATAAGACAACTCTGTCCTCAAATACAGCTAACATGCTGAAATTGATTTGTTTACCCTACGCAAACATTCAAATCCCAAATCAAACAGTTGCGCCAAGCCTTAAGAGTTTGTGTTTTGGCAGGCGGGAAAGGGGGATATTCAGACAGGGAACATCCAGTCTCATTTAGCAAGGATGCTTGCCACACGCATTGATACACCTCTCTTTTGTGCTACACAAATTTAAGTGACTATAAATAGCATAGTGGTAATCATATCCATTCATCTGAAATTCTCCATCATTCAGCTCCATATGCCATGGTGGGATAGTGGGAAGGGGTTGCAGGGTTGTTACAGGAATGGGGTTGTAGCAGGATCACTGGACATTCTTGTGGGGAAGCGGGTTGCGCTTGATGGGAGATTTCATTTAATTGGAATTCGGCGGTAATGTCTTCAAACGGGGAAAGATCCAGGATGTGGTATGGAGGGCAGATGGGGGAGCCTTTTTTTTTGAGAATGAAAGAGAGGATGGAAGAAAAGAAACTTTTTTCTTCCCTTTTTTGTTATCCACCAGAGGAGGGGGGGAAGGGGGTGACTGGCATGAATCTAGGAAACAAGCGGAACTTTCGCATTGTGTGGTTTAGTCCTGCTTTTCATTGCACAGATTGTCTGAGGAGTCTGACAAGGAGCCTGTCAAAGTGTTCCTCCATACCAGAGCAAAAAAAGGGTGCTGATCCTAAAAAAGAACAGAGGCCGGGGGAGGTTGAACCCTCTGCCTGGTTTCTTATACTTGTTTTAACACATTTTTTTGTTGGCTGCTTCAAAAGATTAACAAAAGATGCTGTCAGTCTGTTAGCAGCACTGGAAACTTTCACGCTTTGTCTTGGACCTGTAGAATTTCTGAATGAGCAACACTTTTTTTATTATCCTTATTATATGTTCCAAATGACCATTTCTTGAGTGTTAATATCTCTTTTATCAAAAACCAAGTTAGTTATTCATCCTGACTTGAGAGCGAGGCCTAAAATGTGGTGTCGGCTGCTTGTTTTGCAAGCAAGCTGTTGAGATGGCTAGGATCTAAAGCATTTAAGTCTGTCACCAGCAGTTGCCGAGCTGTCAGCTGGAAGTCATGGTCAGGGTCGTGCTCCCAGCTCTACAGGCTCTTCATCGCAGAAGAGGCGCCATTTTAAAGCAAGCATAAGGATCATGCGGTTGTTTGAAGGCCTCACAGGGTCAGCTGCTGTGGATTGACTGGAGCACGCCATCATTGTGAGCTTGATTTGAATGTTGACGTTGAGAAATGGCTGGTACTTGATGTGATTCAACATGCCTGCAGTTGATGCTCCATGTCAGTAGCAGTCTTATTCTTCAGAGGTGAATCTAACAAAGACATGTTTTTAATTTTTTATTTTGCAATAACAAACTGATGTCTGTTTGTGGGACAGTTTTGCTTTGTTACAGTCATGTTCCCGTTACTGTAAGAGGTTTGCAAATTTAAAGAGTGCAGTGAACTCTTTACTGTAGGCTGTGACTTTAAATTTAAGTTAGCAATAAACTTTACAGAAAACTCAATCATTTACATTTGCATTTACTTCATGCAAAAATAAATAAACAAATTGATTTATAGAATTGATGGAAAAAATCAAATAAATAGATTCTCATTATTTTCTTTTTTAATTTTGGGGAAAATAAGACCCCACTTGTGTATTATTTAAACAGTATGTGCTTACAGGCATGTTGCAATGAATAAAAATCTATATTTACATATTTGTACAATTATTTTCAGCCCTGCTCCTGATAATGAAACATATGCAATTAACTGTGATTCTAGCACATACATAGTTTGTTTTAAAAGAGCATGCACTTTGAAAATGTTTAGGCCTGTTTGTCCTCTTCACCCTCCCCCCTCTTTGTCCCTCGCCTGCTGTCCTTTAACGCGTCCTCCCATTGACAGTCTCTCTGCGGTTCCCACAGCACAATAGCCATCAACGCTCCGCCTACTGGGCGTGACCAATGCTGAGGGGCAGTTTATAAAAGCCCCTCCGAGTTACAATGAGGAGACTCTCTCAGCGCTAGTATGCTGCAGCTGTATGACACGCTTGTTTTTTAGAGGAGGCTATAGGAGCGAAGTTTAGATTAATGCTGTGTATATCACAAAGAGAGCGTCCTTCTCTTAGAGTTTAATAAACATGCTGAAAACGTACGGTAGTAAAGTTGCGCTCTCCCTCGCGGGAGCGACAGTCACCTGTCTCGCGCTACTGTTATTTTTGTCGCAGCATCAGCGGATTCAGATGGATGAGATGCAGAACGAGAGTGAGATCGGGTTGCGCTCACTGCAGAGTCTGGGGGAATCAGAGGTTGATGATGGAGCTCAGCCTGAGCAGAATGGAAAGAAAGGATTCTCTGCCTATTTTTCTAAGCTGACCCGCAGCAGGAGGGAAGCGGATAAGCCCACCGAGGCGTCCGGAGCGGCGACAGACGCGCCGCCAGCTGAGGACATCAGCGCGGATGACATCTTCATCGCAGTAAAGACAACTAAGAAGTTTCACCGGTCCAGACTGGATCTACTGCTGGACACCTGGATCTCCAGAAATATGCAGCAGGTATGTCAGTTTACACTGTTACAAAATGTTTCCATAACTTGTTGACAGTTTTGGTTAGGTAGGCTACATATTTCACCAGCCGGAAATAAATGGGATTTTATTTTCGTGATGGCTATGAGTGTTTAATATCAAGTCACGCTTGTATGTATCTTTAAACATTATATGGAAATATAATTAATTTAAATAGTACTAATTTGAGATTTATATAAAATGTAGCACGAATATTTTTTCCATCATAATTGTTGCAAGTTTAGTTTCCTTTTTGCAGCTTACATTACCTAATGAAATTACTTTACCTGTGAACATTGCTGTTTCATGTTAAACATACAGTAGTATAATGGTGTTCCACTTCAGAGACCCTTTGGATGATGCCATTTATTAACATACCTAATATTAATACTAATAATAATACTAATAATAGACAGTCGATTAAGTAAACGTGTGGAAAAATATCTTATCAGCCTATCTATGGTCTTAATACTAACAAAGTGTAACTACAAGCAGGACCCTAAAACTTTTTAAAATAGTTTTTCAATAGTATTATTTGCATGGCATATTAAAAAAAGGGGGAATAATAATAATAATAAAAAAAAATCATATTCATAGTCTCTCTGTGCTGTCTGTAGCAATTGCTGTGTTGCTCACAGAGCGATGGGTGGCTGTAAGTCCCCCCTTCTCCCCTCCTGCTCCATTGTTTGGGGTGTCCCCGTGAATACGCCAGGGCTAAGGATGCATCACAGCAGCGGCTTCAGAGCTGTCCCCTTCTCAGCACTAACAAAGCGTCTTTCTGAAGGGGGAAAGAAAAGCTTTGCCAGCCCCTTGTCTCCCACTCTCCATGGGAACCGGGGATCTGGAGCAGAGGCTGGGTCAAGCAACCCAAGCGGTGGGAAAAGAGAGTCTTCGTTATAGAGATGCTGGGTGGCACAAAGGGACAGCATCTATAGGCAAGGAAAGGCTTTTCAGCAGCATGCCGAGTGGCTCACAGTATGAAAATACAGCTCTGAGAAACAGGCCTCTTTTGCAGCCAGCACAAAAGCATTCTCGGCACCTCGACAGCAGCAAGCACAGAGCAGTCAAAGTGATTTTACCCACCACCTAGAGTGGTCGCTTATACATTTTTATAAAAGTCAGTTTAATTTGCCTCGGGGCTCTGTCACAATCAGTTTCTCTCACACCTTAGACAAGAGGGGGTTTTATTATTGTCATTTGAATATGACACAGCTATAGCAACACTTCTATATGCTTGCAGAGTCTGAGTACAAAGATCATTATGTCTGTGAAGGTACTCTGAATATAAGAACATGTGGAATGTGAAAATTTAAATCAGACAACTTTAGCTTCTGCACTCATTCAGTCAGCTCAGATTTGTCTTTCACTATCCAGCTAAATTGATATGACCACTCCAGGCTTCAGGCGAGATTGGAAAACTAAGAGTCGATGGAAGTTAACCCACATAAGAGAGAGTTAACAGCAGGGATTAATAGCAGCAGCTGGTGGGGAGCAGTGCAGACATAAAAGACCAGTGCAGACCAGAATACAAGGGGGAGTTCTAGGAGAATGAGTGCCAGGTGGCTTGGTCTCAAAGAACAAAAGATGGCCCTAATGCCAGCTATATGAATCCTCACATGTACACATGGAGGGCCGCTCTCAAATTATTTTAACATTCATCAGTGCAACACCTGAGTATGTTAAATCCCAGTTATTGTCATCTGAACGGCCGGGGATTATCCCAAGGACTCCGGTGTACTGTTTGGCCACTTGCCACAATGGCTGGCACCAGACAAGTGTTTCAAAGGGCCAGGCATTGTTAGACCTACAGCATGGGAACTTTGTCACATATGCCAAGTGAGATGTTGCGTGACCGATATTGTGAACATGTTCATAGGGGTTAGAATCTTGTGTAGAAGGATCTTTCTAACTTGCTTACCTACTTCAAATGCTGCCCTGACGGGTGATGAACAACTCACTGTCTTGGGCTGTTTACATATAAACACTGAGAGTAGATCCAATCTGTGTCTGCTGTTGACACTTATGGCAGCCTGTGGCTCTTCTTGGTGGGAAACTGTCTTGTCTTTGTTTAGAGTTAGTCACGGTCAGCTAGAAGCTCCCCTACCCTTGTCAGTATTTCTCTGAGAGAATGAAACCCTAAAGCTCTGTTGCTTTCTGAGTACTTGTTTCTGATTATTAAAAGCATGCTTTATAATTATATTGACTTGATGAGTCAGGACTCTTGAATAGTGTTATTCTTTTCAGTCAGATCTGCCCCATTTTGAATTGTTCACGTTGCAGCTTCTGGCTTCCGCTGTTTCTCTAGATTTCCCCCCTGGAACAATGCAGCTTCCCCAGTGAGAGAAATTCACAACAATGAGAGAACAGCCTGTGCCGCGGCTGTGGTATCCGGTGTCCAGTTACACAGACAGCTACCAAATGCCATTAAGATCAAATGCACACTTGGTTGACGCAGAAGAAGTACCATGACCAACCTCATTACTTCTATCTGAAATACTTAACTGCATAATTACTCACTGTTTAAGGCAGTAGTTACTCTGGCTTAAGCACAAGATGGTTAAAGCTGTGCAGATCTATTGTGGCACGAGTCTGTGCAAGTTTCTGGTCTCTTACTGGCACAGGTAGAGGGAGCAGGGCTGTGTGGTGTTTAATAGAGGGAGTAACATCTCTCCACTTCCTTCCTGGGTAGAAGGAGACAGACAGCCAGGCTCCTTGCTCTCCCTGCCCTATGCCAGACCTGCCTTTGGGGGGGTGGGAAGTCCTACCAACCTCTGCCCGCTCATCAGAACTCTAAAAAACCGAACGATAACCCTCATCCTTTCTTGTGTGCCGAGAATGCTGGGAAAAGTGCATTTAGAAGACAAGACTTGACATTTATGAAAGAGACCACAAAAGGGTCATTTTGGCTCACAATATCTTCAATAAAAGGGAAACGGAGAAACAAAGCCTTGTACCAAGAGAGGCCTCTCTTTAGTTAACCACTGCAGCTGTATGCAAATCCAGGCAAACATATTTAGGCTTTACCCAGTGACAGCTTTACCCACTCCTCATTGTCTCAATGCAAAGGGACAGTGGGAGCAGGGTTGGGGGTGAGTGGCCACACACACACATTGTAATGCACTAATCAGCTCTGAGGTTTCTCTCTCTGTCAGTGCCCGGCCTGCCTTGGCAGCTGCCTGTGTGATTAGTCTGTCCTTTCAGCGGAACTCTGTGCAAACAGCGCCAGCCTCTGATCCTTTACCCGGCCCAACCGCCAGCCCTCCCTGAACAAACAGAGGCCTTGGGCCTTGGCCCCCGAGTGCTGCGCTAAACATCTGCTTAGAGTTTGTTCTGCAAACCAATCAGACATTATCTTGCAATGTTTGAACGTTCAAAAAAATGCGACTGTGGAAAGGGGGAACCAGTCCACGTGTGTGTGCGTGCGTACTGGCATTTGAAAGGCAACAAAACATGAATCCACTGTTGAGATAAAGATCACAAAAGAGCTGAAGCTCATAAGAGAATAGTTTTGTAGCGTAGGTGTACATGTTCAAGGCCAGTTGGGTGTGGGCAGGTTGATCTGTTCAGACACGTGGCTGTGATAAGGCGGCGGGTGGCAGGTGCTGTCTCACCTGAGGTGGAAAGCAAACAGGTTAACGACAGTGCATGACCAGGGGCATGCCGCCTTTTCATCAGTCTGTCTGAGGCGTGTGGCGTCTTCTTCTCAATGGCTCCTTTGAGCTGGGGCTGCTGCCTTGCACCTGCTCTGTCTTATCTCCCACAATGAGATCCTGATCCCACCCCTTCTATTTTAACGTTAACAAAACCCTGAGGGGTCAGACGTCAGTGAATGCACACTGGGGAGAATGTATATTCATCAATCCGAGTATGTTTGGGAGAATAGGACATGGCGCTCCTTTCTTTTCTTCCAAATGACTTGGCCATTCTTTTTTGGGACATTTTTAACATGTCTGAAGTGGATAGAGGGATGAAGAATGGAAAGACTTGGGAGGCGGTGAGGGGCAATGGAATGGGGGTGGAGTGTTGGGGGTGGTGGGGGTAATTGGGGTGGTCTGCTCCCCGCTTTGTTCTGGGCCTGGGATGCTTTGGGGCGCAGAGCAGTTGCCATGGAGAGACTGACAACAAGAACAAGGGGCCTTTATTTTTGGGGGTAGAGTTTGGCTTGTTTAACTTGCTGAGTTTTCCATGGCGTAAAACTCAGACAATGGTTCCTAATCAGTCCGCTTGGGATAAATAGCTCTCGAAAGCACGATTCCAGTTTGGAACACGCCAATTCCTGTTTCGTCTTTGCTCTGGTGCAGTGATTAATTGACGAACTTGTGTGACTGCATTGAAAGAGCTAACCAGGCTTTGTCTTTGTTTTTGCAGACGTACATCTTCACGGACGGCGAAGATGAGGAACTAAAGAAGAAAATTGGTGAGTGCAGCTTCCTCAAGCAGAAGTCACAAGGCTAGAAATAAGCAGACATTCCCTCTTTGATATGCGCATAGTTTGGACTCAGTCTTCTAATCCTCTTAAAAATCCTGTGCTTAGTCTACGGCGGCTGGGCTGTTAGGGGGGAGATGGTAATAGATGGCCATCTATTAATGATAATAATATGGTGCAAAGTCACCTGACCTATCAGATAATGGCCATTTCTCAAGTGATAGACATAAGTGGAGTATTACATGAACACTGACAAAGTATCCATCTTCTTGTCCAATCAGGAAGCCATGCCATCAACACCAACTGCTCTGCTGCCCACAGCCGCCAGGCTCTGTCCTGCAAGATGGCAGTTGAGTATGACAAGTTCATTGAGTCCAGAAAAAAGTAAGCATTGTATGATTATTGTTACATTATGAGTACCTGTTTTAGCGTCAAAGCAAACCATATTGGATGTTCTAATGATATCTCTGTCTGGTTTAGGTGGTTCTGTCATGTGGATGATGATAACTATGTGAATGTGAAGACATTGGTGAAGCTGCTGTCCAACTACCCTCACACTCAGGATATGTACATTGGCAAACCCAGCTTGGACAGGCCAATTGAAGCCACAGAAAGACTTGGGGACAACAAGATGGTAGGTTTTCCAAAATATCCTCAATTTGTATATGCATTGGTTGTAAAGATGAGGAGGAGTGTTAAGAACAGAAGCTGATGTTTTTGTTTCTCCATTGCAGAGACCCGTCAATTTCTGGTTTGCCACGGGAGGTGCAGGCTTCTGTATCAGCCGTGGGCTAGCTTTGAAGATGAGCCCTTGGGCAAGGTGCAAAAACTTTTCAACTATCGTAATGCAGCATCTAAGAACACAATGTTTTAAGATATTAATAGACTTTGTGTTGACTTTTTTTATGACAGTGGTGGCCATTTCATGAACACTGCTGAGAAGATCCGTCTTCCTGATGACTGTACCATTGGATACATCATCGAGTCAGTTCTTGGGGTTCCTTTGACTCGAAGCAGCTTGTTCCACTCACACTTGGAGAACCTGCAACAGGTGTCCAAATCAGAAGTACACAAACAGGTAATGCGCTTTAATGAAAGCTTGATACAGGAACATCTTGGTTCTGTAAAATACAGTATAGTTGTATTAAGGCATTGTTTCATTCGATTTCATTTAGATTACATTGAGTTATGGAATGTTTGAGAACAAGAGGAATATCATCAACATGAAAGGGGCTTTCTCTGTTGAGGAGGATCCATCCAGGTAAGACAATTTTCTTAACATTCTAGATCATATTTGGATGTTTCTCTTATTTAAGTCTGCATGCATGTACTAATATAATCTCTTTTTTTAATCTCTCTCAGGTTTAAGTCAGTGCACTGTCTGCTGTACCCAGACACTCCGTGGTGCCCTCCTCAGGTTGCCTATTGAGGCGACCGGCTCCTCTGTTGTATCCTCGTCCCTCACTGCCTCGGTATCTGAAAGGCATGAGGGACCAGTGTGTTATTGAGCCGTGTGGCCTCTGCATTTACTCTGCAGTGGCGCACGGCATTCCGTGGTTATACTGGGCTGCTGTGCGGCCCGCCTTTAAACTGTTCCTTCCTGCCTGGTGCCTGATCTTCCTGTCCAACTCAGACATGACGGAGGGCCCGGCTTTCAGAAGGACGCTTTCAGCGCCAAGCTTTGCAGGCAATCAACTGTGCTTTATGTCGTTATTGTTGCTTGTATCCCATTTGCAATTCTCATAGAATGTAACTTTCTAGTATACCCAAGCCTTTTGCCAGCTTTATGTGCTTAGTTTTAAATTTTAATTAGCAAATTAGAGCATACTTTATATTTTATTCTCTCCAAATACCATTCAGGATGTTCTTTCCCTCAGGTTTGATTTAACGATTGAAATCTTTAAAATAGTCGGAGCAGATAAGTAACATGGGTGCTTTATTATTTAGTTCTAAAGGACTCCGGACAAATTGAATGAAATGAAGGTCTTTTATTTGCAAATTTATTTCTTTGATGTCAGTGTTATTATAATTATTATTGCTATTTTTTTTATTTTTTATGATATTTTGTGCTGGCAATAGGCAAATTCTCCAAATATGCTGTCAGGTTATTTTAATCTGTGGCGTATGAGGATTAAGCACTTTTCTCCCTAAATCCTCTGGGCATTTTATGGTGATTGAACTGTTATAACTTAAAGCTGTGTGAAAATGCACCAAGTGGCCCAAATTTTTAGATCTTTACATTATTTAATGCCAATGCATTTACACAATCTTGGCAGATAGATATGAGATTTCTGGCATGATTTATTATATATATATTTTTAGCTTTCGCTCAAAGATGTACTGAAGTGGGAGTTGCACAGCTTGGTTTGAATGAACTGTTGGTTGCTCAAGTAAAGTATCGCTTAGCAATCGCTAACTCTTTTGAATTGGCACCAGGGCCACTGTCAACACAATGTACATTGTTAAAACAGATGGCAGCTAAAGTTTAAGACGTGTTTATAGCACAGATCCGAGTTCTATGATTCCTCTTGCACAAAGTGGTCTGGCCTAGAGCCATAGTTTTTCCCATTCCTTCACGGCTGGCAGTTGGACATCACTATGCCGACTATACAAAACATGTTAAGTGTGAGCTTTACATGAGCAACAACAGTGATCCTAACAGAGTTTCGGTTTCTCTGTGGGAATGACCCATATTGGGTGAGTCTGTATATATTATGTAATAGCAGTATTTATGTACTGTGCCATTTTAAAACAATTGTATTTGTACATAATTGTTTAGATATTCTATGCATTTTGGTCACCTATGGATCAGGCCTAGTTCTGATGAGTCTTTTAAAATGTCTCTCTCTTTTTTTAAATGCTCTGAAATTTGCTTATGGCTGTAATTTATAGTCCAGTATCTGGATTCTTTGTTCAAATGTTGTCCTCTCAGGGATCACAATCCTGATATTTTTACCATGGGCTACCTTGGTAATTCCCCATTCAGCTTTTGAATAAAGCAGCATATTTGCTAAGAAACTTTGCTTCACTGTTGTTTGTTTTCTTTCTGACACACTACATACATATTTCAGATTTAAAGGAAGATTGGCCCAAAAATGAAAATTCTGCCATCATTTACTTACCCTCACATTGTGCCAAACCTGCAGAACTTTCTCTATTCTGTAAAAAAAACAAAAGGAAAAATTTAGAACATCTTTTTTTATTCAATCCAGTTGAATGGTGACAACAGATTTTCAGTAGTTAAAAACTTACATTTTTGTTTGTTTCTGACACAAATCTAACATATGATTCATAGGGACCACTTTTTTTTTTTCACCCTCAATGAATGGTGACCAGGTGCTGACAATCTGCTTTCACTGTATGGAAGAAAGCAGCGTTGTCATTTTCAAAAACTTTTCCTTCCAGTTCCTCAAATGAAAGAAAATCATACTGGTAACGAGTACAAAATGACATAATTTTCACTTTTTTTTGGTGATCTATCACTTTCAACAACATATAAGCCAAACAGTGAAAAGGACAAACTTAGCGCAACACAGACGACTTGCATCAATCACTGGAAGTAAAATCATTGCCAGACCACAGAAGTTCAGAGGCCAGTGTCTCTTACTCTGTCAAAACTGTTGTGAACTGTTACTGAAGCATGCAAACAAAACAAACTTGGCCTCTCATGGGTTTCGAGTGCTGGCACTGACCCGTTGTGTGTTGCTTGCTGAATTAATGAAACACACTTGAAAGTTTAGTCTCACTCACACATAATTTATTATTCTACAACAAATGCCATGGGAAAGATCATTTCCTCACTACCGGTTCTTTCAACACACTATATAAGCAACGCCATCTGAGGCCTTGAATATATAGGGGAGAACGAGTTAAGATGTGTCACCACCTTAATTTAGCAAGCTGTGACCATTAAAATATTCTAATATAGAAATATTAGATGTTTAATATAGTTGTTCTAATATTAAAACTTTTTCTTGCTGGTAAGTGAGCAAGTAAAAAGACCTTTTAGTATAATTCTTAAAATGTCCACCTTCAAGTCATGGCACATGTATCTTTTAGTTGTAAAATCTTTAATGATTTTTATAAAGTAAACATAAGAATAACTTTTTACATTGTTATATTTCAATATTATCATTTACTGTGCCGAAGCATTTAGGTTACTTGATAATCTATTCATCAATTTTTAGAAAAATCATGTTAAAATGTATCAAATATGACACATTTGAGTGTCATATTGTGAGATATAGAGTGACAACTGCTATTTATATGCATTTTATGCAAGTAGTCTGCTATACTGGTAAAAAGATTGAATTACAAAAGCTGTCAGAATTTTATCTTACTGTAAAAAGCAATCAGTTGGGAAACCATTAAGTAAATAAACTTAAACTTAAATTAAGTAAATAAACGTCAAGCGTAATTGAAAAAAATAAGTTATGTGAACTTGACAAATCCACATAACTTAATTTTTTCAATTACGCATGCAGTTTATAACTTAATAAATTTAGGGCAACCGGTTTCCTCACCTATTTTAGGTTAAGTTAACCAATCACTTTTTACAGTAACAACAACAACTGCAACAAATATTAGAAAGCATATTTTGTTCTGCTCTACTGTAGGTAATGGATGGACACAGCTGCATGAAATAAAGTTAGATTTAGTTAGTCTGGTCTCATTGAAAACGTCAACAGAGAAAAAATATAATATGATTTACATAATCAGAATCAGTAATATGTGCAGCAGCCTAGAAAAAGAAACTGAATTTCTTTCATTGGATGAATTAATACATTTTGAAGACTTATTTTCCTTCGGATGAACGAATTCCTCCACATAAATGGGAGGTCAACAACAGAGATGTTGTAAATGTTATTGCAAGTAGATACAAATCCTTTTATTCCTTCAAACATTAATAACAGGCTGAGGTCATATTTTGAGAACTCAACCACAAACACTAATTCCACACCCCGATGACACTATTTAATATACTTTTGAAACCACAATTTTTTACATTCCAGTCAGATCACAAAGATCCTATAACAAACATAATCATGTTTTTATTAAGTCACATCTGTGCCTATTTTAATGGTGTGAGAGTTTATATTCTTAAGCCACGACTGCCTGTTTTCCCATGAGTCTGAGGGCAGAGAGGGGATTTCTGCATTCTTTAGGGTAAGTCTGAGAAACGGATCACCCCAAAATTAACCACTGCACCGAAAAGACTTACTTCAATGAGTCTGAATCATATTTCTTCCTCCCAAAACCCTCTTTAAAGACTTCACACAGTCCATATGTCATATGTGGCTGCAGATGTCAGAAAACATGTCTGCAAGACCCGAAGCATCAGACACATTTGAGCATGTGTTCGCTCTCACTATACTGTAATAAACCAAACCTATGATTACGGGTACTGGTCTTCAAGTCTGCATTCCAAGAAGCTTTTTATTTAGGCTGAATTCACACTCAAGGTGGATAGCGAGACTGAATTATGCAAAGCACTCTTTGCAAGGCAGACAGCCAGAGAGAGGTAATCTGCCTAAAGGAAAGATAACTGCCTAAACACTACTGAGGTAGTTATCAGTTAAAAGACACCAGGTGCCTCTAACCCGACTGTACACAAAACACCCAAAACATTACGTCTTCAGTGTGGCATATAAACAAAGCTGCCTGTACCGTAACCAAAACTACTTGCTTATGACCTCAAAATTATAGTGAGCGTTATCAATGTGTAAGCTACACCCAAACATTCATGCCATTCATCAACCTGAAGGGCTTATTAATGAGTTCTGCTAACCACTTAGCTAGTTGGTATGACAAACATTACAGAGAACCGAGCTTTAGAAATAGAATCCATTTCCGTTCTCATCCTCGTGCCAAATTCTCATTTGTAATTAAGACCTCGAGGTCTGTTTTGACTGCTTCTGCACTGATGCGTGAAATACAGTCAGACCACACAATGTCTGGGTCCGAAAGAGACTGGAAAATGACTAAAAAAGTCAAAAAACGAAAAACACATTAAAACACAACCGATCGCTCCCTTTGACACTTGACCTAGATGTATCTCGCAATGCCAGTTCCACCTCAGAGAGCCCAACAAAAACACTAGAGCTTTACCGAATTCAAAAACATCAGGCCACAAACCCACATAGTGGTTCGCCAGACAAATAAATGGTTGCTTGAGCAAAGCGACCGTTGCATGGTTTCTTGAAAGGAAGATGGCAATGTTTTTATTATGAGTCAGAGGGCCCTGCAGCTCCTCATATCTTTACATTCTCAAACCTTTTGAACTCTCGAAACTGATCATAGCAATAAACGGTCTGTATTTTTTCCCTGTTTTTGTTCAAGCTACATTCATATCGAACTTTATATTATCTGTCTCTAAGTAGAAATGTTTTTTTTTTTTACTCAAATCCAGTGGCATATTCTATGTCCGATTAAAAAAAGGTGGTGAAAGAAATGTTGCGCCAAATGTGTACAGTCCAACATCACAAAACTTATGCATAAATCCAACAGAAAAAAGTAGAACAAAAGGATCCGCACATAACGAATAAGGCAAAAGCTCTCCAACTGTTCGTTTATTACTTCAACAGAGGCCTCAAAAAGACATGCAAAAAAGTGCTGCGCAAAACGTTTTTGAGTGCCATATTCGATTAATAAAGGTAACAAAACTGTTCAGTGAAGTAAAAGGGCTTGCAAACTCATAGTGAAAGCTTCTGTTAGATAACGATCAGACAGGCTTCCTGCCAATTCTACAGAAATAACTCCTCTCATAAAGATGTTACTTTCACTAGCATTATCATCTTTGTAACATCTTTTGTGGTTACTAAAATGTTCTGAGCATTATTAGCATGTTGTTGTGCGTTTATTAAGGTGTTTTGAGCACTGTTATTGTTTATGTAGTTTGCGAAGTTACACAGTTCAATACTTTAGGGTTAGGGGTTCGTTCAAGTGAGGTACCAGATAAAAGTTTGAATATTTAATAAAAAGAAAGCAATGGCAAGGTTGCTTTTATGTTCAATTTGAAAGTAAACATCTAAGATTAGCATTAACACTAGTCACCGCTGTCATGCTAATCTTAAATGTTTACTTTTAGTCACTATATTAGCCCCTTTCACTCAGTAATCCCAGAACTAAATTACCAGAATGATTTATCGGTAAATACACAAATATGCTGTTTACAAAAGTAACAGTGTTCTGGCTTTTCATTCACACATCAACACAAAAATACTGGCAAATTCTGTAGTTATTGGGAATTATCTTTAAACGCAGAGGAGAGGAGAAGCGCTTTAGTTTTACAGTCTGGTCAATTTGACAACATGTTATTATTTACATCTGACAGCTGTATGGCATGATCACACTGAACGCATTTTTGCTCTTAAAAACGTGAGACGCGCATATCTAACTGCAGAGCCGTAGCGCTGATAATGATTGGAAAAGAAAGCAGGGTCAATAGCGCGATGCTGAAAAAGCGGTCAAAGATCTCCAGCTAGCGCATATTTACATAGAAAAACTATTAAAAAGCAGCTGAACTTTTATGATTGACCCAAAACGTTTTCGGACCTCGTATGTGCTCATACCTCTAATCTTCATTCTTTGTTCACACACAGCATCATACCGGTAATTTACTCTGTTTCAACTTCTCATACCGGTAAAATGCCAGAACTGAATTACTGGTAGATTTTAAAAGGTCCTGTTCACACATGATCTCCTACCGGTAATTCTCTTCAGTCAACTCTTTTGAGAGGATATAATTACAGCGAGCAAGCGCCTGCACACCACAGCAGTTCTCCAGGCCTCCCAGCCACTGGCTGGATCTGTAATCCCTATGAACATGTGCTCAAAGGAACTGAGGGACAATCTCCTAATCCAGCTATCAGATATCCTCGGCCATAGAGCCTTTACCTCACAGAGCAAAAATGTCTGTTTCAGGGATTCTCATGGAGGGTTATCAAGCATGCTGAGAGATGTCTCCTGGGTGTCCCACGTGTTGAACATTCATTCATTCAGCAGTTCATTTGTCTGTACATTTTTTTGTTGACTTCCTTGGCAAAGCTGCCAAGATGAACTCTCACCTGGATGACAACAAACAGTCAACTCATTTCAAGGTTTTGTTCCACATTTTAGAAACCAGCATACATTTGAAATAAAACACCAGGAGACGATGTTCTGCCAATAGCAAGGCTAAATGTTATGTGTGATCTCATTCTCTACATCCTACAAGCAGATCTTTCCAATGGCTCATTCTGGAAAATGTGATCTTTCTTTGGGCCCTTTTAACTTTCTTTCATCAGTGCCCAGCATAGGCTACATCTGCATAAATTAACATTTGACTATTTCCAATTGAAACAAAGATTGGGTGGGACTGTATCCTACACACACACACACACACACACACGCACGCACATACGCACACACACAACAGCCAGTAAGCTTTACTTAACACATCATCTACTTATTTCCTTCTGTCATATTTTACATTGGTTATTGAGGAAGCTGCATTATTTAAATGTTTACTTTTTAAATGAGAAGTTCAACTACAATCAAGGAGCTTGAAAAAGTAGTTAACTACCAAAAAGTAACTAAAACAGAAGGTGCAAGAAGGTATTCCCCAGCACAGACCATTACAGTCTTAAAAGTTATGTTGAACGGGGAGGGAACATTAGGAAGGAAAATTATTATAAAAGAGCTTGTTTTGATGTTAATGTTAACTAAACTAAAACTATTAAAAATAGTTTCAGAAACAAAATAAAATCTAAATATTCAATGAAAATGGAATTGAACTTTGAAAAGAAAATCAAGCAATGTTATGTTGTTACATTTTCACAAATAATTAAGCATAAAACCTTGTTACACTGGTTTACACTTTGTTACTGTAGTAATAACTATAAATTATGCACAATTACATGCAACTAACCCTAACCCAGTAGTAAGTATATGTAGTTAATTATTATCACACAGTAACACGGACACATCGAAATATCTCACTAAAATCATATGAGGTACTAAGCTTCATCTAATGGAATGAGAATTGTGCTCCCCCAAAGCTGGGATGAGTGTGTGAACTACTCAGGGGAAAGTGATCTTTTGGTGATTCTCTGATGCAAAGCAGAATGCAAATCAGTTAAACTCAAAGATTTCTCTCGGGGCAGGACAGGGCGGGATGGTGCTATTAACTGATAAACAAGTTTATTCACTCTAACATCTTCAGTTGAGCCAATCGGCCACTGGATTGTTTAACATCCTGCAAAGGTGCACGACAGGACAGTAATCAATTAGCCCCTTTCACACAGCAGTCCCGGTAAATTACCGTAAAATTACCAGAATGATTTATCGGTAAATACACAAATATGCTGTTTCCAAAAGTAACAGCGTTCTGGCTTTTTACAGGTAAGGGACATCCCAGATCAGCTCCAAAATATCAGTAAATTCTGTGAAGTCAGTCATCGGAAGTGATCTTTAAACGCCGCGTCGTTGCCTTCATCCGCCCACACAGAGCACATTACCGGTAATTTACCGGTGATGTTACAACTTCCCTTACTGGTAAATTGCCGGAACCAATTTGTCAGGATTTTTGAAAAGGTTCTGTTCACACATGAACTCTTACCAGTAATTTACCAGTAAAGACTGTATGTGTGAAAGGGGCTAATATCAACAACCAACTGTTATGAGTAATAAACCCAACTGCTTTCCTCCTCAAGGTTTCAGTTTTGACATGTCATCTTCAACGGACACAACAGACCGAACCTCCTTTAAAGGAAATGAGTCATGTTCACTTTAACTGGAGAGCTCAACTCTCCGGCCCTTTACCACAATGCTGTTTTGGTGTAGTTGTTCATTCTTGAGGTATTCTGGGGTATTCAGAGGCAACGTGGTGCACTAATGTGGGTTATACCTTGTTAACTTTCCCTTGTCCCTGCGCTGTGGTGGGAAAGAACACGGAGGTATATAAATCGCGACAGTGAGGGGGAATAAAGCTGACAAAATGGGTAAGAAAAGAGCGTAAGGCTCAGAATAAGCAGCCTTAGATGTTTCTGAATGGTGTGGGTATTAGAGAAGAGCAATGGGTGGAGTTTGAGAGAAGTTAACTGACAATCAAAGCCAGCACTGGAGGAATGCCTGCTTCTCCACACTGCTCTTAAATAAAGGAGAGGGGACAACAGGATTGAGTCTTTCAGAGTGGCCTGCTCCTTCCTGCTGGTGGAGAATGATGTTAAAAAGAGCCAGTGGGGTGTGAGGAATGGGTATGCAGACCCCCTGAAGACAGCTGCCCCTCTGTATGGATCTGAGGAATCTGCCCTGTCACCGTGACTCAAAATCTTTTCCATCTAGATGGAGTGTAAAGACAACTGAAATTGACCTTTTCTCTTCTTTATTCTTACACGGGCCGGATTGAATTTTGATATCGGAAAACATTTTTAGGTAACACTTTTCAATAAGATCTAATTTCTTAACAGTAGTTAATGCATTAAATAACATGAACTAACAATGAACTACATATTTCTACAGCATTAATTAACCTTAATAAAAATGTACATGTTCATGTTATTCACAGTGCATTAACGTTAATTGATAAAACTTTGGATCTTAAAAAAATTAAATGTTGAAATTAACATTAATGGAGATTAATAAATGCTGTACAAGTACTGTTCACTGTTTCTTTAAATTAACTAATTGAAACAAACCTTATTGTAAAATGTTAGCAGTTTTTATTTCCATTTGTAGTTCTTCAAACAAATTGTTAATTTATGCAAGAATGTGGTTTAAAAAATGTGGGGACTGGAAAAGTTCTCCAATATTGACAGCATAACAAAATGAACATCTACTAGGAAAGCCCCCAACAATTTCCTGACAAACTGAAATCATTTTTCAAGCAGATGGTTGCAGATGATAAAACCCCTGAAGATATATCACCTATGATCAGACACATTGATATGTCCACAAATAAAAGGCCCAACCGTGAAGCGAGGGGAAGCCACACTAAATGTGCTGGCATTAAGCCCTGTGTCTAATAAAAGCAAATCTGCTATGGAGGGGTGTTTCACAGGAGCCTGCATGGCATCACCCTCATTTCCATTCACTTAACCACTCCACTGCATTCGCAATGCATTCCTGAGGCTCAACAATAGGGGCCTAACTCAATTTCCAATTAGGCTGTGCAGAATTCCATTTGCGATCCCAGTTACGGAATAAACCTGTGGCATTTTGTATTAGAGGGAAAAGAGGTCCTGTGACACACACGCAAGAGTTTCATTTGTGTGGATTGGTAAGCTAATTTGTTTCTTTGATGCCTGTTCACATTTTGAGTTTGTGACTTTGTCTGGCTCTCAAAAAAAATATACGTTTTACATTTTTATGGATAATGGAAGGAGACAAGCAGGGTGTGCTCTGTGTAGAGATCCCTTGATTATGTGCTTTGTGTTTTCCCAGAAGTCCACCCTCTTCCCCTTCACGCACACACAGGGCCAGAGAGGCGGCGGCTGACAGGAAAGCCACTATGGTGGGTGTCTGTCCTGTTTGTGACACTGACCCCCTCCATGACTGAGGTCATAAACACAACACTGGGATTTCTGTTTTCCTAGCTGTCAGCCCCCAGACAGCATTCAATGCATTGCAATGCAAAAATCTTTAGGCAACATGTTAAAACGTAACACACAGAGCTCCAAACATTCGCACATTCAGAGAAATAAACAACAGTGAAGTTGTAGGAAATTTTGGTTAGATGTAACTAAAAGGCACATGAAAAATTTTGTAAAAAATAAAATAACTTTTAACTGTAGCTAATATATCTTTGTGTATGTAGGCTATGTATGAAAAACAGAATTTTTTAATTAAATGCATTATTAATGTAGTGAAATTCAAAACCGCATAGGCCTACTCTTAGTCTTCAGTGTTATATAGTAAGTATACAGATTTTCAGTAGCCTACGTAAACAATTCCCTATAGAATAGACCAACTACATGATATAATATGAGCAGTTAATATTAGATCTTTTTATGTGGAAAATTGCATCCCACGATGCAATGCTCTCGACCGTCCATTTCCAGTGTATTTGATGAATCTGTTGCAATTTTTTCCATCTCTTTCTTGACTCATTAGCCTACTTAATGAGACTGACAATCTATTATTATTATTTCACAACGTTTGATTAAAAGTTTTAAATGACTAGACAACTCACCGGAAACAGTTAAAGTATAAACATGATACGTGATGCCACGTGGCAACAATATCGAACAAATAGCGTTTGAAACAATATTGGAATAATAAACTGTTTCACTTACTGTTTTTTTTTTAAATACTAGGTGGTAGGCTAGTAAGCTGGTATAACCTACCCTTCAGAACTTGTCCATAGTAAAGTCCTCTCTTTTGAATGACACAATGCTGCCCTCCTGTGTTTAGGTTTATACGCTAGAACGAAGTCAACGGTGCGCTTAGATCCACAATATATATCTCTATATCTCTCTCTCTCTCTATATCTCTATATATCGTGACCTTAGAATTATAAGTTTCTTTCTCCACTTTTGGTCGAAATTGAGTTTTTGACATAATCTGATCCATTAGGTGTTCATTAATGCCTGTGTGGTGTTATTTTTGTATAAAAATATTTTGTTAGTAGTTATTAATAAAATAAAAAGGTTCCATCTCTCCATTGCCAGCTGGGATGTAAAAACTTTGATGCTCAATATCTCAGAACTACCCTAAACGGAGATAGAACCTTATAATTCTAAGCTCACGATATATCTCTCTCTCTCTCTATATATATATCTCTATATCTCTCTCTCTATATATATCTCTCTCTCTCTATATATATATATCTATCTCTCTCTCTATCTCTCTCTCTATCTATCTATGTTATGAAACTATATATGTATTTTTTTTAATATTTTTATTTATTTATTTATCTCTGTAGTCTTTGCTGTAGTGACACAGATGATGTCCATGGCCAGTTTGCTATTTTAAAGAGTGCGGCTTATGTGGTGTGATATAGCCTAATTACAAGTAAATGACAAGTAAGCTAAAGATGATTAAATAATTAAATGATCTTTCACACTTCTCATGATGTTGGATTAATCAGAACAAACACAATTATAATACTGTAATATAATTATACTCACAAATAAAAGTTCTGCAGCAGAGAGATCAACAAGCTAATAGTTAAACATAAGACACGTGTATCAGTTAATGTTAGGTTTAATCTTAAAGTTCAAGCTCAATAAAACATTTACAACATTTTAGTAACTGAAAAAGGTCATCCTACAGTGAAGTCATATAAAAACATCTTGATAAAAGACCAAAATCATTTATTCGCATGAAAGAGACAAAATATTTTGTGCTTGCTAATATGTCTAAAAATATGCCAGACTAAAAAAAAAAAAAAAAAAAAAAAAAGATAATTAAAAATGATCTGTTTGCACTACAACAATTCCATGTCCTTAATGGGCCATTTTCTTGCAAATATTTCCTTAATGTACTGTATATACATTATTTTTGCAGTATGACATTACCAAGGAGTAAATGGCGACATAAATTCAGAGATCGCATCATCACAAACGTGGTCATTTACAGAGAAAAATAAAGATACTCCCACAACGTCAGGCTCATGTTCACAGGTGTCTCATTTGGTTGCTCAGGCCACGCAGAGCTCATGAGAAAAAAAAAGTCCACTTTAAAGATGAAAAACATTTAGAGATTCACAGAAGGTACAAAGCTGTTGGTTATTGGCACAGTCAAGGATGTACAGACCTCGTTCACTGATAAAAAAAAAGAAGCATCAACCGAGAAACCAATGCAAGCGTCAGTAGCACACAACATGGCTCCATTCCACATTTATAGGATGACCATGCTTTGAGAAGCAGAACAAGAAAAAAGAAAGAAAATGAAATAAAACGCTCACAGTCAAATAATGAGCTCTGTTTGTTTATAGCTGTGATACATCCCTTTAATTCTCCTAACCATGAAGTTCTTGCTTGTTTTCATAAAAGTCGGGGAGTCTGAGCAACTTTGTCACATTGGCATTTGTTTTAAGTCCCACATCCCCATCCGCATTTACAAAGCATGCATGCAATTCTGCATTCCCACACGACTTTCTGTGAGATGGAAAATCAGGACTCAACAATAAGAATGACCCACTCGACCGGGGTCAGCATGAAACTTCACTTATGAACCTTTATCATTATTCATTTAGAGCTGTCATTATTCACAGCTCTAAATGAATACATACATACACACTTCATATTTAATGTGAACAATATCTAAAATGTAAATATATATTAATGAAAAAACATAATTATACACACATATCTTCATTAATTTTGGGTGGGGCAAGTGAAAATGTTGGACTAATAAAAACGTATTGTTGAGCCCTGAATATGTGGTGAGGACATGACATGGACTAGGTGTCCGGAAATCCAGACGTTGGCAGTATGAGGGAAGAATGTGGTCCTGAGGTGTGTGAATGTGAGACAGATGATGCCCATGGTATGAAAACATTGGCACCCTTATATGAGGTCCAGAGCACCAGAGAGAGGTCTTTTGAGGAGACAGGGAGTCCAACCGGATCAGATGCCAGCTGTTGGCCTTGTCTCATGTGCGTCTGTGCTCTCATCAAGGGGAAAATATTCAGTTTGACAGCACATCACTTTTATGTCTTCTTCAGGGATGGCAAGATTCCTCTCAACTCTGGGAATGGAAGCAATTTGTGGTACAGAAGCAACAAGCCCAGGAAATTGTGGGCTTTTGAAAGTCACACTGAATTACAGCAAAAGTTACTGAGGCTTGCGGTCTCTCTTCAGTTTCTTTGAGAAGAAGAAAAAACAAGACAGGCCATTGATGACTTCACTTCCTGCCATATTGGTGTCCCCCCTCCCTGAGGACTCCACCGATCAGCAAAATTAAGGTTCAGATGTTCAGTTTACATTGTGTACAGTACAATGAACTCCTCTCCCAGCCTCTTGCCTGGAACTGATGAGCGATGATGAATCATCTTTGAGCTGGTCCCAGTGTCTCCGTATTTGTACAGTATTAGGACAAATGATAAGGTCCCAGCATCAGCCAAAGCAATTTTAGATTTTTGCTGAATTCAGATTAAATGGAGTTGAAAATATTCAGACGCAAATGCAGTTCGAGGTTGTCCAGATCATCAGCGTTTGGTCAAAATCCAGATCATCAGGGTTTGGTCAACAATCTGAAATTCTCTCAATTTCCTCTTTGTTAGGCTGGTTTGTCTGGCTCCGTTTTTCCAGGTTTTCCAGCAATGGCAGTGGATATAGCCCAGCTAAATGAGTAGTTTGTTTAATGCAGTCCATGTATATTGAGAAAAAAAAAACCCAACAAGGATTTCATTAGCTACACGGCATCTACAAACCTTAATTTCACACCAAAAACTCAAGCCTTTAAATGAGATGAAAAGATCCATTCTTCCCACAACCAGCGTATGCTACAGATTTAGGCCTGAAACGTACTATACACAAGTACAGAAACGTAAAAGCTAAACTAAAGTTTGCTAAAGCGAGCATTCGTTTTTATCTTATTTCAAATTTTTGTCTTTAAGATCCATTACTCTCATGACAAAGCAACTTTTTGAAGAGAAAGTTGGGCTGTTTTCAAAATCACATAATTGAACATTATTGAGTGTACTCATTCAATCCCATAATGCACTGCAATCGATGTACACTCAACAGCTGGCCACTAGAAAACAAGCACAACAAGCGTCATGCCAAATGAACTTCGGCATCTCGACGCACTTTATGTGCACTAAGTGTCCAAATTCACTCTTCAATTATTCACTTATGTTAGTGGAGTATATTAGCAGTCAGTAGTGAATGAGTGTATAGGAGGGAATTTCAGAAACATCCTTACTCAGCTAGCAACCTAAATAAAAATAAAATAAAAAAACACATCTGGCTCTCTATCACCCCCTTGAGTATGAAGGTTAGTGCCACAGGATGTACAATACATTTATACTGCATTTCTGTACTAGCATAGAGCGTGTTTCTGGCCTTATTTCTCAAACCATTTCATTGCTATCCAAGCCAAAAATAAGAGAAACCCTTAGACTCTTCCTTAGAGTTCTAAGGAAATTCTCAATGCTCAAGAGTTTCTCACGCTATTAAGATTAGATTGGTCCAGTTATATTACAGTAGATGCCACTGATGTTAACTGTATAGAGTTGGACGTGGCAGTAGGTCTTGAAAATGGAGAAGGTCACATTTCTTCAAATGACCAGAGGACAGAGGCCAATCAGGAATGTAGGGTTATGGGCATTAAACCCTGTCCAGTTCTTCAGTTCTGGACCTTTCTGAACCTCTGGCAAGAGCACCACAATTGAGCAAGGGCAGCATGGATCAACACACACGTCACTCAACGTATCTGTACGTAATGTAGTTCATACTCATCACAGATGCTCACACACACACACACACACACACACACACACAAACACTCAGGGCTGAGAGTAACCCTTCTGTTGCCGCCACGCTGAACTAGCTGCCTGAACTGAACCGGCCAACTGGAAACAGCACAAGAGGCCTCTGGAACATTCCTCTGACAGCAGTATTTACATGATGCAAGGACGTCCTTTATCAGCTGGGTAGGAGAGCACGCATCAAAGATCAACATGGCTAAATGAGTAGGCCTGGGGTGAAACTTGTCTGGGCTGTGGGAACAAGACGTGGATGAGGGGTAGCTTTAGACTGAAGGGAAAGGAGACAGTGTTCCTCTAGTTTGCTGCGGAGCTGCTGTTGGGGTCGGGTCGGGCGTTTGCCAGGTACTTTGCCCTCATGCTGGATGTGTACTGGAGGGAGACAAAACAAACAAACATACAAAATCATTTGGATTTTAGACTTAATTTGGCTTTTACACAAAGAACAGCCACTGATATTAAAACTGTGGCCAAATACCAAAAGAAAAACTAAAATCAGTCATTTTAAATGCCACGAATGCATTTAGGCATTATAACGTTATAATGTGGAGAATAAAAAATGGATTTTCACTCTGAGATTCGCTCGTTATTAAATTATTAGTGATCTTAAAGAATGACTGGTAATCTAGATGTAAAATTAGAAAATTAAGATATTAGCACACATAATTAAATAACCAATACTGATGCCAACAAACTATAAAAGGTCTGTAACATCAGCTAATAACAAATGGCAAAAAAAATATCTTATAAAAAGTATCTTTTGCTGTAGTGTGTCAGTAGGGAATATCAGTTTACATTTCCAAACATCCCTTTTGCCATTAATTGTAATAATCCAGTGAGATTTTTGTATGCACAAGGAGTCTGAAAACAGCCGGTATGATCCACACAGAGATCTCATCTCACCATCATACAACAAAAGTAATAAATAACTGGCTTAAAACCATTTTTTGGGGTGAAAATACTAACGTGCCTTGGACTTTTTAACAATACTGTATAATGCATGGTTTCCAAAAGTTATGATTAGATTGCAAATTTACCTGTAGCCAAATAAACCAAATAAACCCCCCCAGAGTTGTACTTAAAGATTTGATATCCTTGTTTTGAGACAATTACAGTGTTAGTTAAATTCACAATTGTTTGCAGCACTGTTCACTTTTGAGTGAATCACACATGGTGGATGTTAATAACAGTTGTAAAGTGCTAAATAATCAAATAAAATAACATATAATATATCATATAATAATACAACTAATAAAAAAAATAATAATAAAACTGCCACAGCACACCTAGAATCATTTAGACAGCCTTGTAGATGCAATGTTATTGGGTTTGTAAAAAGCACACTATTGCAAAAATTGCAAATTTCAACTGTTCACTAAACAGCAAGCAGTTAAACTACACTATGAAACATACAACTAATGTGACTTAGTCAAGAATGAAGAGACATATTCCTTTATACTTCTAGTCCTAAAATGCCCCAAAACTAATGTAAAGCCACTTTTGCTTCCATTGAGCTAATTTTATTCTCACTGAAGTCTTTGACTGTGGCATGAATGTACTCTGTCTGCCTATAACATTTGCAAAGTGGCTTGTTCAAACTTAATATAGTTCTCAATATAGTTTAGAGCATAATAACTTCTTCCTTCAGCTGGAAAAATCACCACGCTCAGTCACGCACGCTTGTTTCTAAATGAACGAAAAGCCTGTCCAATCTGTGCATTCAAGTCCAATGTACACTGATTCTCAACAGTGACTGGAGCTGGCAGCACTTAGTTAAAACTTAAATTTGAACACGACATGAGGCCGATACTGACTCCAGTATTAATGCATCCCTAATAGGACTACTTATGCACTTTTGAAAGATAAAAAGTACTAATCAAAGCCTGACATGCCTACTGTTGCAATCTATCGAGCTACATGAAGTTACTTTCGTTCACAAGACTTAACGGGCAATCACACTGAAAGAGTTTTGCAATGGCAAAGCGATAAGAAGTCGATCATTTGTTATAAAGACCAATATCTCTGGAAAGTTAAAATGCTCGTTTGTTGATATTTCTTAAGATTTACCATAACCTATTTGATTTGTTCATGATAGTTGTTAATCTCTAATGATAAGATGCTTATCAGTTTGTGGTCATAGGTTTATATTTTTTTTAAAAAACAGTAAATTGCCCCAACTCTTGATTTTTTTTCTCCATTCACATTTGAATATTCATTACTCTGTATAATGAGAGCGTTGTAGGTCTGTGTTTTATTGGTTGTTGTATCCCTTCTTCCCACTCCCTTTTCCACAGCTTTTCATGCCCATTTCTTGAATGTTTTTGTCACTTTAAAGTCACCATGAACATTCTTACATTTATGGATTATTGCAGCATTTATTTTAAATGATTTATCCGTGCACTTTTTTTTTTTTTTTTTACTGCCCTTGTAATCTTTAATCAAAATAACTACCCTTTGCAGCAACGTCTCTTCTCTTCTCTGATGACGTGTTTACAGGCGTAAGGGCGGGCCAACCTGTCACTCACATGACATCACAGCAGCAAACCACAACAATCCAATCAATTCCCCATGGACAAAATCAAGTCCCGCCCAGTTTTTCTTGTTCAAGAAGCCGTTTCACTCAGATATACGTCACAATAGACTATTGTAACTTCCGTTTCATGACGACTTTAAACAGTGCTGATTTTTAGCAACATGACTTCCAGGGACCATTATAAAGAAGACAGAGTTCAAATTTATTCAAACTAGACTTGAATCTATTAGCACTGCGGCTCAATGACCTCCGACGTTTTAATAACTGTCAGTGTGAATTCACCTTTAGGATGCTAATCATTAGCTAAACTAAATTAAAAAGCGGTTCTCTCCCTTAATGTCTGTGTTAATGCATTTATCCCTCTCGGTGTTCTTGGAAATTGGATTCTATGTCAGATACATGAAGAGTTAATACTGGTGGAGGGAGAACATGCTGCCCCACAGATGACAAGACCAGGGAAGCACACAACAGAAACACCAGGGGCGAGGGCAGCTTGCTTGGGTCGGGATGAAGGTGGTTTGGGGAGGAATCACGCTGTTGTTTTCTTGTTTTTGTAGGGAGGGAGGTGGGCCAATAAGTGGGAGTGGGGCATTTGAGTACCTGTTGGAATAGCTGAGGCCGTTACCAAAACGAGCGGGAACTCTCCGATGGCTTTAACTGCCAGCTGTGACGGCTGTTACTGTCCGTGGATGTCAAATACAACTGTGTGGATTTGCAGAAAAGAAAACGACAAGAAACTGTAGAGCAGATAGACACCACTGACATCTCCAGCTCAAGAAACACGTACACATGAACTCCCAACACACACACACACACACACACACAAACCAACACACAGGGTCTAGAGGACACAAGACCAGACACAAAGGTGTGAGGGGACACAGGTACACGGTGTGAGTGGGAATAACTTACACCAGCAAGTCCAGATAATCTGTAGCTCGCCTACACTACAGGTAAACTACAAAGTATATGTACATGAAATTTAGATTTTGTTTTACTTTACTAATGTTAAACGAGCAATAATTGTTAGCAAGACACAAAAACATTGCCACTCACCCAAAAATATACACTAATCTGGTAAGCAATCTGATAATGGTCTCAAATTCAATCGAGTTTCTCATAAAAGCGGATTCTCTTCCAGTGGGATGCATGACTCTAACGAGAAGCAAATATGCCAGTAAAAGTGTGTTCATATTGGTGAAATTTCAGCAATGTCACATACAAAAAAAGTTTTCTGTTTGTCGGCATGGCAAATCTGTGTCACCAACTTGAACCTGTTGCAAAATGAGCATGGGGAAATGTTTCACCATCAAAATTCCAGCTCACGTGGAATCCTATTGAAAATATTGTCATAATTGAACAGTGTTGGGACAACAGATTACTTTTTTAAAGTAACTAGTAAAGTAACGCATTACTTTAAAATGTACAATAAAATATCTGGTAGATTTTCAGATAAGTAGTATGCAAGTACATTTTTTCCCACGTGTATTGACTGACAGCTCTCCTGTCCCCATGTTGAGAGAAATCATAAGTTACGAGGCGTTGAGTGAACATGATGCTTACTGTAGTTCTAGACTAAATGTGAGCAGGCATTTACTCACCTCACTTGCACAAAAACAGGTTTAGTATTCCTCAGAATTAATAAAAGCAGTTAAATGCAAACAAAATATTAAATATTACGCAAACCTGCATTAATTAAATAATAAAAATATGATCCAATTCAACCATACTAATAAGCAAAAAATTACTTTAGATAAACTAAGAGTGCTAAACTTTTTCATCTGCAATCCAACAGCACAGCAGAAAGGTTTGCTTTAACTCTGCCCTCTACTGTACAGGCGTGAATTTGCATTTCCTTCAGCCTGAGGCTTATTCATTTCACTTATGGTGTGAAAGAGCCTTTTTTTGTTATTAAAAAACAAACAAGCAAGCCTAGGTGAGAAAAAGCAAAAAAGTAACATGCAATTAGTTACTTTTATAGGGAGTAACTCAATATTGTAATGCAGTACTTTTATAAAAGTAACTCTGCATTTGGATGCGTCTGAAAACACACGTCATTATACTGACTTTAACATCACGTATGTACAGTGCCACCTAATGTGTGCAGTTGTAATGGTGGTAGGCTAAGTGAACTCAATGGGAATGTTTATTTTGGTGCAAAGGAAAATCTATTTTATAATGTTTTTACAAGTCAACAAGGAGGTGCAGAACACTTACTCAACTAGTTAATTATGTGCACACATTCTTAGCGGGTATCAGTCCCACCAAATCAACTCCCTGACGGGTTTGTTTCTGTCTAGCATGGTTTGTTTTGTTGTTTTGTAGACAAGAATGAAACTGCCAAAACAGTGTCTGAACTTCAAGCTACATCCTGTTTTTACTTTTTGCCGCAGAAAAAGTCCAGAAAGAGTGCTGTCGTGTCCATGGTGCTCTCTTACATTTGCATTGCGCTCCAGTTCTTATTTTGGAAGAATCATATTGATCGGCTGCCAAAGTAAGGTGTTAAAAACACACGAAAGGTCTAAATGTCGGAGGCGCTCGTTTAATCAATCATCTCTAAACGTCGGGCGTGACAGCGTGATTTCAACAACAACAGGTGACCGTGTTGACATCTCGCTTCCGTTACCCAAGTGTTTCAGGTTGGTAAGTGAGCAGCTGGCTCAAAATCTCTCTTCTCCTTTTCCTCAAACATGAAAAATCAATGCGACATCGATCTATGACTATAAATCTCCAGTTTTGTAAGCTTGGTCAAGCAAGGCAAGAAGTGTTGCCCAACAACAGTTGGCTTTAGAGGTCTGTGGTCGGTTCTCTCTTACTCAATCATCCACAAAGACTTGATTTACTTGCACAGAGTTCAGGGCTCGCCTCTTTGTAATGACTTGCTGTGTACAGTGACGAAACTACAGTGGGGGAGATCACTGATTTACACAGGCAAACTATAAGAATGTGCGGTAACACTATTTTAAGGTGACGTAGTTACACGTTAATACATGTACTTACTATAGTAATAACTATAAATGATGCATAATTACAAGTAACTAACCCTAAACCAAACCTTAACCCTAACGGTAACTCTACAGTAAGTTCATGTAGTTAATTATTATTACTCAGTACTTATTTGAGTAAGTACAATGTAACTACGTCACCTTAAAATAAAGTGTAACCGAATGTGCTATTTATGGTGACTATTTAAGCATTCAGGCTGTCAAAATGACTCTGTGATTTGTGTGTGTGTTGGACGAGTGCAGATACTTACAGATGGAGGAGGAGATTCTCTCCCGATCAGAGGAGTGTTCTCACAGCGAGGGTTCTGGAAGTTTGCATTCTGGGTCCTGGAAATGAGACACGCACACTTTACAAAGATCCAAAACACTCCTGCATCAATGTTACAGATCAATTTAAAATTTATTGTACTCTCTTAATTACACTACGGTTCAAAAGTTTGGGGTCGGTAAGATTTTCTTTTCTTTTCTTTTTTTCCTCTTTTTTTTTGAAAGAAGTCTCTTTTGCTCACCAAGGCTACATTTATTTGATAAAAAATACAGTAACAGTCATATTGTGAAATATTATTAAAAGTTCAATTAATTTCAATATATTTTAAAATGATTTGGCGCATTATTATTATTATTATTATAAAGTTTGAAAACTGTGCGTGATTTGTATGCTTAATATATTTTTTAGGATTCTTTGATTAATTAAAAGTTCAAAAGAACAACATTTATTTGAAACAGAAATATTTTGTAACATTATAAATGTTATTTACTGTCATTTTTGATTAATGCATTACAGGCAAAACATTTTTTTTATTAATTTCTTTACCTCACTTTTGTTACTTTTAATAGAAATGTGTCATATTGCACTACTTCAATTTTTATAGAAAACAAAGGGGTTTTATAGATTACATTGCATTCTCTCTCTTCCTGAACAGTAGTACTGCTAGTCTTGTGTTTTTAGGTAGTTTTTGCTGTTTTTTCACCCGTAACATTCTGCCAGGTACCCCACACCCCTCTCCTAGCCCCTGCATCACCCCGTTCCCCCATCACTCCTCCAGAGACACACAGCTGGAGAGGAGCAGCTGTTTGAGGTTCTCTCATCCTCAGTTCAAGACACCACACATATGGAGCAGTCGATGGCAGCGCACACCAGATCCCTAACAACGTTCAGTCCTGCTCGTGTGCAGCACATATGGTGTGAGAGAGAGACAGGCAGGGCAGCGATCAGCTTGAATGGGATGAAATCAGCCAACTATTTTTTTTAGGATGGATGAATACTGATTCCGTTTATTTCGGTGTCTGATAACTAATATGTAGAACTAAATTGTTGTTTTATATCTGATCTTTATATCTTTGACAGAAAATAAATCATTATTATAAAAATAAAAACATAATATGTATTATGACTGTCTTAACAATACCAATATTTTTTATAAATAAAATAGTACTTGTTACTATAAACAAGACATTTTTATAAAACTATTACTACTATGACCAATAATAATAATAATAATAATAACTATTATTATTATTATAATATAACAATATGGTTTTAATTATTATTATTATTATTATATTATTATTATTATTATTATTATAATATATATAATATATAATATAATATATTATTATTATTATTTATTATTTTAAAATCTAATAATAATAATAATAATAATAATTATTATTATTATCTTTAAGTGGTAAAAGTATAATAAATAATAACATTATTTTCATAAATATAATAATACTTGTTATTATAAATCACGAATTTGTATACAACAACTAATACTACCAACAAAATTATTACTACTACTACTACTACTACTACTATTATAATTATATATAATATAATTATAATAACTATTATAATACTATATAAATATTATTACATAACTATATGGCTATGATAATAATTATTATTAATTATACAACATCATATTATACTACTACTATATTTCTATAACAAGAACAATAACTACAATAATAAATAGGTAGAATTATGATAACAATAACATTACTTTTATCATACAATATAATTCATATTATTGTGCTACTACTATATTACCATAACAAAAATAATTAATACCAATAATACCACTATTATTATTATTATTATTATTAAGCATCATCATTGTTGTTTAGTGATCTAAATAGTCCCAAATACATTTTCATTTATTTCTTTAGGTTCTGATCAAATTGTTTTGCTTAAATGACTATTTTTCTCACATATAAATGAATGGTGGCACATGTAAGAATCAAAAAGCGATCGAGTAGAAATGTGGGGATCAGTAAGAAACATTGTTCAAAGTGATTGAGCTATTTCTACACACACCCCATTGAATCCTTCACAGGAGGGTAAAGGTGACCTGAATGTGTTCAAAGACTGTGCATGGGTTGTTGATGTTGTGAGTGTGTGTAACTCACATGTACTCAGTAACGGGAGCGTTGCTGACAGTGTGTGCTCCTGCAGGGATGCTGGTCTCGCTGCCGTAACTGCTGCCGCAGCTGTAAAGGCTTGGCATGTGCACTCGGTACAGGTTATCATGATTCTGTCTGCCTCCATGAGCCACGGACTCCTCCTCACTGTCTTCTTCAGGCCTGTTCGCACAAACACACACAACATACAAATTACTCCTCGCATCAACTGTTTTTATATTCAAAGTGACTCAATACCGGGACAGATCCATCAGATCAAACTGGGTTGAGCTCAGTGGTGATAATTCATAGATTTCACAGGACATCCTTTCCCACATCTTTGTTGTTTAGTCTTTCAACAGAACCCAATGCCACGCAAGTTGTGAATTGCTGTGAAGTCGCCTCACTGAAAGTGCGAGCCATGATCGCGGTGGGAGTGTGAATTGGAGTAAAACTGCCAGTTAGTAGTGTTAGACACTGCAGATAGCAGACAAGCACTGCCAAACTTAGATGGGGCCCTCAAGACATTAGAGGAAGCTGTCTTCTGTATACAAAAACAAGTGAAGTACTCTCTGTAGATTAGCACCAGCAAGAACAATGCTGTGCCTACAGATAAGCAGAGGAAACATACAGAGAAAGTTCTCAATGTCCAGAACAGAAGTAGGTGACAAAAACATTGACTTTTTATTAGAAATAAAGTTTTCCTGATGCTTAAAATTAATATTAAATGACATATATACAGTATACACACACACATTTTTTTTGTGAAGATTAATACTTAGGCACACATTAACTTTTGAACGTCAGTTTATATTTCAAATAAATGCTGTTCTTTTGAACTCTCTATTCATTCCAGCTTAAACAGTACCACCCTTTTCAACTTTGATAATAATAATAAATGTTTCTTGAGAATCAAATCAGCTTATTAGAATGATTTCTGAAGGATCTGAACTGTAGTGTAACTTCACACATCACTGCTCTACAGTATAACATTTCTCAGCTTTGTCAAGTCACTGAACATACCAAATTAGCAAACAACAACAATTCAGATAAATGGATGACTCCATTAAAAATAGGGAAGAAATGATGAATCATATTCAAATATTGAGAGATATGTCCAACTCTGCATTAATAAATTCTCTCTGATGTTCACCATTAAAGCATCACACTGTGGTATGGACAGCAGAGGGCGATCTCAGCTGTGTTTCTGATGACACACAGGCATGTGTTTGCCATCCTAAATCTGATTTGTTTCAGCCACAGAGAACAAGACAGCAGTGTGTGATCCGCTCTTCTCCATTTCCTCTTCAGAGGGAGGACATATTACCATTTGAGGGAAAGCTTGGAATCACACAAATACCTGCATCAATGACTGTATTACACTTAACAGTCTGTTCTCTTGTGTCTGCTGTGATTGCATATGATCGGGAACAGAATGGGATGCATCAAGAGTGCTTTAGCTTAATGGATGTGAATGAAAAAGCTGATGGAAACACTATCAGCAGGACTGTAAAACAGTGTGGCGCTATACAGATCTGGGTCGCCCCCTGCTGGTCATTGGTAGTACATAAAGTTTCATGAATTGTTTAAGAATTAGATTTTATTCATCACTATTCATGCACAATAGTTTAGCTTCTGTACTAGTGTAGCTAACACTTAAAACTTAGCATTATCATTGGTATAAAGTGTGGATGCGTTATGTCCACAAAGGTGAGCTTATCAGAAGTGATCCAGTGCACAATATGAAGACTTGTTTACGCCAAGTCATAGTTTTCAGTACTAGGTTTAACGACAAAAATAATATTTATACATTTTTTGTTTATATGCAGAAAGAAAAACATGACAACTGTATAATAATCAGATTTTTGTTTAACACTTTTGTGCCATTTATTTGCAGAAGATCATGTTGTGGGTCAATTTGACCCATTTCGATTTTTGATTTGCCAGAAATAGCCTACTTGTTAACCTATGATGTCTTTTATTGAAATTGTGACATTTTTAATTAAGGGTCATGAACAAATGTGCAAAGTCTCGACTCTCTCATATGTTGTGGAAATGTGTGTACAATTTCTTTATGGTTAATTTGAGCGTATATTGCATATCCTAAACACATTTTAAAATAAATTCAGTTTCTCGACTACACTGAGGACATTTACATTTATGCATTCGGCAGATGCTTTTATCTGAAGAAACTTCCTTTCTTTTCCACACTCCTTATTTAAAATTTGTAAATGTTTAAAAATAAACACAGTTTACACCAAGTCATAATCAGTTTGTGAAAAAATAGCTGTTAAATACAATTTTAAATATATATTTTTTGTAAAGTGAGTTTAAAATGCTAAAACTTAACTGTGTTAAATGATTGAACCCAGATTTTTAACCTAATACAAGGGGCACTGTCTTTTTTGTAACATGTGCAGGTGGATTTACAGCCTAAGAGAAGTCACCCATCATTGATTTATAGACATAGAAAGACAATGCACTCATATTACTATGAATGGGAGAAAGTGCAAAGCGCAATATGGCGGAATAAGTCCCGCCTTCTGAGTAAAAGAGCCAATCGCCAGCTAGTTAGGTCATCGCATCACTGCAGCTGCCATTAGAAGAAACTCCTGTTGCTACATTTGCTGGACCAGCCTGGAAAATGCAGTCTGGTGTCATGATTTGAGAGTTTAGAAACAATTTATGAGACGGTTGTCGTCAGATTTCATTGGTGATTTCAAATGAAAATTATTTGAAATTTAATAGTAAGCTTGGTGAACAGCTTTGATTTGATGAATTTGATGTTTCCCCATTCAAAGAGATAGGAGCTGCACTTCCATTACTGAAATAGCTGCCCGAGAGGAGTTTCAAAGATGGCCGCCGATAGAAATGACTTGCCTTAAAGGGACTTTGGCAGTATTTAATTGGTCATGTGACCAACATGTCTGCCCCCATGAGGGACCCACTATGGTTTAAATTAAATTTTTAATTCAATGGTTTAATTAAACGATAATTATTTATATTTGAATGCAGATAACCGATTAGTCTAAATCCAAATTTGTATATAGGTTTTGAGAGCATAACAAAAACAAAAGTCTCACTATGTCCCAAGCACACGATTATAATGATGTTCTCATTACAATGTTATGAAACCTATATGACAGACTTGCACTTTTCAACATGTTGCACTTAATTGTATTTTCCTTTTGTTTGATGTCAATAACATCATGGCGAACAGAGCACATCTGAAGTGTCTCAGCTAAAGGAAATAATACATTATTTATCTGCTTTAATATATCGGCCATTAATATAAAAAATGATATATATATATATATATATATATATATATATATATATATATATATATATATATATATATATATATATATATATATATATATATATATATATATATATATATAGGCCGACACGGTGGGCGATATATCGTGCATCCCTAGTTTTAATAAAGTCATTTTTATTAAGCTACTAATGTGACTGCACATCGTTTTAAGCTATTTACTATTCATTTTTTAATCAGGAAAAAATTTCTAAGTGCACCTTTAATGCCAACAAAAAGTTATTTGAATATAAAAACGCATGCAGCGACTTTTCCCAACACTCCTCGACACTGCACTGCCTGCCACAGCCTGTCTAAACTCATATTCAGAAACTGCTAATTATCTATAATGAAGAGGTAGCGTGAATTGCTGTGTATCATGAGACGTACACTTATGAGTGTGGTGATAATTACATAATGCGCCTAAGCTGGCGTCTTTGTCTTTTCTATCTCTCCCAGTGTAATCCTGTTTGCCTGATGCAAGCCTGTCCTGGCAGAGCAACTGCATGGGTCTAGGCCGGGGAATTATTACATTTTATGTAATTATGGGAGGAAGATGTGAGCGATTCCCACACAGAGCGCTTAAAGGGAAGGAACGGGGGGGGGGGGGGGGGGGGGGGGGGGGGGGGAGATGGAGCGAGGCAGCTGTTTCCGTTTTGCTTTTGACCGAAGAGTGTGATGGGAACACGAGGTGTCTGACCATAGTCTTCACAACAATGCCCACGGATACACAAACATACCACTAACCATTTCCACTGTTGTTTTATCTTTGGTTTAATCCTCTTGAGTGTATTTAACTACAAAAATTGGGATGTTCCACTGAATGAATGTGTCATACCAAAAGTATGCATGGGAAAAGAACAGTAAGTTTTATGACAATAACAAAACTGCACATTTCACGGTAAAGCAAAATACAAGCCAGATAATGCGGATTTAATGCGTATTAGTGATATGAATACAGAAATATATAGCATAAGGTCACTAACAGATACATACTGTCATTATAAAATGGTAGGTAGATATAACACTGAGGTAGACAAGCACCTCAATTTTTGCTTGGCTTGTTTGTTACTATGAGACCAACAGTTGTTTGTTCCACTGGAATACCACTTCTGGACACATTACACAAAAGTTCATATCTTTTGGCAGTGCTGGGTAAATTATTAATAAATTGATTCCAAATTACAGACAAAAATTGTGGTTAGTAATAGGATAATATTGTAACATACTGATATAAAAATACAAAGAGAAAGAAAATATATGAATTTCTTTGTTATCAACAACATGAAGTGCATTACATATTATATCACATCAGGGTTTCCAAATATTTCTATATAAAAAAAAAATCAAAATACATTAAATAAAAGAATTTTTTTTTTTTTTTTTAATTACTCTTTAAAAAAAATTACCACCAACTTCAGAGAATATTTTAAGATATGTCAGTGCAAGTTGCTTTTAGTTGAAACAGCTCAAACATGCATTTTAGTCTGGGACAAGCTTAAGTCTTGTCTGTGAAAATAATTACTTAATTCAGTACTTAATTTTTGGAATCTGATTATGTAATCCAGATTACATTACATTAGAGTTCAGTTACTACCCAGCACTGCTTATTGGTTGGTGATTCCTTTTCCACCAAACAAAGGGTTTTGATGTTCTGAGAACCTATTCTCATTTAAAATGAGACAATAAAATAAGATAAAACAAACATTAAAACAAAACAACTATAAACAAACAAATTTTAATTTAGCCCCTTCTTTGAAGAAACAGGGCTACGCCACAGTCAACAAAACCCTATCCGAGGTAGACTAATTTTAAAAATGTGATTTCTAGATATGGGAAAAGTCATGTAAATTAATAAATCTTACTCCATGGGTAATTCTGTTTACCTAGAAATGTAAACATTGCTTAGTTATGCCAAGCTATTTAATATTTTATCAGGTAGAAACTGTAAAAATATTTTCCATAAACTTTATCTAGTAAATCACAAACAACTTGAAAATGTATGGGCTCTTTGAATATTGTTGTGGTAGTCAAAAAGGGTGGGAATCACTGATTTTAAGCCTTATTTACATTTACACAACTTTAGCAACTTATTCACACAGATTGATTATTGACTATAAATAAACTATTATTTTTATTGTCATAATATCAGTTTATTTAATTAAATTATAATTAAACGTAATAAACATTACTTGGGCCACTTATATATATATATTTTATTTTTATTTTTATAAAGATCTCACCTTTTGCCATGCCATGTGTGCGGCACACTGCAGATGACAGAGGTGAACATGAGAGCTGTGATGAATGAGAACAGCACCAGGTAGATCAGACCCTCCAGCCCATCATAACACACTCCGGTCAATGCCTGCACATAATCCTGCACAGAAACAGACAGAAGCAGCATTAAACGCACAATCCCAGCACTGCACGCAAACACTGCCTGTTATTAAACAGATGAAAATTCGGTCATTAACTCACTGCCATCATTGACTTTCTTTCATCGGTGGAAGCATAAAAGTAGCATATAGGTTTTGAATGACATGATGCTGAGAAAATATTATTCACACAACGGCAGTAAATCACAATTTATTGATCCTCCCTAATTCTTTTTTCCCATCTTTTCCATTTTCCTTTCTAAAAAGCCTGTCACTTCTATATGTTCAGGAAGTCTTATTGAATTGCACACACAGACCAGCCACTGGTCATGTGCCTATAATTACATGAAAAATTGAGAGGCTACACAGACACAGCATTTGACCACTGAATTCACATAAACCATTTCACTTTTAAGAAGCGCTTTCTCAGCATTGCCACATTGCATATCTAATCAACTCCTGTCGAACACATTAATTATTATGTGAATTATCACTCAGCAAGTCATTTAATTACGTATTGGTATTTTGGATTTATTTTAAATATATTATTTAATTGCAGTTCCTTCATGAACCTCAGTCTGGGAAACTCTGATTTAATGTGATGTTTAATTCACTTCATGTAGTCGATAAAGAATGGAATATATACAGTAGTCAACATTTGAAGTGGATCAAAACCTTTCATCAAAGTTATACATGAATTTTGAACAACACCCGTTCTTTTCTTAGGACAACTTTGATGAATTTCTTTGATCCACTTCAGCACTGCTTGCATGAACCAAACGGATACAGAAACCAGCCTATCTCTGCTGGGTATGTGAATAATAAAAACAGAAGATATGATAACATCCAGTGCTAGACTCTCTAACTGAGAACTTCCTGCAGTAGATGGCACCACATGCTGCAGAGAGAAACAGGGGTTTTTAATAATAAATGCTGCCTGAACTGCAACCAGCCCTACACATGCTGCTATCAGAGAAACATGGCAGCGTCTCCTTCCTCCAAATTACCGCCATTATTAACAGCAAAATTGCTCCATTTGTAATTACTGCCGGCACTGCTCTGTATCTCCAGCACAAACGCTCCCACATACAGCCCAGATGTACGGCTTGGACGACTGTGAAGGGTGTTATTGCTTTTGCAGTATGAAAAACACCATTAATAATGTATAATACATTTCCAAAAGTCCATATTTTATCCGTTACTTTCTGTTCTCATGGGAAGGATATGCATTTTCAGGACCACCCACACAGCAGGTCTCTGTCTTTCAGCCATGAGGAGGAACTCTAGTCATGCTGAATCCTGAAATATCAGACATTTCCATCTTGGAGAAGAGGACAGGCTCCAGACTGCAGCAGTAAGTGCTGGTGAGGTTTAAAGCAGATAGAAGATAGAAACACATGTGTGTACGAGTGTTTGTTTGTGAGTGGATTGCAAGCCTTTGGTTTTTTAATGTCAACAGAAACCCACAGGTTGAGGTTTCGGTGAAAATCTTTGCAAGCTGTGCTTTACTTCGAGTCTGAGTGGAACCGGATGTGCAAAGTGGTCATATACTCCAAAAACAAAACACTATTTCTCACCATATGCAAACTGCGGCAGTCCACAAGGGCAGTGAGCTGGTGCAGTCCAACCTCAGTGGTGTTCAAAGCCCCCTGAATTTGCTCAAGGTTTCCCTAAAAAACAGGCACAATAACATGGTAACTCAAAATGTAAAATCTAGATGGATATGTTAGTTATACACTACTGTTCAAAAGCTTGCTTATTTAATCAAAATTGAAATATCAAAATAACTGTTTTCTATGTGAATAAATTGTAAAATGTATTTTATTCCTGTTATGGCAAAGCTGAATTTTCAGCATCATTACTCTAGTCTTTAGTGTCACATGATCCCTCAGAAATCATAATACAGTATACGCTGCTCAAGAAACATTTCTTATTATCATCAATGTTGAAAACAGTTGTGCTGATTAACATTTGTGGAAAGTGTGAACTCTGATGACTAGAAAGTGAAAAAACAACATTTATTTGAAATAGAAATGTCTCTTGATTAATTTAATCTATCCTTGCTGAATAAAAGCATCAAGTATACATTACTTTAAAAAAAATGTACTGACCCCAAACCTTTGAACTGTAGTGTATATATTAAGCATAATCAATTTCAAACATTTCACTATTTTAACGCTCTGTTCAGTTTTTATGAGTTCAGCACTTGATGGCAGCAAACACATGACAAACAAAAACATTCACATAGAAGGATGTCAAAGAAGAGCGGCTTGTTTTCTTTCTTTTAAAGGCTCAGTATTGTGTGAGGTCTAAGTTGTATAAAGCTGCAGTGGTAAACAGATTTTATCTGGTTCTAAGGGTGAAATATTTCCATTGATTCAGCATTTTCTCTCAACGCTTGTGTTCCAGCGAGAGGACGGCTTTCTTTCTCACATGTACTGAATGTCAGCCATTACTTTGTGCCAGAACACACACAGATGCTGCACAATGACAGAGGCCCAGGGGGACAACGAACACACACACACACACTTTGGGACATCAGGAATTGTGGGAAATGGACCATACATACTGCATGCATGCTCTGAAACACACACACACGTGTAGATACCAACATACGAGTGCTCACCTTTGTGTTGGGGTATTCTCGGACTGCAGAGCGCAGTAGTTCTGACACGTCGTCCTGCATTTCCACCAGTGCTTTGTGACTTCCTGACAACTTCTACAAGAAGACAAAAGAAATCAGTTATATGATCTGTGCAAATGTTATCTTATAGATAAGCTTTTACTCTTCATAAAAACTTGATTCAGAAATCAATATTTTCATTTTCAACATTTACATTCTGCATTTTTAAGTTTACTCCATTTTTTTGGACAACAAGATCACAGAGAGGAAAAGAAGTGATAGGAATCAATATTCTTTATATACTACTACTACTACTACTACTACTACTAAAAGTAATATTATCTAAACTATTTTTGTTAAACTCACACATACAACAAATAAGAATAAAAATAAATTGAAACTAAAGACATTGGATGAAAATTAACTATAAAATAAACAAAATTAGTAATTTTCATTATTGCTTATACGCAACTATATTTATAAGACTTCCCTTATAGCTTGGCATAGACACTTTTGTTCAAAATGTTGAGGTTTGTAAGATTTTAAAAAAAAAAATGTTTTATAACTGTTTTCTATTTGAATACAATTTAAAATGTAATTTATTCCTGTGCTGTGAAAGCTGAATTTCCAGCATCATTACTCCAGTCTTCAGTGTCACACGATCCTTCAGAAATCAGTCTAATATGATGATTTGATGCTCAATAAACATTTCTAATTATTATAAAAGTTGAAAACAGTTGTGCTGCTTACTATTTTTGTGGAAACTGTGATAAATTGTTTTTCAGGATTCTTTGATAAATAAAAGTTTAAAAGAAAAGCATTTATTTAAAATAAAAATATTTAGCTAAATTATACATTTCTTTACTGTAATTTTTTTTAATGTAATGCATCTTTGCAGCATACAAATGCATTTTTTTATTTTTTTTATACTACTGATTCAAAACATTTTTTGTTCTTTTTTATTTTTATTTAAAAGTCCTACAAAAGTTGAACAACATCACATCCTTAAGCATAATTAATGAAACTATCACATTATTAATCAGTCGTTGTTATTGTTTGATCGTAGTTATTTTCTGAAAAATACAAAAAAATACTGTCAAGAGCTAGACAGGGTCATAAACTGGGTTGTACAACTGCCACTTCCTGGTTCCTGCCCAGTGTAGAAGTATTTCCTCAGAGTTCATTCACCACTGCGCACTCCACTCTTAGTACTGCAGCAGGAGTCAGAGCTGCTTGCATAATGCAACAGTGCATTTACACCCAGCAGCAAAAGTACAGGCTCTGGCACCCGGCCATTCAGGACATTTTAAAGTGTCATGGAATATTTCAAGAGCAGAGGTCTTGAGAACATGAATATTTGAGATGCCAAATGGCCACTGTGTCAGCTTTGTCTGTCAACAGCTCTACAATGATAGGCTGGAAAATTTGCTGACATTCACTGAGAAAGAAGCAGTGGAAGTACGTTCTTTACAGAGAGCACAGGAGACTTTTGGTTCCAGTGTTACGTGCGGGCAACATTGCTAGAAACTAACTTCTGAAGACAAAAGCCAGCAGCTAGGACAAGCTTAAGGTGGGCTTGCTGCGGCTGTCGGTGTTACACAGTGTTCGGCCGTACACTAATTACATTACTTGCTCACCATGGCACCGCCCCCACTGTCGTTTTGCTTTTTTATGGGAATAAAAACCATTTACTTCAGTTACTTAGAATTTGAGCAAGACAACGTGTATCTTCTAAGGCAGAGCTGTATACATAGTTCAAAAGTGTGGGTTTCTTTAATAGAAGTTACAACATCTATTTAGCAATGACACAATAAATTGATCAATAGTGACAGAAATTGTTTGTAACATTATACATGTCTTTGCTATTTAAAAAAAAATAATTCTTTTGAACTTTCTATTAATCAAATCTAGAAGAAAAATGTATCATGGTTTCAATTAAAAAAAAATCAGAAAATTCAGCCATCACACGAATAAATTACATTTTAAAACATTAAAATAGAAAATATCATTTCAATTGTAATATTCTAGAATATTGCTGCTTTTACTGTTTTGATCTACTCTTTTAAAAACATTAAGCGAATCATACAGACTTTTAAATAGTAGTGTACATTAGTCCATTAAGGATAAGGAAATTCCAGAAAAACACTGTAAAAGATTATATGATCAATATGTTATGACAACATATGTTTTTACATTGCTTTAACTCATCAAAACAAGTTAATAAATTCTATAAATTATACAAGATTCAACTAATTTCTTAAAGTCCGTTTAATATAATTTCTAAGTTGAAATGACAAACTTGAAAGTTGATTGTACTTAAATATAAAGGCCTGTTCACACCGGGACGAATTTCGCGCGCGATATTCACCGACATTTAACGCCTCGTGACTAAACAAAGGGCGCCAATGTGAGTGTGCACACCGACGCGAAAAACACCACGCGTAAAAGCGTCATTTTTTAAAAAACGCCTCGGGTTCGTTTTTTTGGTTTGACGCGCCGCGTCAAAAACTGTCCGACCAATGAGATTGCCGCTTTTGCTCACGTGTCTGGAGCTTCTGAAGTTACAGTAAAACACAACTTGGGGGCGCTCAAACACAAAACGGTCTTGCGGAGCACACATACGTAACGGCGAAGATATACGGCAAGTAGCGTCTACACTGCCGGGAAGAAATAAGACGAGGAAGATGCAAGGCAAGATGAATGTAGAGTTGCTGCTCTCGTTGGTGTCGGAACATAAAGAACTATATGACAAACACAACAGCGACTACAAAAATCTTGATAAAAGAAAAAAATCTGTTTTACATTAAGCGCCATCTAATGTCAGGGAATGAATTTGCATGTTCACTCGGCTCATCGTCAGCGAAAATCGCTTGGGTGTGAACACAAAAAACGCGTTGAAAAACGCTGGCGAATAACGCGCGCCGATATTCGTCCCGGTGTGTACGGCCCTTAAGGCAGCAACTTTTTCTTTACAGTGTAGTTATTTTAAAACAAGAACATGTCTTGTGTGAACAGCCACTTAGAAGGTACCTGACAGTAGATAGCAAAGTAGCTCTGATGTTTGAACTATAAAGCATTCAATTGGTTGCAGAATCTTCAACATTTCTCTTTAAATGTTCTTTAAATGTTCCTGGATGACATTTTAAGCCTAAAATCAATATCCATTCCACTTATTTGCTGTCTCAGATGTGAATCAGGAAGAGTTCATCTGTATGCTGCATGAGAACTGGAGGAACTCCATTTTGAGGCATCACCTGACAAAGTACAACGTTCAATCTCCATATGGGCATTACCCTTCATTCAAATTAAGTGATATCAAGACAATGGAGCTGTCACTGACATAATAGATCAATCATGATCAGTTAAGAGCTGTGATTTGTTTGAATTATGCACATGCATTAGTCAAATAAAGACTTGGAGAAGGACTTCATTAACTAAAGGGAGAGGCAGGAAGCCAAAGGAACACACATTTCCATCGAGCTCTCGTAACGAGGAGAATGCTAATGTACAGGGACAAATGAAGCAGGGGGCGTGTGAGTGTGAGGAGGGAGAAGATTGGCTGTCTTCCAAAGACCAGTGAGATGCCTCGCTGTCTATTGTTTACACTGGCAACTACCATCTAAGGCAGCTTCCTTACCACAATGAAATCAAACTCTTTATAGAAACAACAACATTAATGGTTCCTCACACCTCACATTACGTGCACAGGACTAAGTTAATTCTCCCAGAGCATCAGTGATGGTATTGTTAACTAAAACTATTCAAAATCGTTTTCAGTAACTGAATTAAAGCTGAAATCAATTAAAATATAAATATCAGATGAAAAACCTAAAATGTACAAAATTTGACCAATTACTAAAAGTGAAATAAAAATAAGTTACAGCTAAATAGATAATTATAAAGCCTACTCAAAAATATTGATAATTAACAGAATATAATACTATAATAACACTTAATATTTGCTCAATATTTAAACCAAAAACGTAACTTTATTTACACTACAGAAATGTAAAAAAAATTGTCACAGTTAGTCAAATTGTCACTATCTGTGATAATTTCACTAACCTTATCGCAATGAATTCTGGGATTACCTTTTCCTTGAACCAGACCAGTAATGCTGTGTTAGAGTTAAGCCAAAAGAGGAATCTATAAGGGTGTTTAATTTTACAGTTCTCAAAAGCCTTTGCATTGGGAATGTGCCTAAAATGCCAAATTTGTCTAGTTAGGAAGCCCACTAGGGTTTGGAACAGAGCCGATATACATTCTTGAGGACATTTCTCAGAGGTTTGAAGGAGAGGGATTTAGTTCATAGAGAAAATTTGAATCAAAGAATTAAACGGATATAGTTTAATATCTATGGTTACCTGTTGGTAGGGGTTGACCTGACCCACGTTACATGTGAGGTAATATTGCAGGATATCTGTGAAGAAAGAGAGAGAGAGGTGTTAGGTCAGAAGAAATCAGCATTTAACATCTAGATGAAGATCCACTCATGGCAGTGTTTTTCCATTTGCTTGCCTCTACAAACTTCTTATTAAAATTCGACATGAAACGGAAGTTGCGATAGACTTTTACTTTCCTTCTGTGTCCTATTTCCAATTGAAACGGCATTTCAAACAAGAAAAATGTAGGGCGGGACTTGATTTTGTCAATGGGGAATTGTTTGGAGGATTGTGGTCTGCTAATGGTCGATCTCATGTGAGTGACAGGTTGTCCCACCCAAGCGCCAGTAAACACGTCACCAGAGAAGACGAGATGTTGCTGAAAGAGGGAGGTGAAGTTTTGACGAAAGATCTTTTTTTTAAAGTTAAACAATATGATCATTCATAATTGTCAATTTGGACTTCATGGTGAATAACAACAAATTGTGACTATTTCACAAGCACTGTGGGTCATTACAAACCTGCAACAAGCTAAAAATCTTCATTTCTTTCCGTTTCACATCCGCCCTAAGCAGAACTCACACTGACACACTATCATTTGCTGACCTCAGAGAGCCCACAGCAGCCATGTCAGGTATTTGAATAGCTATATTTCCAACCACGAGGCAATTTAGATTCAGTCCATGACTGCCTCACTCAACCAAGATAAGCCTAACATATAATTTCTCTTCTGTAGAGGACAATTTCCCAGTCAATGCAAAAGAATCAATAACTAATCCTAGACTAGACCAGATTTTTTTGACCAGAAAATCTGTGGAACGGATTTAGACATGCTAAAACATGTTAAAATTAAGCTGAGAACACTCTTATTGGTGGCTTTAAGCATTAAAAAATAGCCAAACTATTGAATAAATGTAGGCTTTCAGTCTTAGGGGTGCTCAAGAATAACTCTTGCCTCAGGTGCAGTAGGTTTCAAGTTCAGATCTCACTCAACTGGACATTAATAATTGCATATGCTCGTCAGTAAATGTGTATCAGTAATGGTTGTCATATTTGGTTAGCAGGTTTACATTAACACTTATAATATCACTAGAGTGTAATGTGTTGAGATGGTAGAAAATGAGAGAAGCTTCTGACAGCAGACAGCTTAATGCAGCTACTACTTTTAGCAAAGGTGAAGAGAAAATCACAATCACACATTTGAAGAGTGTCGATATTTAGGAGGACTGAAAGAAAGACGAGACCTGAAGACCTCCTAAAAAGAAGCACTAGGGTTAGTACCTCAAACAGTTTGACAGCTTGACACTAGTAACGCCAAGGTCATGGGTTCGATTCCCATAATATGGAAACTGTATGCCGATTCGCTGCTCAAGAAACATTTCTAATTATCAATGTTGAAAACAGCTGTGCTGCTTAATGTAAAAAAAAAAAAAAAAAAATTCTTAATGACCCAACCCTTTTGAGCAATAAATCTGACGTGTGACTGTAACGATGAAGAGTGCAGTGAAGATGTAGACGGCAGGGTTAAAAACAACAACCTTCTCTATTTCTGCACCGGAAATACTAATTCACACAGTCCTCTCATAAACCTCCACACGCCAACGCAGATGGAGTCTTGGGCCATCTTCATACGCAGCTTGCAGAGGGTTGCGTGGATGAGAATCAAAAGCAGACACATGCGTCAGAGCAGTGGGTTTGTTGAGGAGGAGTGATGCTTTCATCACTATCATTACACACGTGGACAAGCGCATGGCACCGGTCACAGGGAAAAGTGCCAGCAGTGGTGTCTGTAAAACCTGCTTATGAACAAGCAAATTCTCCCATCGCATACAACCGGCCTCCCTGATTGCATATAAACGGTATAATTATAGCAATAATGAGGGGAATAAAGTAGCCTCTCAATTCTACCCATGGATGGCTGTATACAAAAGGCTGAAGTGAGCAGCATTGGTTTATAGTGTAGTTTATGGCTGGATTTATAGGTTGTAATAGCATTCAGGCTGTGTGTCAGGGCCCCATAGTCTCACATGTCATGTGTGAATGACCTCCAGTAATTGGACGCAATATTGGTTGACTGGTGATGCCTTTATGAAACAAAGACAATGGAGCGACTTCCAAACCGGTTCTGAGAGGAGGCCGAGCTTTAAATCCCACTCACTCTGCGATGACTGCAGGCTGTAAAAGATCCTGATTCATGCAAGACAGGAAACACGCCAGATCTTCTTTATGAAGGGTTTCACTGCTTTCATTCAATGATGATTCTTCTGAGACATTACCAGATGACTAAACCGTGTACATCATGGAAGACAATTATAGCATTAAATTAAACACTTTCACCATTAAAAGTAGAGATATGTTTGGACTATTTTCATCTTCTGGGTTTGAAATCAACATTGAGTGAACGTCACAAGTGATGAGGATAAACATTGTGACACTCTTGTGAGAAACAATGTGAATTATTATTGGTTAGCCAATAATAACAGATAATTTATAGTCTGATGTCGTCATGCTCAGATTCTTGTCAGAATATGAGTTTGATACTACTCCATTGGGCAGTGATTAAGGGGCGTGTTTCAACCGAACCAGGAAAGAAAATGCCTCTGCACTCAATTGGATAGACCTACAACCAATCAGAGCAACGGAGTAAGTGACATGTTCTTCATTCATCTTTCCGATCGACAAATGACTTGATCGCGGTTCTCTGTTCCTCTTAAAATGAATGCGGCATCGATATCTTCTATAACAGACGTGATGGCGGAATCTACACATCTCAATTATCCAGCGGAAGCCGTCTTTGTTGTAAACGAATTCAACCCAAGCGCTCTTTGGTGACGTGGATCATTACGTTACTGTTGATCATCTGTCCATCATCGTATAAAGCCCGCCCTGACCATTTCATTGGTCCGAACAGCTCTGGTTCGAGCATAGTTGCTCCACAACGGATCAAGACAGTCCAGACCGAACTTCCCGACCTCAAATGTTGTGGGCGGGGCTAAGTTCGGCTGGCATCCAGGCTAGGAGATTTACATATTGAAGTAGCAAAAGCATTCAGTCTAAGGGGCAATTTGAACGACACAGAAAATAGAAAACTGTTTTATCGGTTTTGGCCGTTCATTTATACATTTGGGTGCCTGAAAACGCAAACTTTGTTTAAATGTTTTTGAAAATGATACAGTTATAGTCTCTGTGTAAACTACTAAAATGTGAATTTGTGAAAACAGTGACGTCGTGTGTATGCGTATTATGTGTTCAGTCTATAGGCGTTTTCTTTACGTATGTAGTATTTCTTTGACATCGCCAACTAATGGCCTGGAATGAATACAGCGTTTTTTATCGTTTTTTTTCCAGATCAGTGTAAACGGGGGATCATTTTGACAACAATGGTCTGAAAAAAAAAAAAAAAAACGCAAAGTAAAAAAACGTTTCTGTTTTTAGTACATCGTCGTCATGTAAATGCGCCCATATTCTAAAAGTTTTTTGGAGTAAGGAAATTAAAAAAGGATCCTTTTTTACATTTCAAAATGCTAAAGATGTACATTTTCCCCAAGCTAAAACCCCCCACTATTGGTTTTTCATGACATTACAAACTCACAGCAGTGTTTACTAGCTTTTTTGTTGTTGTAATGCCAGGCTAATTTTAAAAAGTATAATGTTATATAACTATAATAATAATAATAATAATAATATAAAAAAAAAGTTTGCTAGATTTTAATTATTGCATAAATGCATAACAGTCTGTAAAAAGTCTAAAACATCTGTAAACAACTAGACTGTTTTAAACACCACAGCACAGAAGACATGCTGGAATACATGCTGGAGGTTTTCCTCACAGAATGCAGACACATGATGGCACAGGGACATGCGTGCTGTTTGTAAGCACAGAGAAGTCTGGGTTCTATTCTGGGGAAACGCAGTATGACTCGTCAGTCTAGGACAGTGATGGCCTGAGGGAACACACTCAAAGCTTCACTGATCACTTTTTCTCTGTGGATTCCATCTACAGTCATTAATGCTTCCGGCTGAATCACTGCTCCAAATCTTTTTCTGGATTAAAGGGACGTAACTTGTGCAAAGGTGTGAGCTAAAATCTGATGTGTTAGTTTTAATTAACAACAACACTGCTTCAAAAGACTTGAGGCCCATTCACAACAACAACGATACATATAAAGATAATCATAATGATACCTATATTATCATCCACACCAGTGGACTATATCGTTCTGTTTATTCTAAGTGTGTGCTGGTCTTTCACCTTAAATGCGAGCTTGTTTACAGCAGGATGGATTCTGATCATCAACTGGATAAAATAGTTCTGAAAGTGATTCCAATGATATCGTTCCTCTGTGTCATTATCATTAGAGCTGTGATGTGGACTTCACTATTCTTTAACTATATATTTATCTTTCTCTTCATAGTAATCATCCTTGGTGTGAACGGGCCTTTAGAATATAGTGCACAAGTCACATGGAGCACTTGTGCACTATATTCTAAACAGACGCTTATTATTTTTATTTTAGACCCCAAAAAAATGACAAATTGAAATTACATCAGGGTGAATAAATAACAGCACAATGTTCAATTTTGGGTGAACTATCCCCTTAAGGAGTTATTTAGAGCAAATGAGAGAAAGACTGAAGATAGGAAGAACAAAGATAAGAATAGAGCCCAGAAGACACACAATTTCATGGGTGTGTGAAGCTGAGAGTCACACGGTTTATCATCCCCATCCTTCAGCGGTTTTCTCTTCCTCTCCTCTTATCTCTCTCCTGTTTTCTGTTCTTCAGAAGTTCTCTTTGCTGTAGCTCTTCTCTTCACAGCCGACTAACAAATTGATTAATCATAACTGAGGCCAAAGTTGACATATCAAACCTGCTTATGCTACACTAAAGCATACAGGGATCCACATGCATTCATTATTACACTTCTGCTTACTGCGAAGCACCAATGCTAGGAGTCATTCACTGAGCCCCAATATAACCTCTGCATCTTAATGACAATAGCTCCAACATAACGAAACCCATTTAAAAGCATTTTAAGATGCCATAGTATGCCACTTTCACAAAGTCTTGCTTTTGTCTTTGGGACTACTAGAATAGATGTTCATGCTTGAATGTTTAAAATACATTGTTGCAGCACCTCTCTTCCCAGTCTGACAGTAACGCTCCGTTTAGTTCCTGTCTCTATGACACCCCATTGGCTGTCTGGACCAGAAATGTCACGCCCCTTACTATAACTGAGTTTCAACACACTACTAATGCAACTCAGCCAGGCCTTGCACTTTTTTTGTGGATGGGGATTGTTTAAATGAGGAATATTGTGATGTGTACGTTCCTAAAAGAAAACTCAAGATTACAATCAAGGGCGTTTGAGGGTGTTCAGAAACAGTTTGGAGTGACTTTGAAACTTTGCAGACCTTTTTCATTCTCAAACAGTAACATTACACACTAAAGAAAGTTGAAAATGTAAAGCAGCATAATATGTCCTCTTTAATAGGATTCACACATGTTCAAGCCAGTGAAAATGCTTCCTTTCCAGGGAATAAGTCACAGGAAGACCATTTTTCAATGGGCCGTACCCTGAGTCCACCTCGATTAGGCTTGACCAAAACGTATGATCTCGCTCCGGCCACCCAAAGAGGAAGGGCTTGGACACACAAAACAAACACAGGCTGGTGGATGAAACGCCCACACAGTTGTCTCTTTCCACTGATTTACTGAGAGCATCCAGCCTCCTGTGGATAATAAGGTCACTTTGAAGAGGAACTGCTGTGTTGAGTAATGCTGATAAAGTGAGGAAGAGAAAGTCAGATGGAACGCTTCCTCTGTGAGCCAACAGGAAATGAAAGCCTGTGTGACTGTTCACTCCTCAGAGAACACGCTCCTCCGTCAGGAGGTGTAGGACAGTCTATATTCAGACAGACTCGCGAGTGATTCACAATAACACTTGCTAGATTAAGCGTCTTACAAATCAGCAGGAGGTGGAAGAAAGAAAATGGTAGAGAGAACTGAATAAAACGTACCTTTCTTGATAAGTGTGTACTGCTCTGACACCTTGGTAATGTACATGTCAGGTGCCGCACAGAAGTCACTGAAGCCCTAAAATGAGAGAGAAAAGCAATTAAGTATATTCTACACTTTATAGCATGTTACTGTATTTTCCACTGAAGTTCAGAAATATTCTTCAGGACCAATTAATCGCCTTTGTTTATTCATTAAATTAAATCAAAACTGACAGATTTCTATTTCAAATAAACACTGTTCTTTTAAAGTTTCATGACTTTTCTTTAATCACAGTTTTCACAATATTAATCAGCACAATTGTTTTCATAATTGAAACACTAAAGACAAAAAAAGGTTTCTGCCTTATATTTGTAAGTACCTTAAACTTGGATACTTAAGTCATTTCAACTTAAATTACATTAAACTGACAATTACAGTAAAACTTAAAAAAAATGAGTTGAATCTTGTATAACTTATGAAAACTTATTTTAAGTTTAAGTAATGTAAAAACACATGTTGTCATGACTTATTGATCATATAATTTTTTTTACAGTGTAGTAGGAAATGTTTCTTGAGCAGTAAATTGCCCTATTAGACTCATTTCTGAAGGTAATACATTTAAAAAAATAAAAATAAAATAGAAAACAGTTATTTTAAATTGTAAAAAAAAGTACTTATACAGTTTTTTTTGTTTTTATCAGATAAAGAGCTATTGTTAGCATAAGAGACTTTTCAAAAACATTCAAAACCATCCTGCTAACATCAAACTTTTGAATGGTAGTGTATAAATTTTAAGTTGTTATTTTTAGCGGCAGTGATTTAAATAGCGTCCTGGCAGCTTGCTGTGCTTTAGCTGTTTGACAAGTGTTGTTGTATTTTTATTATGACATGTCAAGTTAAAAAGTCCAATAAAAAAATAAAATAAAATAAAAATTGTACCTTTGAGATCCCTGATTTCTGTTTCATTGCATTTTGCACCAGCAAGAAAACATCCTATCTAAATTCCCCCCAAGAAATGCATGCAATCAGGGTCAGGTCAATCTGAAACTAGCCCAATCAGACAGGGGCTTCCATACAATTGATTTGCCAACTAGTAGTGATTTTGAGGTTTGTACAATCCTAATATGTAACTGTCTTTTATGTGAATTTAGTAAAAGCAGCACCATGAAATTGTTTTATGAAGCTGCTTAATGATAAATAGGAGTTGATATGTAAAAACCAGTGGTCGTTGTTTATGTGCTAATGGTTCTGATGTCCCAACCATGGCAATTTCTATTAATGTCCGGTGTGGATTGGGGAGGGAGTTTTGCATTGTGAGTGTTAAGGTCCTTGCACACTGAGTCCGAAATTTGTGTATGCGTTTTTTCGTATTCGTCATTCGGTGGCTCTGAACTGTCAAAACACTTCTCAAATTGCTTGCTACAGATGCGAAAAACGCAGAAAATCGATTGAACGTGAACGTGATTGACACAACGTGCGGTCGTATTTATTTTTTAACGTGCAAAAATTTCGGACTCTATGTGCAAGTACCTTTTAGAATACATCTACAAAAAAAAAAAAATGGCATGATATCTCCCCTTCAAAGCAGTAATAAGGTATAACTGTGCTAAACAGGCTGCTAATCAGAGATAAGCTATTACTGGCTGCTTTAGGTAATTCCACAGATATAATTCAATATTGTGCAGGAAAGATCATAAGAGGAAGCATCAGTATAATACTGCCCTGCCTCTGTGTGGAGTAGTGTTGCCATGGAGACACTCACCGAGGAGACAGTCAGTTCCAGACCCAGTGAGCCCCAGCTGATCACCAGCGCCAACACACCCAGAAAACACACCCTGAGAGAACAAAGATAATGATTATCTCAGCCATCATTATACAGTTTATACATGTTATGAACATTTAAATGGTTGGAAACCCCTCAAAGGGTTATTTTTGCTGGGGAAAACCCTTCATCCCACAACAATTTCCATTATTTTCAAATATAATTAAAATTTAATGGAGGTAAAATTATGGAGGTATTATTATTACCATCATCATCCATACAGCTTGTTATGAGTATCATCTTGGTCTAAAACAACCAAAACATCTGCTCATCTTCACATCTAAAGGCCATATCTGAGCATATATAACATATTGCAGAAAAGCAGACTGCAAATAATTAAAAATAATAATAATAATAATTTATAGTATTAAATAATATTAATAAAATGAAATAAATAGTATATATGCACACACTAATTATTATCATTTGATTTTATTAATGTTATTTAATACTTAACTAAAATACTTCTCTAAAAACTAATATATCTTAAATATTTAGTTATATTAAGTTGTTTATATGTTTATATGTTTTAAACAAAAATTCTGAACAAAAATGACAGTTTGCAGTATAAAACTCTAAAGTTGTTTTCTAGAAAAAAAAACATAATCGAATGGATTTTTTGTGATTAATTAAACATATATTAATGAACATTATGGCTCCATCTGTTCTTTTAAATTAAGGCCAAATCAAACAAAAGGATGGTATCTTGGTATCATGAATTGCCTTAAGTCAGGAGTGAACTATAGCAACCTCAAGATGTCGTGATTTTAGCAAGTAGCAACTTTTATTACTGAGCAAATCAATATCCTGACATTTACCTTTTGACACGGCCTCAAGTCAAACAGGCTTTTTTGCTATATAATGTGAATGCAAAATGTTAAATGTCTGAACATATAAAATGGGCAAGACAAGCCAGAGGAAATCGGTAAGCCAGCTACAGGATGGAGACACCAGGCTTTAATGTGAGCTCTAGCCTGGGGAAACAATGCACTGCTCCCTTCTTTAAGAAACAGCAGGTTTCATCAGTGCCTAATGAGACGGCTCTATCCGTGTTTTTTGGCCAGGCTACTGGAATTGCTTTGCACAATCTACTAAATGACAAAACATGATTGGTCCCACACCATGCACCTGAGGTACTCCGGTGTACCCACAAGAAACAAACATACAACAAAAAAGTGACCATCCAGCCAGAGATGGACTCTAACGTACACAGACAATATCTCTGTTTCAAAACCTGAACACCAAGCTCCTGACACAAAGGCTGTTTCAAAAGGTAGATGAGCAACATGAGTTAACTATATATATATTTTTATTCTTTTAGTATAGCGTGCAACAGCCGGGTCCCAGATTTAAAAATCCCATTAATTGCCTCCATAGAGAAATACATTTTTAACGATTACTTATAAACCTTTAAAGACAGACCTACTGTGAGCTACACAGTTAATTGATGGTATTTGCTTTGGTTAAAGCCATCAGCCCACATCATTTCTACTAATTTTTTTAAATATTGTGTTCAAGAGAAGAAATCCTTGTGAGAAACTAAATCTAATCTGCACCTAAATCTGTCCCCGCCCACTCCCATGAAGCACTACGACAAACGATTCAGTCCCCCGGTTTCACAGACAAGGTTTAAGCTAGGATTGAAACCTTTCATCAAAATTATACATGAAATTTGAACAACACCTGGTCTCGTTTTAGGACAACTTTGATTTTGATTTTTTTGATCCACTTCAAATGTTGACTACTGTATGTCAGTGCCAATAGCTACGTTTACATGGATACTTTTTGCTTCAATCATAATTAATTCATTCCAAATTCTATAAGCACTGAAGCTCTATTTTCCCTGGTGTGCCACACATGACTCAAAGACACATCTAGAAGAACCTTCTTACCCAATCAGAGTTCCTTTGGAGTTGCGTATGAGACCGAAGAGCACCAGAAGGCAAATAAGCACATCAAACAGCAGCAGACCCAGGTAGCCCAGCCACCTAATGAGGACAACACATTAACATAATACATTTCAACCGCAGCAAATTCTACAGCATTAATGTCACTAACACTAACAGATCAGTTGTCTATTGTACACTACCAAACCTTTATTCTGCACGGATGCATTACATTTATCTTTTATAATGTTACAGTAGATTTCTATTTCAAATAAATGTTGGTCTTCTGAACTTTCATCAAACAATTAAAAAAAATTGATCACGGTTTCCACAAAAATATTAAAATATTTACTGTTTTACTGTATTTTTTTAATCAAATAAATGCAGCCTTGGTGACAGACCCCAAACTTTTGAACAGTAGTATATACTATATACCTAAAAGGTTTTATTGAAGCTTACTCGTGCAAACTTTCCATCATGATAATAGGGGTTTTTGCTAGATGGCATAAAAAAACTTGTTTAGAAAATGAACATTTTGGGAATCCATACCAAACATGTTCAGTTTTATAGGCTTATCCTGTTTTGGAAGCCTGGAATGCAACTTCTTTGACTTTTTTAGGCAAACTAACAGACCCCCACGGCTATTTCTTTCACTGAGAAATGTAAATGGTTGACGGGAGGTGGAAAGAGACAGCGAGTGAACAGAATACTAATTTCTATTCTCTCTGAGAATGCACTGTTCACAACTTTTGTGACACAGAGAAATCCTTTGAGCGTTTTTTTTTTCTCCCAATTTTTTTGGGGGGGGATGTTAAAAAGGTTTTACACAAACAAAATATGTGTCACAACACCAACATTTCAGTTACCAATATAAGGAAGATAAAAATTTATATTGCAATAACACCCCACAATAACACTTAAACTAGTAATAACGTATTTCATCTTTTTTAATGTGTTTTTATTTTTATTGTTTTTATTTTAAACAAAAGGAAGCTATTTTCCTTTATTAAAAAGAACTAAATGTATAAATTCTTGCATCCGGATACTGAAATCTGTATTTTTTTTATTGTTTTAGTATCGACTTGGTACTGAAGTACCAGAAAGTTTGACATCCCTACAGATTTCTTTCACTGATCTCTTTCTGTGACAGATATGAATGTACGTACCTGTACCAGTCATATAGTTCAATCTGGGTTGCCAGATCCTCCAGGGAGATGCTGAGATTGTTCCAAAAAGGAATGTCAGCCATCTGATGGACCAGCTCACCCCGCTGAGCCTGGAGTTTCTGTATGATGGACAGATAGTCTGTATGCTTTGCATACTGGTCCTTTAGTAGCTGAAGATTCTCGTCCACAGTCTGGCTCTGAGCTGATGTACTTTCTGACACCTACAGAAACACACATTTGCTTTATAAGCTCTTTTCTCATGAGCTAAGGATCAGTGTAACAACGGTAAGTCAGTGAGAATGGCAAGCTCTGGTGTGTTTTGGAGGGATGGAGAACCATTTCAACATAACCCAGTGTGCATCAGTGCCTCACCAGTCTGTGTATTCCTGACACGGTGCGGTTGGCATGGCGGAGGGAGTAAGTAAGTCGATTCACGCCGTCACAGGTCTCTCCGTTCCCGTAGAAACCAACAGCAATGCCGGCGCTGTAAGGACACAAAAAATGAAGGCCTTAAGTAGAGCCGTGGTAACCCTGAGGAATAGGTCAGTAATTTCGAAAACCCTGCACACAGCCGGAAGAAGATAACACAACTGAACAACACATGATATGAATGACCCATTAAATAATAGTTAAGGATCACAGATAATTCAGGATACTGATAAACAGCAGTCATTCCCGACCAGAGGCACTTAAAAGGATAGTCCACCCAAAAATGAAAAGTCTGTCATCATAGTAATAACAGTCATTCAGCTACTGGAAATACAACAAATGTGTTTATATAAACCATCGTTTGGGGCATGTAAGATTTTTTTTTGGTGAGAAATGAATTCTTGTAAATGCATTCTTTTTTATTTTTTATGTATATGTTGTGATTATTTTAACTCCTTTTCTATGTAAAGCACTTTGAATTTCCATTGTGTATGAAATGTGCTATATAAATGAACTTGCCTAGCATATGCAAAATATTTCCATTTAAAATAAATGCTGTTTTTTTTTTTACTTTCTATTCATCAAAGAATCATGAAAAACCATGGTTTCCACAAACAGCTCATTATTAAGCAGCTCAACTGTTTTCAACATTGATAATTAAGTTTTCAATAGCTTTTAATCAGTGACAATTTTATTATATGTGTTGCCTACGTGATGTTTCTATTTCAGATTCTATCTTTTTCTCTTTTTGTGTTCTGTGGTAATAACACTTTGTAAAGCACTTTGGTCAACTTGTGTTGTTTTAACTGTGCTATATAAATAAAGTTGCTATTGCTATTATATATGGCAACCAAAAGGTTGCTGTTTTAAGCCTCATGAAAGCCTGTGAATAAGACAAACAGCCATTTGCTCTAGGGATGCAGGATATATCGGCCACCATATCGGTATCAGCCGATATGTGTTCATTTTTAATGTTATCGTTATTGGCCCGATAAGAAAATTTGGTCAATATATATATAAAAGCTAATAAATAATGGATTATTTTCTTCAGCTGAGACACTTCAGATGTGCACTGTTCGCCATGATGTTATCGAAATGCTTGAAATATGATTGGAATCACTTTGATTAAGTACAACATGTGTAGAGCAAGTCTGTCATATAGGCTTCATAACATTATAATGAGAACATCATTATAATTGTGTGCTTGGGACATAGTGAGACTTTTGTTTTTGTAATGCTCTCAAAAACGATATAAAAATTTGGATTTAGATTTATCGGCCAATTTAGCGTATCGGTCATAGGCTTTCAGATATAAAGAAATATCGTATCGGCCAAACCTTTCATATCAGTGCATCCCTACTTTGCTCCAAGGGGAGGTCCCTAAAATTTAGTATAATCTAAATGACTACTTGCTTGCTTATTCATTTGTAGAGTTAACAACTAACTAAATGTTGTCTGTGGCTTTATACAGAGATCCACACAGAGAAACATAGTGGTCAGATGGATATCACTCTGTGAAACTCAACACACCACTGACACCACAGACTGTTGGGCTACTACAACAGCGCTGGGAAAAGAGAGATGAAAACGAATCGATTGCGCTAACAGCTTTGACCGACAGGGAATCAGGTTACAAACACTCGCTGCCCCACAAACCCACTGAGGCCGTTCACAGCAGCGTACTCCCAGCAGCGGACCACCTGCACCAACTGAACCAAAGATACAGATCAAGACCATTAACACATCTGACTTGAACTTGTTGCCTCTCCACCAGGTGGCACAACAGTACAACCTGCCAGTGGGGCTTTCAATCCCACTCATTCCCATTCCCCACCCTCTCTCGCTCAAGCACCTCACCCAACTCCATTGTAAAGCATTCAATGGCAGCTACAATCAGCAGCCACCCCATTTACGGGGGGTTCTGCGGCTAAACAAAGAGCTATTCACGACAGGACAGGCCCGCAGCTCTCAGCTAAAGTACATTTAAGATGCATTCCATGCGTTTGCCAGTCTTATTGTTTGTTTCGTGGACAGGCCAAAGACTAAGTATTAAGATTTCACAATAACGTGGATTTGAAGGTCCTATTGTCAGTGAGGCACTACGCAGGAAGGAAGTCACTTGAGTTGAATCGAGTGACAGTCTCTTAAACTAGCTCAATATTTTCTAAACAATCAGTTGGTTGTGTTAAACTGATGCATGGTGTTTCGGTTTTATGCTCCAAGCGTTGACGTGTTTAGCCGGGGCGTGTTGCGGCACGAATGTGCGGATCAGGAAGCAGATGTCACCTCGTCGTTCCCCCCCGAGGCCACGGTCATGTGATCCACATTAGAGAGGGCTCAGTGGAGTTCCGAGCATTCCTACTACACTGCAAATCTGGTTTGATAATCTGCAATAGCAAAGTTAACTAGCAAATACACAGTCTAATCTCTCATACCAGGTCATGAATGACTAGACCGTGAGATGTGGGCAATTTATTTGCTCAAATTATAATGCTACTTGTGTGTTTACACAAAAACCAAAACTGTGCAATGACTTCACTAAGAAATTATTTGTTTGTAAGAAGCAGAGGTTCATATTTGCTTAGCCATAACTGCTGCTCAGAGTAAAATATCAAAGAATACAAAAATTTAGTGTGGTGGTACAATGCTGGTTTCAGATTGCACACAGAGTGGCCCCAGAAAATTATCTGTACAATTTTGGACACGGTGTTTGAATCTCATAGCACTAGAAGCAAAAAAATCAAACCAATGGCATCTGAAAATAAGTGTGAGCTTTTCTCAGAAGAAACATTTGTGCAATGACTTTTTAATTATGTATGAAGTCAGTTCTCCTCAAGAACAGGTGTCCAGTCAGAGTTCACCACATTGTATCTGTTGTTTTACAATCTAAAAAAAACAAGAAAAAAAAAACCAAAAAAAACAAACAAGTAAACTTATTTTTGTTAACTGTTTTGACTTAAGTGTACTGTTGGCATTTTTCTTTCAAAATGAATGCCTCTTGGTTTTATATTTTGTTATATAAATGCAAAAAACTTTGGCAACTAGGCCTATATAGCCTACCATGTTACTGTTTCATTATCATATACCATGGTACTTAAATGATAACGTAAGGTACTTCAAAGAATACTATGCTATTACCATTGTAGAAGTGTCAATAAAACTTGAAGAAAAAGCATAAGAGGGAAGCAGTGTGGTTTATAGGATCAGATGCATTCAACCACACAAGAGACATCTCCGATAATAGTTATGCTGAGAGATGGGAAGTGATTGTGGGCTCTAAGGCAAGATGTGACCCGAGGACAGATCAATCAGTGGTCCCGCAGATGTGGCCTATGGTGGGCCGACATCACTTCTATCCTGTATTAATTAAAGTTCAGTCTGTTAGACGGTCTCTATTCTGAGCCTAAGCTCTCACGGGGCAATACAGACATACTGCAAACAAATAAATAACAAAAAATAAGCCACATGACTCATCGAAATCTATCCCAGGGCTCGCTGATGCTAAGCAGCAGACTTTATTTGAGTAACATATAGAATAAGTAATGACCTGTGAATGTTGATCGATGTGAACGGGGTTAAACACTCCTTATAACACTCCATTGACTGGGCAGATCACACTGAGCGATCTCATTACTTATGCTCGTTCTGGTGCACCCATCCCCCTGAAGCACAGCGTCCTGAATCAGTGGGGATTTGGCTAAGTGGAGTGTCACACGGTTAAGACGAGTCAGGTTTGGTCACAATCTGCCTGAAGAGTGAGCGGCATTTGGTGTTCTTCCCAAAACAAAAGGATTTCATGTGCTGATTCATTTAATGGCTAATTTAAAAACAGTTTGAATCACTATTCAATAGGACAGGGCAAAAACATGTATACGTCAATATTTTGCCAAATTTTGCCACTGGCTCTATAAAGTCAGAGTGGGGTCACCGAGTGCTGAGGCACATGGTGCATGTGGTGACGACGCTCTGCTGATTCCATAGCTGAAGAGTTTCAAACTTCCACTGGCATTAATAACAACACAAAACTGACAGTGACATGACGTGAAGGCCAAGTATGGTAACCCATACTCGGAATATGTCCTCTGCATTTAACCCATCCAAGTTAGTAGTAGTAGTAGTAGTAGTAGTAGTAGTAGTAGTATTTGAGCTTATTGACATATCAGCATCACCGGCTATTACATGGCAGATTAAACATTTAACAACATAATATCATAAGTACAACATAATGAAAACAAACTTTGATAAAAAAAAAAAGTACATGTACAAAATGAATGCAATTCTATAAAAGGTTATTTAAAAGTACTTGTGCTTAAAAAAAAAAAAAACTTCTGGATCCATAAATATGTCCTTAAAAGTTTGTCCTGATAAAAAGCACCGTCTCATAACATTAAAGATTGGGCAGTCCAAAAGAATATGTTTCAGACAAGTTGGTACTACAGTATTGACATTTTGGTGCTAGTATGGACTATCCGACACCTTGCTCGTGTCTTGATTTAAAAGGGTAGACACATCTTTTCCCAACCACAGAATTTATTTAAACAGGGCTAATTTGTTATTCTGACATTCTACCCATTCTGCTTGCCATTTCTCTTATGGGTTGATTAAGGGATTTATGTCCCCATCCAACACACATTTAGGAGCAGTGAGTAGTGAACATACTGCAAACCGTGGACAGTGGACACACACAGCCGGAGCAGTGGGCAACCGTTTGCTGTGGCGCCCGGGGAGCGATTGGGAGTTAGGTGCCTTGCTCAAGGGCACCTCAGTCATTTCCTGTTTCACAAAAGTCTGACTCTTCTAACCATTAGGCCACAACTACCCCTAAAACTGTGCGACAAGAGCTTCATGGAATGGGTTTCCATGGCCAAGCAGCTGCATGCAAGCCTCACATCAACCAAGTACAATACTTTTTAAAGTGTATATAAATTGATCTTTTTTGAAGGACAAAGAAACATATGAAGAACAAAGAAACGCATCACACAGAACAAGTGGCAGGTCTATTGATTGAAAACTCCAGCACCTAGAGCAGGTATTGAGTGGATTCTCACTAACTGAAACACGTCTGATTGGCCATTGCATTCATGCCGTAAACAGACATATCTGAGATTGGCTACAACGCTGCAAACAAGTGTGATTTTTTTTTTTTTTTTTACAGATCACACATGAGATTAACTTTTAACATTATCACTATTTTCCCTAATTTTATATTGTCAGGAAAGAGATCATGATAACATTGCTAATATTCAATGCATTCCCAAGCCCTACTGCCCAATATTAGCAGAGACAGAATATATTTAATAAGTATGAAAAATGGACGTTATAACTGAAATATAACCAAATGAATCAGAATTTAATCAAAACTGGAATCAAGTGCTTGTGAATCAGAATGGAAAAAAGGAATTCTGCTATAATTAAATAATTTGTATATTTTCCAGTGATGTAGAGCTGGACAGATCCATCATATTGAAGGCATAAAAATGTTGGATGGACACAGATTATATGTGTCAGTCTCAGGGTCTTCAGAATTCCCAAATGAGCTGCTGTGATGCTATCGAAGTCTTTGAAGTGGCTTCAATGTCAAGTCATGAGCTGCTTAGCATAAATGCTGTAAAGGTTTCAGAGTCTTGCTCTGGATTTCCATAATCTTTAGTTATGCAGCGCTAAAGCTAAAATGTGCCTGAAGCTACAGCTATCAGAAGTCCAAGCATGAAAATTAGGTGCTGTGCATCTGAAATGAGTCCTCCAGGCTGTTTCACACCAACTACATTCAAAACCGCTGGCAAAACCAGCAATGCAAGTTTGAGAGGTGGCGCCCCGACAAGTCTCACGAGAATCACGACTTGCTTTACGACTAGTGTTGTCAAAAGACCCGGTAACTTACACTCCCAGAAAAAAAAGGTACAAAAGCTGTCACTGTGGCGGTACCTTTTCAAAAGGTACACCTTTGTACCTAAAGAGAGCATATTAGTCCCTCAAAGGTACATATTGGTACCAAAAGTGTACATATTAGTTCCAAAAGTGTACATATTAATACCTAAATGGTACATATTAGAACCCTTTTGAAGGGTACTGTCCCAGTGACAGCTTTTGTACCTTTTTTTCTGAGAGTGTACTTCGGTACCAAGTCGGTACTAAAAAAATGTAAACGTCACGGTACCAAGTTTTCTTAAGTACTGGTGGTACCGAGGACCCGTTCAAACCCAGTTACTTGATGCGCATGCATGCACGCATGCGCGTCCTCTTTATTAAAGCGCTGAGACATGGCGACCGGCGGTGCTGCTGATGTGGTGGCTGTAAATCCACTTGTTGATAAGAAAGGAGGAAAGAGACGCATATGGAAATATTTTGGATTAGGCTAATGTCACGTTGCCATAAGTGGCCGTTCACATAGCGCGTTTTTTGCGCGTGCAGATTCCAAATGTAGGTGTGCGGCAAGCGCGCTCATAATAAAAGCAACGTGGCGCGCTAATTTTTCCAGGCGCGCCTATGTTCATGGTTGCATAGCAACGACAGACGCCACGAGAGAGCAAGCGCTTGTGGAAAGGAGAAACTTGTCGATCTCCGAATGCAACGTTACATGAGGAGAGTAAAGATGGAAAGCTTTTAAAGCTTAGTTCCATTTAAATTCACGGATAATTTGTTGTTTTGTCGTTAGTGAAAATCAATATTGACCTTGTATTTGAAAAAGGATCCTCATATAAAAACAATACTAATTCAGAGTAAGTTCATTCGCATTCGGAGATCGACTATTTTTGAAACGGTGAGAACTGCGCTCTCCATGATGACGACGAGAAAGTATCAGCAAATAATTGATTGATTTCTAGCCCTTTGGTACCGAAATTGGTACCGAGAACCGTGGATTTTCACTGGTATTGGTACCGAATACTGAAATTTTGGTACCGTGACAACACTATTTACGACACAACGAGATATGAAGCAGCCTCTATGGAAGACTCTAGCACGCATTTCAGACGTGAATCATAGCAGAGTCGAGGAAGAAAACGAAGAAAGCGCAGTCAGAAGAGTGCAGAGACGGCTCTGTGTGAGTGGCAATGACTTCCATAGTATATATTTTTTCCTACTATGGAAGTCAATGGTACCAGAAACTGTCTGGTTACTGACATTCTTCTAAATATCTTCCTTTCTGTTCAGCAGAAGAAAGAAATTCATACAGGTTTGAAACAACATGAGGGTGAGTAAATGATGACAGAATTTTCATTTTAAAGTGGAGTATCCCTTTAAATTCTGCTGTTTACGATCGCTCCTCTGCGTCCTCATGAATCATTGATGCAGGACAGAGGGTTGCATGTCTTAACCACATTTTGTAAAACATTCTTGTACTTTCTGGTTTCTATTGAGCGCTCAATGCATCCACTGAGATTTCTTGTAAAGCTCTCAAAATATGTGCCTTCATCAGCAATTCTCAGGAGATTTCACCATACTTTCAAGAAAGACCAAAAAAAAAAAAACCCTTAATTTATTACAAGGGCTTCTTACTAAACAACCTGTTCCTGTATAGGCTGTCTAGCTCCACAGGGTGTACAGTATAACTGTCCACTGGACGGACGCCATGAGCTCATTTCCTCCTCATGCATAAGTGATGAGTAGTCCATGCAGAATCTGCACTTTTACACATGTATGCGCTGATTGGGGAGGAATATCTGCATAGTTTTGCAGAATAATCTCAAATATGGTAAGAGGGGAGAGGACATTTGTATGACTAACATACAAAAGAATTACATGGAGAAAGCTGCAGAGATTTCAGTGGAATACGGATGATGCCGTTATCATGTAGGCGTGTTTATGTGGAATACCATTTCTGTTGTCACTGTTACGTCCTCCCCTGTCTAGGGTAGAGGAGAAGGAACAGTTTTAAAATGAAAGCTAAGGAAACTAAATAGATTAAACTAACTAATGTTACAGAGCCCCTGTCTCCTGTCCCAGCACTTTTGAATAAGCACCACAATATTCCAAATCGACAAAGTTTTAAGGAACACAGTAACCTACCTGTTTTAGTCAAATAAATAACCTAAAATAAAGACGCAGTTCTAAACATAACTCCCTCTCTAACTATAAACCAGAGAAAAAGACAACTAAATAAAATGGAGCCCACCTCCATACAGCTTCCTTAAATTTCAATAATCAATAAAGAAAGAAACAAACTCAGGGATAAAATGAATATCCAATTAACAATCAGTGCAACAAAACTCCCTTGAGATAGTCTCACACAAAACTAAAATACCTTACACAAACACAAGGAAATTTAACAAATGTTTGAAACAGGAGAAAGGGACCCAACAGAAATCCAGCCTCACGTCTCCACATCATTCCAAACCTGGTCAGCTTTTGTATGTGAGCACAAGGCCACGAGAGCAAATCAGAAGAGGGAGACAGTCATAAACTCTGATTAACATCACTTGTCGCTTCTCATTCTAGGAGAGCGGAAACAAAGTAGACAAACAGGAATACACAACACATTTACAAGATTACATTGATTCTAAGACAACTATGTCATCCAGTTATGCTGCACAATTTGGAATGTTAGCCTTATGCATCAACATCGGGAACGTCGCCAGTGCATTTCACATCCCAAAGGCGAGAACAGAATACAGTAGGAAATTATTTAAAAAAGATTTCTGAAGCTGACTCAGAACATTGGAAAATAAACTGTAATAAACTGAAAATAAAATGTTGTTGTTCAGGAAGATAAGAGGTAGGGTAAGTGTACCCATTAAGCCCATGTACCCTTTAAGCCCACTTTCAACTCTGAAGTCAAATTAAAAAAAGAGAAAATAATATTTTATGCTGCTTATTATTTTAACCAATCCAGTGATTTGTTACTTCCCTGGCATTTTTAATTGCATACCAATCACAATTGGCAATGTTGAGTTAGCCCCACCCATGTGCATGCTGTCTCAGGGGACCTCACACAAAGTCACCCAAAAACTTTGGTGTTTCGGGACCCTTCAGAAATCAACACATTTCAGCAATTTGCAGCCATTTCTTTGGTAACTACATTGATATTATGTCAAATAAGAGATAAATGTATTATTTTTTGTGTATGAACAAATAGTACTTTATCATTTTATATTTTTCCTTTAAATTGAAAGATGAGTTTTATTAGCTTGCGTTCAAAGCTAATCTCTATCAAACCATTAGCCTTACAGAAAGATTGACTGCCAAAGAATTAAGCATGTGAACTGCAAACAATGAATGTTTTGTGATTCATTGTACATTCATTTACAAATAAATACATCATAAATTGTTTTGTAGAGAAGATTATTTTTATAAATTAACTTTTTTTTTAAGATGGGCTTAAATGGTACAGTGCCACAAAACGCATGCAAACTAGAGCCAACACAAGCTAACCTTGAATGAAAAAAACTTCACATTTCTCAATGTGGGCACAATGAAAATTACTATGATACTTAGTCCACAGTATATTTAAGCTCCATGCATGTATTTGTAAACATATCTTACATTTTTAAAGGAAAACAGTGTCTTTTTTCACCATTTCTCACTGTGGAACCATTTAAGCCCACCTTATGTGTTTCAATGAGGAATCCTTCTAATTGCAAACTTTGATACATTTTATGAAAGTGTTTAATGATAACATGTCTTTGTGTGCTTTTACCTTACTAACCTTTTACCCTAACCTAACCTTACTTACACACAAATTACACATTCATTCAAATGAGATAGAGCCTGTTTTGTCCTAAAGTCCTTTATGTATAACCAGGCATAATTCGGGAGTCAAGCTAAGTTAAGGCTTGTGATTCCGGACATGGAGAGCTCCCAGAGGGACTCTACATTCCCCACAGTCCTGAGTCCCTGGGACTGTTAGGGGGGCCCACTATGAGCCTAAGCCCAGAGTATGGAGCCCTAACTCAGCTTGGCTCCCGAGATACACCCGGTCAAACTTCCAGCTTGACTCCAGCTACAACTCCAGTCAAGCCAACTTAAGGCTCCAGACCACCGGCCACTAACACCAACTCATCCCACCCAGGGCTCTAATCAAACATTAGCAAAAGGATTTTTTTTAATACTTCCCTGTCACTGAATAAATATATTGATGTTTTAATTCTTTAAAATCATTTATTTTTTTTATATTTTGTGAATCAATGATGATGTGGGCTTATTTGGAACACATGCGGGCTTAAATGGTGCCAAAAGTACCAATTAAGCCCATGCCAGACTTCTGACTTTATTCCTAAATTATCTTAATTTTATATTCTAAAATGTACATCAGCTAATTAATATAATTTCAAATGAGAGATTAATCTTGCATTTTAACAAATTATATTTCTTATATACTATGTCAATATCTATGAAAAAAACCTAAACTTAGATTTTGGTGGGCTTAATGGGTACACTTACCCTAGAGTCTAGATCAGACAGCATGACAGAGTTCTGCAAGCGTCCGCACGAAAGCTTAGCATCACACACAGTCAATCCATCATCTTCAGGAATGCAAACGGTGGGAAGAACAGTAAAACTTTACTCGAGCAGCTTTAAAAGTAACGTTTCTTCTGATACTTTAAGTGTACCAATTAAAAGTGAGAATGAAGCCAGCCTAAAGCATTAATGACTGCAGGCACATATTATGAGAAATCCTGAGTCATGTCCCTCGCAGGTGTGATGATTATTAATGGTGTTTGTGTTGAAAACGAGCTCATCTTCCTCCCCGTGGGGGGAAAAAGTCAGCAGGGAGTCTGTGAAGATGACAGAGAGAGGGTTCTCCGTCTTTCTACTTCCACAGGACCAGATGTGCATGGATAGACTTTCACAGAAGGGAAGATAAGCACAGCAGTAAGCATATGCATATATGTGTGTGTGTGTGTGTGTGAGAGAGAGAGAGAGACAGTGTGTGTGTGTGTGTGTGTGTGTGTGTGTGAGAGTGTGTGTGTGTGAGTGTGTGTGTGTGTGTGTGTGAGAGTGTGTGTGTGTGTGTGTGTGTGTGTGTGTGTGTGTGTGTGTGTGTGAGTGTGTGTGTGTGAGTGTGAGAGAGAGAGAGAGAGAGAGAGAGAGAGAGAGAGAGAGAGAGAGAGAGAGAGAGAGAGAGAGAGAGAGAGAGAGAGAGAGAGAGAGAGAGAGAGAGAGAGAGAGAGAGAGAGAGAGAGAGAGAGAGAGAGAGAGAGACTAGTTCCGTAACTGATATAGCAAGAGAACGGATTGAGTGCGAGACTGACAGAGCGAGACACTCTTGGTGAGTAGGTAAAGAAAGTGAGAGGATGTGTGAGACTAGCTCTTCATGGATGAAATTAGGCCCACATGAAATACATACTTTCCCCTCTTAAAGAACAACAACAACAACAAAAAACTAAACAACCCCCCCCCCCCCCAAAAAAAAAACAACAACAACAAACATAAAAAAAAATTAAAAAAATCCAAAACTGAAAACACCAAACAAAACAAAAAACAAAACACCACAAAAAAAACCAGCAAACCAAAAAAAAAATCAAATAGACCAAAACCTGTTATGTTATATGTTGTGTAATGTTTTATGTTGTGAGTTAAATTGTGTTATGTTATATGTTGTGAGTTATGTTATACGTTATGTGTTATGTAATAGGCCTATGTTATGTTGTGTGTTATGTTGTGTTATATGTTGTGTGTGTTATGTTATGTTATGTTATGTTATGTTATGTTATGTTATGTTATGTTATGTTATGTTATGTTATGTTATGTTATGTTATGTTATGCTACGTTGTTATGTTTTGTATATTTTTTTAAATGTGCACTGATTAATCAATCAAACTAAGACCAGGATATGTAATTGTGTATTAAGTTAGTATTAGGGTGCATTTTGCTACCATGGTGGCTTTGAAGAATATATGAAGAGACAACAACACTCCTTTGTCTTTTTGACTTGTCTTTGAGCTCTTTATAACTTCCGAGCTGGGGGAAAAAAATGGACCATGTATTAAATACAGGATTTACTGCTTGGTGTATAAGTCATAGTGACCATAAAGTTCTCACCTGTCATCTTGCCTGACAGCTAAGAACATGAACTGAAGGAGAGAGACCCATAAAACCACACAGCAGGCCCTCTGTCATGCCGACACAATCACAGGCGGACTCCCTGTAGAGCTAGCGCACGTTAACATAGACAAAACATGAGGAGCGGTCATGGGATACGGGGGGGTGGTGGTGGTGGAAAAGGGTGGTGGTCTTTTTTTTTGTGAGTACACAAGTTAGGTGCTGCCAGGAAAGACACTGCCATAGCAACAGGCTGGATAATAGTCAAGCCTCAACTTTCCCACCAAAATCTTTTTATTCTCATTCTCCGTCCATTTCGCTTTCGAACATCATCATAACAAAAGCCAGCATTACTAATGCAATCCGTTTATGAATCCTTCTAGTTGTTTGCATTCACTCAAAGAAACGTCTTGACATCTTGAATTTTAATGGATTATAACGCACTTGAAATAAAACAGCAGCACTACGGTTGATTTAGAAGACATTGAAGGAAAACTAGAGTGAAACACTCTTTGTGATGGCATGTATAAGAGCAACAGCCCTAGAGAGAATGTTGCATTTGAAGTAATGACTTTCTCATGCACAAACCCACGTTATTCTGCAGCTCAGCACTTTGTCATCTCTGACACACTACACTAGGAATAGCCAATGAAACAGTCAATGTTTCACCTCAGCAAATTTTACCAACCAATCAATAGACATCCCGTGATTAATCCAAGCAATCCAACACTTGTGTGTGGAGGGACCCAGAGAGGATTCAAGACTCCAGAAAAACGGCAGCTTAAAATAAAATGTAATCTAAAATTCTATATATTTTGTCTACACTTAAAAAATAAAACCTTGATTGTTTTAAATGTTTGTCACAAATGTACAGAATGAAAAATGGAAATTCATTTTGAGATTTACTAACGATTACATTTAACAGTATTATTAAATTATTAGTATCCTAGAAAAAAATTGACTGAATTTTTCTGGGTAGCAGAAATTTCAATGCACCCCCACTGTTTATTGTTAGTAAATCAGGCATATGCCTGATGAAGGTCATGAGACCGAAACGTTACCAATAATGAATTTTTGATACTTTTTTGCAAGTACGGATAGTGTGCGGGAGTTCTTTGTTTTTCATTCTACTGTAAATATATAAAACATTTATTTTTGTGATTGAATGCAGCACAATTGCGAACATAAATGGACAATTTTAAAGGTGATTTTCTCAATGTTTCGATTTTTTTGGCACCCTCAGATTCCAGATTTTCAAATTATTGTATCTCGGCCAAATATTATCCTATCCTAATGAACCATACATCATTTGCATGCTTATTTATTCAGCTTGTCTCAATTTCATAAAATTGCTCCATGTGACTGGTTTTGTGGTCCAGGGTCACATACTCAGAATTTATTTTCAGGTCTTTTTCAAACCCTGGGAACCACACAAGACAAAAAATTAAGCATGCCATGGCAGAGAAATGGTCTGAAGAGAATCTTGCTAAGCACACAGGTTCAAGTTCAGCTACCTGAATAACTAATTGAATGGCTCATGGACATACACTTCATTTCCTACTAAAACTTTGATGCTATTAACCTGACAATCTTTGGCAAATCCAGAGATTAGATCTTCTTCAAAAGCACTAACCATATTCAGCTTTTACCTGCTTCTTAACACAGATTCTTTACCAGACGTACTGAACAACAAAATCAGGGCTGTTAATCCCTTAAATTGCATAAAGCCAGCCAATCAGATTAGAACTGCTGATTTCAGCCAGAACTGCCCATTTTTGCGTTCAATTTGCATCAGACTACCTCCAAAATTTGCATTGACGGATATCATTCTGAATAATCGGATATCGGTGGAGAAATTTAGTATTGGTGCATCCCTAAATTAAACCCATGCCTGCCGCTAGCTCCAAATAAACTGAGACTGAAAGAGATTAGTGCAGAAATGAATTCCCTTCCAGAAATGAAACCCTGCAGCCCGTCCGACAATGCAACACGTCCTTTACACTCCAACAAGATGGGTTTTTCCAGCGGCGGGAACATATGATAAAAGCATCTCACTTGAGACCAGACTAAGTGAGCAGTGACTACATGCGTCACCCTTTGCCTGAATATGACGCTGACAGAGCGGATATGAGGAAGAACGCATTCAGACTCACCTGCAGACGAGGGTGGCGATGATGACGCACCAGGCGGTGCAGCAGCAGTCTGCGTTCGGCTGCTCGTCGCTCTTCTTACGGCGGCAACACAGCCAGCAGGAGTAGATGAGGAGGAAGAGGAGGTCCAAAGCCAAGCATGCCAGAGCTACACTGCCCAGCAGCAGGATGGACTGCAAGAGGAGAAGAGAAAATAATCTTAGAGATGGGGGAAATTCTGGATACATAATATTCAAGACAAGAGCCATTCTTCACGAAAGTCAACTGCTGGTAATGAACCTTCAATTTTGGAACATTAAACTCAAAGTAAACATCTTTTTTTCATGCATACACTAAGCTCTGCGTACAATTAGCATGATGCACATTTCTTCAGCAGCATAGTAGGTGCGTAGCCAGGTTTTCAACCCATGCATAAACTGTATGCTCAGTTTGTGTATGCGCCTTGAATTTTCTTGGTGGCGACACTGGCCCGGGCTGTTTTTTCACAGTTGAAAAAGAAACAGAAGAGATGAGAAAAAACAAGAAACTAGGCGCAACAACAAAAGACGCCTGAGCTGACGAGCACTTGGGTGAGGGGGTTAAGAGACACCACGCAACTCTAGTTAAAATTAATACAAGGACATTTTTTCGGTCATCATGTTTGGAGGAAAATAGTGCAGACATTTGCAACAAACAAAAAAAAACAAAAAAAAAAAAAAACCAATACAAGGATATGGTACAATCCTTATGGTACGTTTACTGATTAAATATGTCATAAATGGAAAAAAATTAATAATAATAGTGCAGACACTGGACACAGATGAAATATTCTAGTGCGTGTGTGTCGACCGCTTGTGTTCGCACACACTATCAAATAGAGTATACGTGTTCAGCTGTACCAAAGTGCTCTTAACTGAAGTATAAACCCTGATCCAAATCCACTGTCAGCTATCTTTGGAGTACCATCTGAAATTTACTTCTCAGCATCACTGCAAAAGGTTCTGGCCTTCACAACTTCATTAGGAAGATGTCTCATTATTTTAAAGTGGAAGCCTGTGTCACCCTCTACGTTTAACTCTTTCCTCGCCAAGGTTTAAAAAAAAACAAAAAAAGTTGTCAGCCACCGGCAGCGTTTTTGATCATTTATACAAAAATGTAATGACCCCCAGAACATTGTATAGGGCATATATGAACATGCAATACATCAAAGGAAAGAACAGAGCCTCTGCTTTTAAAAAAATCAATTTTTTGTTCTGTCTTCATGCTTTTTTTTTATCAACACTTGAATGTGGGTAAGTACAACAAAATAAAGAAAAATTAAAAAACTAGACTTTAAGACTACAACATACATAAGCAATGCTTTTATCACTTGTTTCAGCTCCTTTTTTGTCTGTGTTTTATTCCAGAGAATCTCTGCTCTTTCAAAAGATGTGTAATAGCGCCCCGTACCGTATAACAGTCGAAACAAAGACAAATTCCATCAATGGCGGGGAAGCGTTTTCTCAAATGATGAAAAAGTCTGTCAATAGCAGGGAAAGAGTTAATGTGTTTATTTAAGTATTTACTTGTATTAAAAAAAAATGTCATTTACATGATCCGAAAAGACTTTAGAAATGATATGGCCTGCAGTTTTGAATAAAGTACTGGCTTACTCTACAAACAGTTAAGCTGGGCACCACCTTTTCTTCCACCCCCTTTTTATTTTCATTTTCTATTCATTTAATCATTTATTTTTTAATGATGTATTTGTATGTATTTATGTATTATACTGTTCTGATTTTTTTATTTATTGTTAGGTATTTTATCTTACCGTTTTATTGTACAGTCTGTTTTATTGTATTATAAAACACTACATTATAATTATAATTATATTGTTTTGTTAGTCAGGGTAATCATTTTGTGGAATTTGAACTTGTGATGAATGGGTTTGGTATCTGCACACTTTTCCTGTGTAGATAAATCCAATAAAGAAACAAAAACTGAAGTATGCTTCAGGCTTTAGCCTCCAAAGCAAATAATAAAACAATGTTACATCTAATCTCTTACATCTCCAAAGAGAATCCTTTTGGATTTATACTTTAAAAGCTAATCAATACCCTGGTCTAAACTTGGAATTGGATTTTTCTCCTTTTTTGTAACTGACTATATGCACAAGTCAATGTTTTGCTATATGTATCTATCTATATTGATATTTCAAAGTGTATCTTGATGTGGAAAGTGGTAAAATATAGAAAGTGTAAAATTATTCAATATCTGAGACTGCACATATTTATTAGAGCATGAAATGAAATCTTTTTCACAATGTAACTTGTTTTTTTTGTTGTTTGTTTGTTTTTTGTAACTTGTCTTATATAAAGTAACCTCTTGCTGCATGTATCTATTGATATTTTAAACTATCCTGATGTGAAAATGTGACTTATCTAAAGTAACTTCTTGTAATTGCTTGCAGTCAGGTGATATGTGCAGATGAGCACCTGTGCTTCTAGGTCATATGACCACATCCAGATAGCATGCAGTCTACAGATTGCCATTTTGAATTTGCCCTGAAGAAGGCCACAGAGGCCGAAACATGTTTTTTAATGGATAGCCAAGTTTAAATAAATCTAATGTTGTAAAAATAAAGGAAAGTAGTGTGCCTTCATATTAGTTCATAAACGTAAAAAAAGCTGTTACAACAAATAAATGACCTAATTTGTTGAACCCAACCAAGTTTGTGTTAGATTTCTTTGCAGCTGTTCATTTCAGTTTTTATGACTCTTGAGTTCAGAATATGACTAAGACAACCCATAAGCACCTTGAAACAATTGAAACGACATATGTGTGGGTTGCTCTAAGCCGAGTCTCCCGCTGAAAATCACGTGACAAATAACCTGCAGGGGAAGTTTTGTATATAATGAGGTCAGAGCTATTCTCGGTTAAGACACGCACTTCACTCTGACAATCTTGTTGTGACAACCACACAGGGATTAAGCACTTTAAGATCATCCGCACTCAAATTCCTCAAAAACTGACCCAATTCTGGTCGCGCCTGATTACCGGGGGAATCGGTCAAATGGAGACACCCATGATGGGTTTGGCCTGGTATCCAATCAGTTAATCTGCACAGACTCACTGAACCCACATATAAGCATTTCAAATCTCCCAAATCAAGTAGTTTCCATACGGCTTTCAACCTGTGCCAAGTGTCCGTCAAGCTCACAGTGTGTGATCACAGGAGAGCTGGGAAAACCATTGTGTCGGTTCAAAAGGGGCCCAGCAAGTCAGACTGGAAAAGCGAACAGGTCTTAAAAGCACAGTCTGTAATACTTAAAGGGCATCATTGCTCAGTGCATTTACTTTAAAACACAAAGCCTGATTGTTCAAAGCCTTATTGTTCATCTCAAGGTAATTACTTAGGCATTTTAGGCTCAGATGAGTCTGGTGAATTTGGTCCAGAGTGTGAAGGCATATCAGACCGCCATGAAACAAAGTTTACATTGTACCAGACTGCCAAAATGACACCTTCCGAGGAACAACTAGTTGCTGGAAGTTGTGGATTAACAATTGTGTCATTGAGTATTGAAAATGAAAGAGTTCAAGAGTTTTGTTTTAGGCAGCTGCTAATAAGTAAACAAGATATATATGAATATAACCATTTCATTTTGTCTAATGTCCGTGAAATAGACAGTATTTGGTACTTTTGGGTGAAGGGACATTTTGAACAAAGTTTACACATACACTACCGTTAACATCTGCGGTCTGTAAGCAGGGCCAGCAAAAGCTGTCGGTAGGATTTACTGTTTATTTTTTATTTTTTTAAGAAAATTCAGCAAGGATTCCTTAAATTGTTTAAAAGTGACAGTTGAAACATTTATAATGTTACAAAAGAAAAATCTGTTTTAATAAATGCAGCCTTGGTGAGCATAAGAGACGTTCTTCAAGAACAAAATTCAAAAATCCTACCAACCGCAACAATTTTGGATTTAGTGTATTTTCTACTCATTTGTTTGTCACTGTCATTGCTGAAGCTATTTGAATGAACTACCGCATTGCACACTGGTCTATTATTGTGGCATCATTAAATTCAGCTCCATCCGGACACTGGCTGGTTATTTTACAAGTCAGTCATTCGGTCTTTTCCAGATTAAGTGGACAGCCAGGATATGTGGTAAAAGTCTGCCTCACCATTAGATTAATAATTATATCAATTACAACACTTCACCAGTTAAAATTTGAGTTAGGGTAATGCAACAGAATAACAAGTATGCTTCACAGCTCTTCTTTACTAGACATAAGCCATGTTAATTAGGTTACCAAGGATCAATCACGATGGTCCACCAGCTGATGGGTCTTTGGCCATTGCAGAAAGTTAAAAATATCAATACATCTGTGTTCTGCATAGATTTAAATTCAAGACCACAAGATTATATTTTCAGAATGTCTACATTACGTTCTGACTTACATTAAGAGAAACATGACAAATTATTTCCAAAAAACAAGACAACTCAGACCCTGCAGGCAAATGCTAAATCCTGATCTAATTTTAGAAGCACAATTAAGCCTTGTACTGTATTGACTGTGAAAACCACTTGTCCACAAACCACAATGCCCACTATTCACAGTGGCACTTCAAGAAAAATGAATCTTCTGTGAGCCACTCTGTCTGTTTTTGAACTCTCACACAGTGAAAGATTCAGTGAAGGTTAGGCCGACTGGACTTACGTTTAAGAATCTTTTTAAGCCAACAGGTGGATAACCAAATAGATGCATATTTAGGATAAACAAACCAACCGAGACAACTTTACTGATGACTATCTCTTAGAAGATGGAGCATGAACCTCTTTCCTGGTCAAAATCACAAACCGACTAAACATTTATTGGATGATTAGTTGACTATCATGACTATAGGGGTTAAACAGATCGTATTTGATCCATGATCCGTACGGGCCAGGCTCCACGATTCGGCACGCATGTGTGTTTCGCAGATTAATTGCTAAGTTTCACCATCAATTTGGTACTTGCCCGTACGTGCCACATTTCAGATAGCAAGAGAACAGCGAATTGATTCCTCTTTTGCATTTCCATGCACTTGAATGGACATATACACACAAACTTATTTTAAAATACCAGTCTCTGCAAGTATTCTCGTAAACACAGTCGGTTATGTCTTAAGTTAACGTACACAGTTGAGAAAGAAATCGGATGTGTACCATTGTATTGGATCAGTGCATTCACTCTTAAAGTGACAGCAACCTATAAATACCTGCTACTTTCCAAGTCATTAATGTTAATCAAACAACAAAAAGATTAATCTATATATAATTAATAGAGTGAACACTATTGTGTTACTTTACATTTAGGCCTAATTATTACATCCATAGTCGAATACACTACAGTTAGACCTTACTTTGTAACTTTGTTATATTGTATTTATCTATGCTTGTAATTAGTGTATTTGTTCTTATTTTTTACTGACTCAAACCCAAAACCATCCAATACAACAAGGTAATATGAGGCAGGAATTCATCAGAGACAAATGAGGTGTGAATGATGATGATGATGGGTGAAATGACGACTCAGGATGAGGAAAAATCTGTGCCAGCAGGAAATGGTGCTGGCAGAATGGCCAGTAAGCACTCTTGATATGATTAATCAGTGCTTAAATACTCTCATTTACAAAGAATAACAGCTCTAACCAGAATGGCATAGCTGACAATCTCTGATAATGTGTTTGGAGAATGTGATTAACAGCCTTTGTGCCTATGATATCATCTCAGCGTGTTGGCAGAATGCTGTGGCTTTATAAACATACAATGCAATCGAATAATCAGCACTAGTAGAAGATGGTAGAATAAACAAGAGGTTTGGAGGTCAATTTATCATCTACAAAATTGGTTTCAAACAAGAAAACCAAGTTTCAAATAAGGGAATGCATAAACTGATCAAATGTGTACATTGAATACAATGCAAGTTGCTTTGAAGAAATGCATCTGCCAAATGCGTAAATGCAAATTTTATACGTGTTTTCGAGAGGCCTCCTCGCCGGATAGAGGTTTGAAACACAACTGGCCTTTGCCAGCGGCTCATGATCGTGTTTTCCTGTGAGAACTTGTGCCAAGGAGGTCACTGCAATTACAGAGATTTCAATCCTGCAACGTTTCTCCTTTTGCTGCTAACAGGAAAAGACCCAGACTCAGCTTTTCTAAACAGACGGTAATCTTCAGCAGATTATCTTAATGGATCTCCTCTTTCCATATGCTGATTCAGGACGCAGCACAGCGAAAGACCCTGCTGAGCGATACCACTGCCCAAGAACAACAGCAGCATTTCAAACACAAGGTCACTGTGCTGAAATGTGCTCCTGGCTGTAGGCCATCCTCCTGATATTTGCAAAATATGCACCACCCTTTATTTTGTTACGTTTCAGAGAAAATAGATTTGCGCCATAAATGGAATCTCTCTGTGCTCAACTAAGAAAATACACTTTTTTTTCATTTATTTACTATTTTAAATTACGTTCACCACAATAGAACCATAGTGCACCCAACTATGACAAATATATTTTTTGCGTTCTCATTTACCACAAAAGCAAAATAAAAAATCCATGAGAACATTTCAATGACTTTCCAAAACAGGAAAAAAAATATAGAGTGACCGATTACAGTGGTCAGAGGAGAGATGTCAAATTTGCCACCACTCCCTTATGTCGGGTTCAGACTACACAATATTTTTGTCTGTTACGATAGTCTCTGTGTCAGATTATGTGATTTTAACTCCTAAATTCTTGTGTTGTGGACAAGAAATGTCTGGAGAGACAACACGTTGCTTCCCAACCAATCATCGCATGCCATTTTTAATGATGTGCGTGATGTCAACGAGAATGCGGAGCTAGAGATTGATTTCAGGAAATAAGAGCTACCGAAGCTGTGAAGGATAATATGAATTATTAGCAAGATTAATGCTAATTCAGCATTAATGCATCGTCTCTCTTTTTGTTTCGCCATGTAGAGCTTCTGTGCTCCTATTGGTCAACATCACAGATGTGATGGAACCCGTCGTGGAGGACTGAGAAAAAATTAAACATACTAGTATTTCTGTCAGGATGTCGTGAAGCATCATTGTATAGAATTATTTTTTTTTAAATTAGTAAAATTTTTAGTTTAAATTTTTTTTTAAAACGTTTCTAGATTTACAATGGTAATAACTGTGGAAACATAGGTTCATCCATATCTTCTCTATGGGACACTATAAACAATCACTCATTGAGATTTGATTCAGAAGATCAGTAAAAAAAAAAAAAAAAAAAATCGGCTTTATCAAGTTACGTAATTGACCTAATCTTAATTTCAGAACTGTCTATGAAAGGGCTTCATTCTCCTATAGGAGATGGTGGATGTGGTTTTTTGAATGAATGTGGCACAGCAACAAACTCACAGACGGTTTCATTCAGTCTGGCAGAGACTGAAGCTCAAGACCTTCTAAAAAACCTACGATAAGAGTCTAGGATAGTTCAGCCTTAAGCTCTTGAGTGAATGTCATTGGAAAATGTCACAACTGCCCCAGGAAATGACACGTTTTTGAATTATACAAATATGTGGCTTCAAAAACAAAACAGAAACTTAAGCTACAGGTTTGAAAGATCATTTAGTTTCCAAAAAAAGCATCTTTGTGGGTGGTGTGGTACAGATGTGGATAACAGAAACCATGCAAGGTGCACATTTTATTCATGCAAAATAATAGGCTAAGTCTAAAAGACTAAATTCATGAGACCACTTCTGACTATTCTATGGACAGCCCTAGTTTTAAATAGTGAGAAATAAAATATAAATCTCATTTATATTTTAAATTTGAATATTGTAAATTTAATATTGGGTAGAAAAAAAAATAGATATGCACAAAGCTTAACAAAAATTTAACAAAGTAAAAACGCTTGAGTTTATACAGTGGTGGTCAGAATTAATGGCACCCCTGGTAAATATGATCAAACATGGCTGTAAAAAAAGAAATCTGCATTGTTTATCCTTTTGATCTTTCATCTTTCAAAAATGTGCAAAAATCTAATCTTTCATTGAAGCAAAAGAATTGAAAATGCAGAATTGGGCGGGGGAATCACATTATGAAATAAATGTTTTTCTCCAAAACATGTTGGCCACAATTATTGGCACCCTTTTATTAAATACTTTTGACAACTTTTCTGACAACTGAATTTGCTGGAGTTTGTTTTTGGATGAGCGAGGACGATTTTTCTTGAAACCCTCCCAAACAACATGTGGGGATGTAGGGGTTGTTTGATTTATTTTTTTGGTAGGCTTCTGAAGATAAGATCGAAAGGATAAACAATGCAGATTTATTTTTTACAGCCAATTTTGATCATATTCACCAGGGGTGCCATTAATTTTGACCACAACTGTACATGAAATTATATAACTGCCATTTTAGGAAACCATATTTAAAAAACCACATACGACAAACTAGCATCTCATAGGCAGATATATTTGTTCCTTCTGAAAAAGCAAAGCAGTTTAATTTCATATTTAAGCAAATCAAACACTGAACAAAGAAAAATGTTGCTGTCCTTAAAGCCCAAAATTTAAATGTTGATATCCCAAAGCAACACTTTCAAATGATTTGATTTTCCTCAGGGAGCGATATAGCTTCCACATTGTCATGGAAAAGAGTGAGGCTCTTTTCATTTGCTGTTGGAGCAGCAAGGGGCCAAATCTGGGTCAGAGATTTCTTTGGGAAACCAAGAGTAATCTGGGGAGGGGTTAGAAACACTTTCAGAGTGGATGCTAAAAGCATTTCAGCCTTTGAAGGCAGACTGGAGGCAATAAACTGTCCCACACACATGCACAGGAAGTCAGTAGTTAACACCTAACTGTAAATGTAAACTGTAAAAGAAACAGCCACGCAGATCAGATTTGGAGTCAAACCAAAGCAGACATTAATATTCCAAATAGGATTGTGTTTACATCGTTCCATGAATGGCTTCCCTCACAAATCCTTCATAACTAGCCAACCACGTGATGGATTTATTGGCAGTAAGCCACAATGAGAGACAGCTTGTGTTTCCTGCCTGGCCTGATGACAGGACGGCCTCGTCAGTCTGTGTCGCACCATGCAAACACGCTGACAAAACAGATTAGCAGGCATCCTTGCTCTCGCTTCCTGTGTGCCCGACGACAACCCTGAGAAGGACGCGCTAGAATGACTAAAATCATTCAACAAACACCGGCGATACAATTATCAAAAATGGAAATGTTTCCAGTGCTCCCCTCACGTCATGAAGAGGCCAGTCACGAATTTCTCCAACCTCCCCCACAGCCAGCCTGGGGAGTGGGTGTGGGAAAGCATGTAGGGGTTGTGTTTCTCAAATTTTCACTTCAAGCTGTGCTCAAACCCACATTCCCACTACAAGACAAATTAGCAACCATGCTCTGATGTTTTTAATAAAATACTGGTGAAAACTGTTGAAATCAAAACTGTGATTCTTTTAGTCCACATCTGTTAGCTTGGAAGTCAAAGTCAAGTGATAACACAAAATTCACATAGTTTTTACAATCTTTCTCTTCTGGCAAAACTGGCCAAAAATATGAATGATTCTTCTGGCACAAACACTCTCAGGAAAAAAAAAAGAAGCTGTTAATAGGGTGGTACCCTTTCAAAAGGTTCTAAAATGGACTATTAAGGTACTAATGTGTACAATTTAGGCACCAATATGTACACTTTAGGTAATAATATGCACCCTTTATGGCAGAGGTGTCCAATCCTGCTCCTGGAGGGACACTGTCCTGCAGAATTTGGTTTCTACCCCACTTCAGGATTACTAGAATCTTCCAGGCAGGTATTTTGGGACAAGTTGGAGCTAAACTCTGCGGGGCGTTGGCCCTGCAGGACCATGATTGGACACGCCTACTTTAGGGGTAAATAAGGTACAAAGGTGAGTACTGCCCGGTGACAGCTTTTGCACATTTTTTGTTCACAGGGGTTAATTTTGTCAAATAATATGTTTCTAGAATGAGAAATGTCTTATCCTTCTAATTATAAATACAATCTCTTTCCAACTATCACTAACAAGAGTCAAATTATGGTTTGTTTGATTACATTGATTATGCACTGTTTATGTTCATCGGCTCTCCATGAGTAAACTAAACTCGTCATTATTATACATTTCACTATGGCTTGCGCATTATATGACGTGGTTGTCCACTGCAGTTCGGTTAATTCAGCGAGGGTTTGTCGAGAATGCTGTAGTGAGTCCCGAAAATGAGTTTGGTTAGGTTGTTAAGCTTGTAAAAAACAAAACGCTATATGAACTAAGACTAAATAAATAAATAAAAATGGCTGAAAAAATTAACACTAATAGAAAGGCACACTGCATCTGCTTGTTGTACTCCTTTAATTTAAAGTGTGTGCTGAACCCTATTGAGAATCAAATCGCAATATCTGTCAGAAAAATCGCAATTAGATATTTTCCCCAAATCGCACAGTCCTGATATGAACGCAACCATACTAAGCGGCACTGCCATACTATCCATTATGAGTATCCCAAGAGTTTTGTTTTGTGTGAATCACGACACGGTATTAGGGACGAACACAAACCGTGTGTGATCTACGAACTCGATTCTACGTTGATGGAACATTCCAGAATCCAGCCCTAATTTTTAATTCTGGCCATTTTCAATAGAGTCTATAGATTTAAAGGGCTACATCAACTAATTTAAATTAAAAAGAGATAATGAGAAACCATTCAACACAGGAAAGAAACTGCGCTTGACAAATGATTTCATCAAGTAGAAACGTTTGATTTTGTTGAATCTGGTGCTTGCAGAACGTTTGCGAGACTTTCTCGATGCGGTCAGGACGGGATGAAACCCAGTTTCTTACAGACCTGAGTAGAATCTGGGTAGATGATGCTAAACAAATTTCCAGTAGAGTCTCTGAATACAATTATTATCTAATCAAGGTTCTTACTAATAATCTGTCTTCAAATGTTCAGAAAAACAAGCCTTGTTTATGGATTTAAAGGGTTACTTTTAAAGCTCCTATATTGCCGTTGTTTGTTTCAATTCAAATCCACTTAAACTCCAGAAAAATCTGCTTAGAAAGAACAGTCCAATCAAGTGAAGCAAGTAAAAACATGGGTTAGCATGGTTTGAAGACTAAATGAAAATACCAAGTCAATATGAAATTACACCAAGTCTGTTTACTCTTAACTTGTTCACATACCCATTCCCAACTCTGGATGGAAATCATATACCGTACTATACAAGATTTCCCAAACTACATTTAGGTTAATCAACTTGTGGCAGATAACCCAGTGGCGGCACACTCAAGTTAGCCTTGTGTGCCCTCCTCATCCGCTGGCAGATCTGTCCTCACCCAAACAAACCCAGAGCTCCAGTCTCATCCATCATCCAGCTGACTGGACCTCCCTCCCTTCACAGCTTGGCTTTCATCCACGACAATTCGTGAGAAGCACTGCTCAAACTCCCACAGTCCTGGCCTTTGTAAACATGCGAGACAAGCTTCTCTCAATGCAATACCCACTGATGGCCAATGACAATTGTTTGGGGATGGGAAAGGGTGAGGTTCAACTAGAATATTAGACATTGATTCAGTGCACTTGAGTTCACAAACGGAATGGCGGCCACAAAGATTTAAGAGTTATTGGCCAATATGAAATATATTTTTCATTTATCTTTATCGATTGTTATACTTTATTTAATCTGGCCTATAAATAACAGTTAATTGTAATTTTAGAAAAACTCAGAATGAATTTTACATCACGTTGTGATGCCTAAATTCACTTGTAGCATTTAAAAATAACTTTAGTTTTTTGAAGAAAAAAAAAAGGTATTGACATGATTTATGTAAACTACCATCAAAAGTTTGGGGCAAAACTACCATAAAAAAGATTTATTTTAATTTTTTTGAAAGAAATTAATATTTTTTTCATTTTTTGATCAAATGGGACAGTAAAGACGTTTATATTGTTACACATTTTCTTTAATTGACATTTCTAATAAATGTTTTTTTTATTTTTTATATTCATATGTTTTACTGTATTTCTGATCAAATAAATGCAGTGAGCATAAGAGACTTCATTTATTATCTGTACTTACAGTTAAACGTTTAAAAATTGTTATTTTAAAATAATTCATAATTCATGTCTTAGCAAGCACAACTACAAAGTTAATTTTATGAAAAACTATTTTCCCAAAGGTTAATTGAAGATACAGCTACAACTAAATAAAAAGTAGTGTAAATCCTTTTGTTAAAGACCCATGACCCAAACTATCTTCAGTACGCATTTACTGTATTAGCTTGTATTAGTATGCATTTGTATTAGATTGCATTATTGCATTAGCTTGCAACTTCACATTTCTTGACAGTCTACAGAGCAACATTAATAACCTGTCATCTACAAGTCCAGCAGTCCCCAACAACTGAATATTTAGGCTGCAGCATTAATAAATAATGATTTTATGCTAAAAGCGTTTCTGCCTTTGTTCTTTTTACTGGAACCAGACCATCAGAAGTAAAAAAATACTGAGCTGAAATTAAAACTAGTACAAAGTTCCCAGATAAGCGCATCAAGGAAATCCCAACTGGGGCATCAGGAGTGAGCTTAACCCCTAACTAGTGGCCAAACGAGATGACATCTCTAGTTAATTCCAATCCTGTGAACAAGCGCCATTCAATGGACAGCAGGTGTCCTCTCTCTCGCTCTCCCCCATCCTCCATCCTCAGCTGTGCTGTCTTTTATCATTCAACTATGTGTGCTGTGACTCCAAGACAAATGTTACAGAGAACAGGCTGCTAGTACAAGCTGCTTGAGCGTCCTGTCAATTGCAAATGTGTATTAAGGAAAGTAAAAAAAAAAATTCTTCAGTCAAATTAGTGAATGGTTGGTTGTATCAGTAAAATTAAGAAGTCTGTGATAGAATTTACAGAGTTATGTTTTTAGCAATTAAATCATTTAAATGTAATATTTTTGTATGCTTAATGTAGTGAAATATTCAAATGTTTTTTTCTGACAAACTGTAATATTATCAGCAAAAATGTGCCTAAAAATGTAAGATATTTTATTTATTTGTATTATTCTAAATCTAAGAAAACTGATCATATTCTTTAGCTGATATCATTGGGGGGAAAACATCTAAAATGTTGATTTTCCTTATATAAAAAAAAAAGAAAAAAAGGAAGCATTTATATGATTGAATTGCTAGCAGAAAAATAACTACTTGGTGCAGCAAAAGGGCACTTGTCATAAATGATAAAAAATAAAACCAAGTGGCTAGGAGTCAGACCTTCCTCTCCATCCATGGCAGATGAGCTTCTAGACAGTTCACGTGTTATCTGTAATGCTGCCAATGGCATTTGACAGGAGGGGGATAGACCCCTTAGCACAACTGTAAAAACAGAGGATCTGTGCTTCATCTAAGTCTCTTGCTTAAGACTCCTGCCATGCTGTTTTAAGACACTCTTCCAATCCTGTTGGCTCGGTGAAACATATTTTCAAACAGCTGACAGCCTATCCTGGGCTTTATGATCTAGAAGCACTGAATTTTCTGACTTTACCTCTGTTCTCCATCTTATCTGCTTTCTCGTGCAACTTAACATCTCAGTGGCCAACTTTTCAGTAGAAAAAGCCAGAAGATAAGCAGGAACTGAGCATTATGTGGGCTGTCAGCATGCAACTGCTGTGTCTAAATTAATCCACTCATTCCCTGATCTAGTTCCACTACACTTTTAGCTTCTAGTTGAAAGAGAAGTGATTCTTATCATGTACACATATACACTGGCCCCAAGCCAGTGTCTAGACACATAAGTCACACTTATAAATTTCATTGCAATTCATTCAAAATGGCATCTGTTAACTAAACAACTAACTAGTTTTTTGCAATTACTTTTGATCAAACAGTGTCATGCTGATTTTTTTGTGGATGCACAAAAACTATGTTGGCTATGACTAAATAATGTGTAGGTTAGCACATTATACATTTCCAATTATTTTAAAAAAGGAAATATTTTTAATATTTCACAATATTGCAGTATAACCTTATCTTTGATCAAATAAATGCAGCCTTGATGAGCATAAGAAACTTTTTTTCAAAAACCAAACTTTTGAATGGTATGCATCCTGAAGTCAAAACTGTATTGACTATGCCTAAATTATTACTACAGTACCCAATCAGTCAGTGCCACCCCACCAAATTATCACCTGTATGACTGCATAATAGGCTTGTCAAACATGACAGTACTACCGGTGATAAAAAAACAAAACAAGTTGACGGTACCAGCATTTCTGCAGTACCAGTATTACTGAGTATTCGGTACCCGCCGATAGATCATGCTACTTTCAAACACTTTTGTTTGTGTTTGTTTGAGCATCGCAGGTTTCTATTTACAGTGTGTACATGCATTTAGCCATGTAGGTAGCTAATCACAATCTAATCACGTGAATGCAATGGCTATATAGAAACAATACAGAAACAAACTATCATGTGAAATGAGATACTAACACTTCCGCTCTCAAGAGCCCACAGCTAGGCGTTTTCAGCTGGCTAAAAACGTTTTGGTGGACAAGCGGCCTTTGAGATTATAAAGGGAGCCTTTCTCCTGCTTTCTGTTTACCCATTCACAATCTGAATGCAAGTTAAGTTTTTCATGCTGATAAGTACACTGCAAAGTTTATAGATTGACAATCATGTTTAAATGCTCGTTTGAATCGGAAACTGCGATGGTTGGCAGTGATAACCAATGGACGAGACAAAACGAGACAAACATTTAACATATATAATTCAACAGTTTTTGCTCTGGTACCAAAATTGGAACAGAGAACCGCAAAATTGTATAGTGACAGCCCTACTGCATAATAAATAAATATAAACGAAACCATATTTTGTGAAGAGATGTCTAAAAAAAACAAAGTGAACCATTAAGAGGACCATTTACAAGACATAAAATAGCTATTGTGTAATGTGTAAAGCTATTGTGTAGAGCTACTGTGTAATGACTGTACACCTTGAATAACCCTGTTATAGGTGCAACAACAAATCATGATTTTGTGCCTATAATTCTGACAATATATGGTACCACCTGGCTTCTCAATTTCATTCAAATGTCTAAATTTGTCATCCAAAAGTTGCTCTCTGATAGCCAGGCACAATTCTGGCTTTTTTACATTAGTATTCTATGTTACCAACTGGTTTACCCCCAAAACTCCATAAAAGCGAACAACAGGGAAGGCCAAACTTGATTTAAGGAGCTTTGATTATGTCACCAGGTTGATGGCACTCCTGGCTTGTCTGTAGGCCATCTGTTGTCTCTATGATGAAACCCTACAGCCAAGAAGTTCAAAGGGTCCTAAGAAGCCTACCTTCTACCTTCTACAGCCACACCTGGGTGTGTTCAACATTAGAGACATGCAAGAATTACAATAACAATTATGAAGTCATAATAAAGATTGAATGATCGCTATTGCATTTTTATGGCACAAAGAAATGCACATCTGCGTAATCTCTTTAAGAGATAAGCTACCCACTAACTCGAGCTAAAATTAACAGTTCGTTCTGGTCCTATAATGCGATAGACAAAGAAATGTTTCACATCAAAGTATCAGGGTTTCTTGGTGCGTTGAAGTCCTCCTGGGAAGTTCGTATTTACAAATTGGGAAGTTGCGACGTCGGGTGCGTTCAAATTAACTTTGGCCTAAGCAAGATGATGATGTACTTTTTAAAACAACAACTGGGGAAAACCAATTCTCTCACATTTCTATGGCCAATGGCACCATAATCGAAGACAACATATTATGCAATATCTGTTCCACAGAAAACTGTTTTAAAGAAAACGCTTTAAGTTTCACGACGTTAAGCGTTTTAAACTTGCATCCATATTCTAAACTTGCATCCACAGAACGCATCAACAATAAGGCTGGTGTACATTGAGTTTGCTTTTAATATTAATGTCTTGGTACACCAAGCATTTCTTTATATAGGTTTTCTAAGAGGGAAAAAACGTTTAATGTAAAAAAATAATGCGGGTCAGGTATGACGCATTTTTTGAAGGCAAAAACTCAGAAACGAGTTAGCATGTTAGCACTTCCGGTTCCATCGTCCCAGAATCAGTGGGTTTTTTTTATGGGATTTTGGTTAAATTACTTAAATAAGATCTGTGGTTAACACAAGCTCAAGATACTTTAATGTTTTATATTACAACATAAAATACATTACACCACTCATGATTTTTTTAAGCTGTTACGTGTTATGGCTTGAAAAATGCGGTTGCTAACAAGTGGTTAAACTGGACAACAGAGGCTGTCGGGAACATTAAACGTTAAACTCAGTCCGCTCTTAATTGTGCTCTTACAAACTATTCTAACTAAAACTTTCAGGGAAAATGTTTTTAGATAAAAACTTAAATAGTTGTCGGAAGCTTATTGATGGTGACGAAGTCGTGGGACCGTGGTGCAGTTTGTTTATACCTTTCGCTTTTTACTTCTGGAAACTGCATTTAGGCTTCAATATTTCATAAAAGTTGTCTTCATCTGTGAAAATGATCTTGATGGACAAAACGTAAGTAATAAGTATCATTAAGTTTTGTTAATCACAGAGCTTATTTTTTGCGATAAACCAAAAGCCAATGGAAAAATCCCATTGGGTTTTTTTCAAGGGAACCAGTGTGATGCTAAATGCCGATTGGCCTACAAAGTGACGTCATACCTGCACCACTCTATTGTCTTTCTGCATGGATCACAGTGCCATTGTAAAATGTAACAGAAATTTGGTTTTCCTTGGTCAGTGTTTTAGCACATTAAGCCACGTTAAGCGTTTTTCACATTATATTTTTTAGGGTTTCCCCTTAAAAACTAGGCTATATTTTGATGTTGTGCCGAATTTCGATTCCCAGCCAAATTGTCACCTCGTCTCGTTGAAGCCTAACCCCACTACAATTCAATTCAAAATTGCTTTATTGGCATGACTGTGAATATTACAATGTTGCCAAAGCTTGGGATTTGTATTCTTAATTTGTTCTACTTCAGTAATGGCTGTAAAGGTCTTTATTAAGTTTATAAATTTATTGATTTGAATTTGTGACAGTGAAGGAGGAAGTGCATCTCTGTCTCAATCTCTCCTGTCCTACAGTGAGCACATAGGCTACTCTTTTCTCTTTTGTTAACCAGCTCTTTCTGTGTCTGCATGTCTCAGTGGCTAGGATATAGGAACTAACAAGCCAATTTATGTCTCAAACTAATTACTTAATTCACAGGTAAAATCAGAATTATGTTGAATATCAGCAACACTTACTGTTATCTGCCTTTTCAACACACAACATTTCATATTACACAACAGCATTTCATCTGCACAAGTCGCAGTATCAAACAGTGTAAAAATAGTTGCTGTCTTAAATTAAGTACAATCAACTTGGATGTTTAAGTCATTTCAACTGAAATTACATTAGACTGACACAAAAATTAGATTAACTTACAAATAAAAGTTGAAAATTGCTTAAATTTTGATGAGTTAAAGCAATGTAAAAACATATGTTGTCACAACATTTAAAAAGTTATTGATCATATCATTTTTTCTTTCTACAGTGCAGTAGCAGGGTTAATGCATGGACTTACCTGCTGGTATGATGAGTCCTCTGGGCGAAAATCACTGCTGGTTTGTTCAAATTGCAGATTAAAGTGAGGCAGTCTGTGCATCAAGTTAACCCACCACGGAGGAGAGTAATTCACAACGGCAGCCATAATCTTAATGGCAATAACACTCCGAGCCCAGAGAAACTAAAGCAGGAAGTTTAAAACTTCTGTCGGGGTTTAAACAATGTCATTAGATTACAAAGTGACACATAAATCTGCTCTTCCCTGGAAAATACACGTCTATCGTCCTTCACCCATAGTGATATGGAGCTAAATGCGATTAGTTATTTAAACCGCCTGGAGAGAAACAGAAAGCTGGCTGTTAAGTAAAACGAGGGGTTTAAACAACACGCAACGACAAAGAGCTAATTATTTCGAGAATTTTCTCTGCTTAGAAGCGTTCAGCTGTATAAAACAGGACTTGAGCTTTCCTTTCCCTACCGGCTGACTGTGTAAACACAAGGGAAGCGTGTATTACAAGATCTTACTTCCCCTTTCAAAACTGCCTTTTGTCTGGATACATTAAAACTACACGCACACCAACCCTGAGATATGCATTAATTTAGAGCTGAAACCTTCCTAGATCCAATACTCAGTCCTCAGGTTGCTCGCAATGCCAGCCAGTTACGAGATGTATCTCCCTTGCTTTGGTCGAGATTAATGCCAAGCGTTTGTCTGCGGCTCCGTCATTCCCACGGTGAAACTCCTCCGTCCTTTTGTCCTTATTAGTCATAAATGACCGGGGAAGGTGTTTATGAAGTCAAAATGTCCGTGTGTGGGTTAGCAGACGCCACGCGACTCCTCCCTGCCGACAAAACTCGGTGAGATGATCTCTAATCACCAGTGTGAGTGTGTGAAGAACAGCCAAGCAACCGAGCCGTATGCCCAGATTGCCCACCGAAACAAACTCACACCGAGATAGTGGAGGTTTATCACGGTATGAGGCAACTGTTGAGAACAGGGACATCTAGTGGTCAGACACAATAATACACACGAGGCTTACTTGGAGAAACCACCTATTAGGATCGCACCTCTCGTGTTGTATTAAACTAGGAATATTCCGTTTTTATGAATATTTTAAAAATAAATAAATAAATAAATAAATAAATAAAGAAATAAATAAAGAAATAAATAAATAAAATCCTTAGGAAGAGGAGGATGGTCATTCTTGTGGAAATACATATCAAATGTATTTTGTTTATAAAATGAAATGTATAAAATAAAATAAAATTGTATAATAAAATTCAAACTAAAAATGAAATCAAACGAAATGTTTACGTAATGTTTTGCGTAGTAGCCAATACGTAGTAGGTGACAAATAAATGTTAAAACATTGCATTCACAGCCTCAGCAAATTGATGTGCTTAAAAAGTCCCCTTAAAGGGACAGCTCACCCAAAAATTCTGCCATCATTTACTCACCCTCAAGTTGTTCCAAACCTGAATGAGTTTATTTCTTCTGTTGAATACAAAATAAGATATTTTGAAGATATATTTCTTTATCTTATATTATCTTCTTTTGTGTTCGACAGAAGAAAGAAACTCATACAGGTTTGGAACAACTTGAGGGTGAGTAAATGATGACAACATTTTCATTTTTGGGTGAACTGCCCCTTTAATGCACATCCTTACAGGAAGAAACCATAAAAATGACCTTTGACTAAAAGCTTAAGGAATTAAAACCTAAGCAAAATTTGGTTTGTTTGTGAATTATTTGTTCATGGCGGTATAAATGAATATCTGGATTCTGTCTCTGTGCCTGCAATTTCTCAAAACAAGCCTAAATGAAACCTAAAATTGTGTGATAGTTCCTGCTGTTACTGAATAGAATATGCAATTTATCCAAGAATAAATAATACAACTCTGAACATAAATATATATGCCAGGATGGAAAAACCCCAAAATTCAATTGGTGTTAAATTTAAGATGTCAATGAGTCAATATGTCAATGTACAATGTAATCAAAGTAATTATTCATTAGTCGGCCCTTGAAATAGTGTGAAAGTCTGTCTGAATATACTTTTTAAGGACTCTATCACTACTAATGAGCAAAAATAAATAAATAAAATAATGCTTCAAAGTTACATCTTAAAAATATATAAATGAAAGTGATTTTAGAAACACCAAACTTATAGAACATACAGATTTAAGGAGTAAAAACATGTTTTAGAGATCCGTTTTTCTTAAATCTGACAGGAAAAGACTGTCTTACAAATACAGCTGATGCAGTGAAATTATTAACCTTTACTTTGTGAATCAACGATTGCATCATTTCAGTGCCATAACCAAAAACTGGTAACTGTCTAACTAAATCTGGTAATAATCAACAATGCATACTAGATAACTTGTGCTGTAGCAGCAGGCAACTTTAAAATACTGCCTTGGTTGAGTCTAAATAATTGCGCCTTTTCACTTTCACTTCCACTATGGAGGCACTGGGATCAAAATGATATTTGCATAAGCTCTGCAAGTCATTTTGAGCTTAGGCATTTAAGCTTCACAGAGCAAGTATACTTACATGATGATAATTAGTCAACAGTATGCTGTACTGGAAATGTTAATGCAATGTTAATACAGATAAAACATAGGCTATTTATGTCTCAAGGAATGATTCATCAAAAGTTAGACTCCAAATATTTTTTTTGCTTGTAATGTGACCTCAGCTTAAAAAAAAAAAAAAAAAAAAAAAAAAAAATTCCACTATTTTGGTTGCATTTGAATTAGTCTTAAAAAACATTCTCAGTCAGAGGGAATTTTTTTTTTGATTTCAACTCAGTCATTTATGACAAATCAATTCATCATGACTATTTTCAGTTCCTTAAAGTTAAGTTGGATTTAGTTTAGGATGTGTTGTTTTGTCTTCAACAGAAAAATATTTTTGACTGAAAGAGGAACAATGAACTTGGAAAGAGATTTCATGCTCCTTGTTTGTGCATTTTTCTTCTTCAGAAATCTCTGTATTAGTGGGCAAAAAATTATAATAAGCAAGTTGCAGCAGCAGGTGGGCAACACTTTTTTAAAAAACTTTGTTATTATGGTAAATACAATGTTACAATATGACATATTGTGAGTCTAATATGGATGTTTTGTTTTGAATATTGAAGGGAATTTTTTTTTTTTTTTTTTTTTTTTTTTGCTTTCTCACTTCCCATGGGTGAATTACATATTCTAACCACACAAACCCAGTCTGTAGTGTCATATAAAGATGTGTTTGTCCTCAAAGAGCCTGTCGAACCTGATGAGTCTCTAGCTCCACCCACCCATGTCTGTCACACATAGCCTTTACTGTACCATGTGTTTCCACATCACTACAACTTTAAGGAGAGGGACATTCCTACTCTTTTCTGCAGGAAATCACATGGAGGTGCTATCGCTCTCACATGACATCTGAACTATGGCAGGGGACATCAATGAAGGTAGGGAATAGAAATTACGCTCATTTAAGCTAAATATCGCACAGTTTTAGATAATGTTTTGCTGTCTGTTTTATGTAGCGTATGTATTTGAACCTTTGTACTACTTTGCTGTTTTATATATGTATTTGAACGGTTATCTGCGAATTTGTTTTCTTGATTTCGCTGATGATGTTTTAAAAATTCGCGACTAAAAACGTGAGTCACTTTAACGCGAGTTAACTATGCGCTTTACTTTGTTGTCTTGTTGCGTAAATGTTTATTTTTATTTGTTGTTTCACCAGTTTCTCCTGTTTACTGACTTGTTTATCGAAATTGACGACTCAAAGTTTAAACTGATATGTCTTTATAATACTATAGCTATAGCCTTTTTTTTTCTTTTTTTTTTTTTTGTATGACAACATTGTATCGAGTTGGCACAGCAGAATGTTTGATTGCAATGCTTATGCATGCAGTGACTGAATATCCATTCCTATAGGCTGAATGTTGCCATAGAGACTGTCAGTGCTGCCGCGAGAATCTGCTTTTAAGCCAATCAAATAATTTATCTCTGCGAAGGCCAATTTAAATTTCGAATGGGAACTCAATTTACCCCTTGAAATGTATTTTATTAAATGTTAAAACGCCCCCTAAAACGGTTTCTGTTAAATAAAATTAATATGTTTGTTTGTGATACCCTTTAATTTTCGTTGTTTTATTTTTATTTAGTTTCTGTTGTGTATTTTACAATATTTGTGCAAATGCATTGAGAACTTAATGAACTCAAAAAATAAAAAATCTGTCAAAATACAAAAAAGTATTGCGCAACTATACATTGTCCTGTCAGTGTTTTAGCATTAAGCTTTTTTGGATGAAAAAACAACAACTGTGTTCTCTTGTTGAAATGAAATAGACCATAGTTGTTTATTCCTAGTCATAAATCTTCTGTCAATTTGTTATTTCAACACAGAGCTTTTAAAGGGATAGTTCACCCAAAATAAAAATCTGTGTCATCAATTTAATGTTTAAATGTCATCAATAACTCACTCACGTGTCATTCTAAACCCATAGACTGTCGTTAATCTTCTATATTTGGATATTTTTAATGAAATCTGAGCGATTTCTGTCCCTCCATTCACCAATACTCTGACAGTTTAAGCATGCTTGAGCTGCCGTTTACCATATTTGTTCGCTGATCAGTGTTTACATGTGAATAAAGCTTTAATTAAATCTGTTCATCATTTAAAGCGACCATGTCTCTAAACCGCTCCATTAATATGGATTTCTATTACTCTTTATGAAAGTTTTGAACCCTCTGAGTTTTGAGTGAGACTTTCAATGGAGGGACAGAAATCTTAATTTATAAGATAGATACAAATATCTTCATTTGTGTTCCAAGGATTAAAGAAAGACTCATGGTGCTGCTGAGTAACTAATGACAGCATTTTCATTTTTGGATGAACTGCTATTCCTTTAACATACAGTCCTTTGAATCTAGGATCCGTCCCTTCATACTATCGTGAAGTGCATCAAGCCATCTGCTCCAGAACTGATGAACGAGTGCCTATCAGTGTATTCCTGAGAGTTCTCAGCAGAACATCTCTTTCCATCGCTGTTCAAAACCAGGTGAGACTTACACCAGGATTACGTCTTATTATTGGTTAGGAAGACCGTAGCTGACAGTTAGCTAAATTATATCCCACAGGCTTTTTTTCAGTGACCTGGATAAGGATAAATATCATGATTTTGTTGGGTTCTCTTGTGGAACCATGACTTATTCTGCATAGACTGAAAGATATGTCATTTACATTTTAGATAACCGAACATGTAAACAATAGTGATGGATTCCTAAGTAAAGTCTCGCTGTATAAAGGCTTGGCTCTCATTGCCCTTGCTCAACAAGGAAAACCACCAAGTCCCAAACTGCTGGAGAATTTCATACAAGGTAAGCAAAAGCAGATCAATTCCTCAGCTGACTGTAGTAAATGTGTAGCTTAATCAGATGTCATTTTAAAGTCAGTAACCCCAGTTAGTCTCCATAAAAACTGTCTTGTGTTCAACATATCACGTGATATTGTATTGCCTCTCACATGCTATCCCAACTGAATTACATCCAAGCTGTTTTTCACTGTCACCATCTGTGTGCAGTGATTTGCGCAAGAGCAAAGCTTAATAAGTGGAGGTTTTATATTACTGCTTTCAACATTTCAGCAATTTTCACTGTTCTCATGGGCACCTTTACAGCATGTGTATGATTTACATTCCTCGGGTCTATGGTTATGTTGGGCTGGTTGTTCGATTTTAATGATTTTTCATCAGCTCTGAAGGGTTAAAGTTTCTATTCAATACAGGCCTCTTGTGTTATTTCAGGTGTTGCCAGTATGACAGTTGACTGTGCACTTTAATAGTGAGGTTTCCTGTTCTCTCCTCTAAGCAAAAGCAAGTTTCCCGTCCATTGCATGCCAACTGCTTATCTCTCTGTGGAATGGCCAAGAAGGATATTTTGTTGTTTTTGCATTTTACCAAACAAAAGCAAAGATCCTGGTTTGAATCTGCTGAGACAACTTTTTGTTATGCAGAGTCACGTTGTTTTTTCCCCTTTTCCAGATTTTCTTTTCTAAATGTGGCACACAAACCACAGAAATCCACCGGAAAAAATATGGTGTGCCACATAGCTCAACATGGTTCATTGTTTTTCTCTCATTCCTTCTCGTTACTTTTGAGATTTCCTTCATGCTGTGTTATTAATGTGCTGTCATAAGACAGATATGGCAAGAAAGTCATCTTCTTTGTCTTCTTTAAAGTGATTAAGTATGAGACTGTGATCACCCACATGTAATGTTTAGTCAGTCATGTGGCTGTCACACCGCGCTGAATACATTGTGTTGTGTGTCATGTTTTTTTAAGAGTTCCCAAAGCCTCAGCTTGGAGAGCCGAAGGAGCTTCAGAGTCTAAAGATGCAGTCGGTTCAGGAGAGTCCTCTGATCTTGTCCGTGACTCTGGCAGAGCTGTTGAAGAAGGACACCGTCAAAGTTGACCTCATTCCTGAGAAGAAGGGACTGTTTCTTAAACATGTGGAGTATCAGGTCACCAGTGAGGTGAGTGAGTTTAGTTTACAAGTTACAAGTTTACAGTTTTCTGTCATCAATCAGACAAAATCGATTGGTCCAAGTCTACACCTTAACAATGACTCAACTAATGGTTTAGGCCCTAAACCATTAGTTGAGTCATTGTTGCAGTGTCATGCTAGCCATGATGCATAAACAAACAAAAATCAGACTAAAATGTTGGGGAAATGAGCCTAACATTTTCTTCTCTCCATATTAAGCTGAAAAAAATGGCTCACTTCAGCTTTAGCATTCGTGTTGGGTGATGCCATCACACGTGGACACCCTAAAATAAATGTGTAAACAGAGACCACTGAGTCTTTGTGATCACGCTCTTAAAAATAAAGGTTTCAAAAGGGGGTTTTTGCTGAAGAAATATTTTTAGTTCCCCAAAGAATCTTTCAGTAAACAGTTCTTAAAGGGATAGTTCACCCAAAAACGAAAATCCTGTCATTAATTACTCGCCCTCATTTCGTTCCAAACCCGTAAGACTGTTGTTCATCTTCGGAACACAAATGAAGATCTTTTTAATAAAATCGAAAAGCTTTCTGTCCTCCATTGACAGCTACACAACTACCACTTTGACGCTTCAAAAAGTTCATAAAAAGATCGTAAAACTAATCCATATGAATTTAGCGTTTTATTCCCAATTTTAATGACAAATTTTTCATTTTTGGGTGAACCATCCCTTTAAAAGAACCATGCATTAATAATCTAAAGAACCTTTTTCTACTATCAAGAACCTTTTGTGGAATGGAAAGGTTCCATGGATGTTCTAAATGGAACCATCAATGCCAATAAAGAACCTCTATTCTCAAGAGTGCAGTATCTTAAAGGGTTCATATAATGAAGGATCAATTTCCTTGATCATTTGAGATAAAATAGCTTGATGAGCAAATCAACATATCCTCTCCAGTCTAAAAAGGAATGTGGCGAACCAGTGGTGCATTTCAGCGCAGACTGATTTGTGATCCTGTCACAGTAATCCAGACTTTGCAAAGAGGCTGTTATTGAAAAATGAGGAAATTAAAATCTATATTTGACACAAAAGAAAAGCCATTTCAGAGAAAATGATTTCTGGTGATTTCTATATTTCAAAATATAGTAAGGACCTCAGCAGGAAAAATACAATTAAACAATATTTATTTTTCAATATAATAAAAGTATGTCATTTTTAAGCATGCTGCTGAGTCATTGCAACAGTTACTGTTGTATTATTTTATATGTATCGCTGATGTGCCATGTGCCCTTTCCAGCGTTTTACAGTATCGGTCTATCGGCGATACAGTGATTTTGACGTCTTCCATGAGCTCCTGCTTCAGAGATATGCTTACAGAGCCGTGCCGGCGCTTCCTCCCAAAAGGGCGCTGAAAGGAGGTAGGCCGTTGTTTTATTCACTGTAAAATACCAGCCTGTGAAGGGTTTGTGATCAGACCTTTAGATTATAGTCTTGTTCACCTCTCACTTAGGCTGTGCTGTGACATTCAGTGCTTTCTGGGAATCCACCAGACAAACAATCGCGGCTCTGCCAAGGTTAAAAAAAGTAAACTTGTTCTGATTTTCTGCAGACTTCAGCAAGTTGTACTTCCATAGTAACTGAGTACCAGAAAGCTCCTTGCTGTGTTGTATTAATGGAAGGACTATGTTTTGTTGTTTCTGGAAAAGTTTAATCTTTTCTCTGTTCTTTGGCCCCGCTGCAGTCCTGACCTCCATGTCAGAGCGAGAGTTCATTGAAGGGCGGAGACGAGCCCTGGGAAGGTTCCTAAATCTTGTGGCACGACACCCTGTCTTTTCCGAAGATGAGCTTGTGAAAACATTCCTTACCTTCAGTGGCTCGGTATGGACTTTTTGCCAAACCTGAACACCAACTTAATTCAAAGTTCTAGATAAACAGGATTGAATTTTATGATATATTATAGTGCAAGAAAAATAAATTAGATATGCCAATTTTGGGTTGAGAAAATATACAGTATGTATATTTTTTTATGTTTTTCATAGATGTTCATCAGGTTGTAACTTCCCTTATTTATGTCCCACAGGATGTCCAACCTAAGCTTAGAGATGCTTGCAAAAAATTGGGGGATGAGTTCATGACCTGTAAATATGCAACGCAGGCCAAGGTTTGATTCAGCTTTATTTTACTCGTATGTTAAACATTTGTTAAATATTTATTTATCAATATTACCTGTATTGTGATTTCTCCTCCAGGATTACCTTCCAGCAGATATCCAAAGTCAGTTTTCATCCAGCAGGGAGCTCATCAGAAATATCCATAACAGTTTTCAGAAGTTACGAGACCGGGCAGAGAGGATGGCCGAGCGCTCAAAGGAGAACGCCACAGATCTGCTGATGTTTGGGAAGGAGCTCAGGTACCAACAGTGTCTTTGCAGTGTCTCTTAGACCAATGGTTCTCAAAAACAGCACCAAAACATTAGAAAGTATGAGCTGCAGATCATTTTATTAGTTTAATCTTACATTTTAATTTACTGTAAAGGGTTTTGCTAAAATTGTCTAGGTGTATCATATGCAGAATGGAACAGATGAGGCGAGGATTATACGCAAACATTATTTATTCAACAAACACAAAAAAAAGGAAAAAACAAAATCCAAATGGGAAAACAGGAGACGCAACAGCTCTACAACAGAGATGTAAAGACAATGACTGACAACAAAAGACTCAAACACAGGACTTATATATACAAACAAGAGGATAACAAGGCACAGGTGAAACTGATTAAACGCTATGGTGACTAAAAAGGGTTACTAAGGTAACAAAAAGCTGTGTCCGAAATCGCCCCCATAAAGGCCCGTTCACACCAAGCACGATAACTATAAAGATAACGATAAAGATAACTATATATGCGTCCACACCAACGACCGATAACGGTCTTTTTATTTTAAGCATGCGCGCGCCCGGATGATCCAGATCCATTTTAAATGCGCGAGACCTTTAAATTAGAATGGATTCTGATTGGCTGTCAGTGTTTTATCGTTCGACAGCTGGAAAAAAAATCGTTCTGAAAGTGATCCCAACGATATCGTTCCTCATATCTTTATCGTTATAGTTGTGGTGTGAACTCTGTTATTCTTTAATATGGAGAACGATTTTTAGAATTATATCTTTATCGTTATCTTTATAGTTATCGTCCTTGGTGTGAACGGGCCTTAACTCTCATTCACTATTCCTTACATTAGTCCATTAATATAGTCCAGACATTCTGACACTGAGCTGCCGCTTTTGCATAGTTTGTGCTTATCGTTTAATAATCATTTGACACGTAGCAAACTGGAAGCTCCAGTAGTAATGAAAAGATTTATCTTGAACTCTGCAATAAACCTTACTTGAGCAATTTCATAATCAATTTAAAAACCAGTTTATACCAGCATGATATTATGCTGTACCCACATTGGACAAGCGGTTTGGAAAATAGATGTATGGATGATTAACATGCGGGTACCATCTTCTGGTCAGGAATTCATTCGTGGTGTGACTCACAGTGCATTATGGGTACTCTCTAGCCGTTGAGCATACATTGGTTGTACACTCGTTATTGCGGTGCATTATGGGATTGAATGAGTGCACTCGATAACGTCCACTGTGGTTTCAGACTTCACTACAAATAGCTGTCCCTTTATGTAGTGCACTATTTAAGGGTATAAGGGGTGATTTCGGACACAGCCGAAGGCAGACAGGAACTAAACACTGGAAAAGACACCAGAAACATCAAGGCAACAGAACATCAAAATAATGGTCCTATAACACAAAACACAGTGGAAATCATGACAGGGTAAACTTTTTTTAAGGGCTGTGTTGCCATTCTGGATTGCAGAAGAAAAGGATACAGGAGAAGAAAGTTTAACACTTATTTCACCAATAAAAAAAATAAAAAAATCTAGTCATATTTGTTTATGGTTACCTGAATCATCGAAGGTCAGCAGCAAATACATTGGTCAATAAAGTGAGATTAAATACATACAAATATTTGTTCTATTTAACATATTTAATTATTGGAGGTTTGCCTAGTATTCTGATTTTGCATTTCACTGATTTAATTCATTTTGAAGAATACTGAATCTTTTTTTTTGTGCGAATGAGATTAGTAAATGTACTAAATGTCCTTCGGATGTGACGTTAAACCGAGGTCCTGACTCTCTGTGGTCATTAAAAATCCCATGGCACTTCTCGTAAAGAGTCCCCTACTCCCTACATTGACACAAGTCTACTAATCACCCTGCAGTGTTTTTGTTTTATTTTTATGAAATTGACTATTTGACTGTACATCTCTTACACACAATAGTACATTAACTGTTTGAATAGTTAGAAAATACTGGAATATTTATTATTGCAGTGGTTTGAGAGAACTTGATTGTCAGGTGTTTGTGACTATTGGCCGTATAGATTTAAGCTTTGGTTTCTCTCCACTCCAGTTGTTTGGGATCAGATGAGTCACCTGTGCCTGTCCTGGCATCCTGCAAGAGTCCCTGGGCTGCTCTTAGACGCTCTGTCAAAGGGCTCTCTGTTGAGTTCTCACTTCTGTCTGAAAGAGCTGCCCAACAGGTACTGTGCCGCCCACACATACCACGTGAATTGGTGGCATGCTGCTACAGAGGAATTTAATTTGTTTACTTAATACAGGGCAGAAGAGAGGAGGATGATGTGGTGGAAAAACTAAATCTGTTTCTGGACTTGCTGCAGTCGTACAGGGTGAGTACTGATGCAGTTTAATTTTTAGCCTCAGCTGAGAAGTTTTTCTTTCTTTTTTTGTCCATTTTTAGGAAATAAACTGAAATATGATTTTTTTACACACTACTGGTTAAAAGTTAGGAATAATTAAGATTTCTTTAAATGTTTTTGAAAGAAGCCTCTTATGTTCACAAAATTTGATCAAAAATACAGTAAAAACGTAAATAATACAAATATTATTTTAATATGTTTCACCTTTATTTATTTCTGCATCATTACCCCAGTCTTCATTGTCACATGATCCTTCAGAATCATTCTAATATGATGATTTAATGCTAAAGAAACATTTCTTATTATTATCAATGTTGTGCTGCTTAATATTTCTGTGGAAACTGTGATATACTACTACTATTCAAAAGTCTGGGGTAAGTATGTTTTTATTCAGCAAGGATGCATTACATTTTTCAAAAGTGACAGTAAAGACATTTATAATGTTACACAAATTCTGTTTCAAATAAAAAAATATGTGTGTTGTCATACAGGACTTGTGTGAACGGCACGAGAAAGGGGTCTTGCACGAACATCAGCGAGCGCTACAGAAGTACAGTGTCATGAAGAGACAAATGCTGAGCGCCACCGTGCAGCCTAAAGAACAGGTTTCTGTAGAGCAGCTGGAGTCCCGCATCGTCCAGGTCAGCCCTCACACACTCAGACATACACACACACACACACTACAAAGAGCTATAGCAGCTTGTGAGGTAGAATCAGCAGAAGGGAAATGTGGGGACCAGTAGCTTCAGGGGAGCTGATGCATCTCTTTAATTTAGTAGGTGAAATTGATCTGAAGGACTTGAAACTAAAGCCCTCGAGCAAAATTTGTGTCCTCAAAATTCTTTTAGGGATACCGCAGGAATATGAACTGGGATCTCTGCCATGCCACTTTAGAGAGATAGCCTCTTTTTCATCTTGGGTTTAGACCAGGGGTTTGTGAAAGATTTGAGTTATATATACATACATATTACTCAAATCTTTATATATTATTAGATAAAGATTTGAGAATATGTATAAAATTATATAAAATAATATGTTATAAGATGTTTTTTAGTGATGTCACAGTTAAAATGTTAGCTTAAGATATTCAAAAATGTTTTTAAAAAATTGGGCGTCAGTAAAATGTTTTATTTATTTATTAATAATTTAATTCAACATGCACACATTAAATTGATTAAAAGTGACAGTAAAGACAATAATGTTATAAGAGATTTCTATTTCAAATAAATGCAGTTCTTTTGAACATTCTATTCATCAAAGCATCCTAAAAAACGTATCACAGTTTCCACAAAAATATTAAACATCTGATTTCAACATTGATAATAATAACACTTTTTTTTTTTAAGCACCAAGTCATCATATTAGAATGATTTCTGAAGGATTGTGTGACACTGAACACTAGGGTGATGACTGCTAAAATGCATAAAGGAAATAAATTACACTTTAAAATATATTAAAATAGAAAAAACTGTAGTTATTTGATGTAAAATTTAACCCAACTGAAAACAAAAATACTATTCTAATGTAATTTCATTGCATCAAGAGCACTCAAAATATTGTAAAAGCAACCAAGTAATTCCAAGCAAGTTTATAATCTATATTTTTACTGGCCAGATTTGCATTTAAGCATTTAATTGATCATTTGAGTAGCCATTTTGCACATTTATTTTATTTTACCACTTTTTTAAATTATTTGAAGGATTTATCAATTGAATTTTGTTAGAAAAATAACTTCTATAAAGGCTCGTTCTCTTTTTATGATAAAAGCCCGGCCAGCTGGAGGAAGAGAGAAAGTATGTTACATGATGCAGTGCCAAGTCATGTGAGGCACATACTGTATCTGTTTAACCTTCAAATAACATGTCATGATCCAGTGGGTTTTAACTGCTGGATGGCTCATTGTGAGCAAGTAGCAGAAATTGGTCACTACAGGGAAGATGATGATGATAGTTAGGGTGGGATGATGTGACCGCACCGTGACCTCACTCTGATCTCTGACTCACGGCAGCAAGAAAACGCCATTCAGGTCATGGAGCTGCGCAACTACTTCTCCCTGTTCTGCCTGCACCAGGAGAGCCAGCTCATATTCACATACCTGCCCATCACGTCTCTCATCCTGGGAGCATTTGTAGACTCACAGGTGCTGGGACATAAAGATGTAAGCTTATCCTTTATGTAGTATCAACTGTATGTGTGTTAAAAGTTATTCTTTTCAATAAGTGCCAAAGCTGCTTTCTTTATTACTTAGATGTTACATATTTGTTGATGTGTCTTATTTTGCTCTGATCTAGATGGGTGAGGTGTGGCAAGATCTTCATTCCAAGCTTACAAGTCTTTTTGGGGACGGTAATGGACGGTCTGCGCCTCTCAGCCCAAAATAGCCTCCCTTCTGTGCCTTCAGAATCTCAAGAAGACAATGAACTCTAGCCTGGTTTGAATTGCAGGATCTCTACTGGAGTTACAGATAGTCAATATATAAAAGCACCTTGCAAAGAATTATGGGAAACTGCGTCTGTTCATCACCAGATCTTAATGTCTTCCTGAGGTGAAGAAGGCTCTCGATTTCCTACAGTTTGAGCAAATGGACGGCTAAAATAAATGGCTATGCTGTTGAGAATCATTTTAGGAAGACACTGTATTACTGTTTTTACATGTAGCCTATGCAAAGATGATGTTGCTGTTTTGAAATGTAAGCTAATCTGAAAGAGAAGAATGTTTACATTGTACAAAACAGTGTAACACATGAAAAATGACCTTTTCTAGATGCTATCTTAGGTGCAATAAGAAATGAGCTGAGAAGCTAATAGCCAGAGAGCTAGAGGTTGCCTTGTTCAGTTGAATATACATATCAAACACAGAAAATATGCAGAGATTATGCTTTTAGTTGCAAAGGCACTATATTATTATTTGTTTGTGGTTTCAGCTGCCATTCTGATATCTGTTGTGTATTTTGTGATCTGCACTCCATGTGCTTCCAGCTTTGTTTTTTTTACATTTCATCATTTTTAAGGAATAGGGCATACACTACCATTCAAAAGAGGTTAGTATTGTATTCATTTATTTCTTAATTATTCAGCAAGCATGCATTAAATTGATCAAAAGTGACTGTAAAGAGCAAAGACATCTAGGATTTCTGTAATCAAAGAATCCTGAAATGAATTAAACAACTGTTTTCAGCGTTGATAAAAACTCAGAATCGCCTTCACAGGAATAAATTACATTAATTTTATAATAAAATAAAACAGTTATTTTAAATGGTTTTACTGTAAGTAAATGCAATTGGTGAGTATAAGTGCTTTCAAAAACATTACCGTGAGATATTCACTTGAACGGTAGTGTAGGCTATATTAGTGAAACACACTTATAATTAATTGTCAAACAGTTCTTTAAAATGTGAAATGTATTTTCTATTACTCTATATTCTATTACACTAAACTCTGATCTATATTTTCTGTAACTAAGTCTGTGGCTGGATCGAGAGAGGGTCTTAAAATGAAGCAATACAATTAGCATGGAATTGTTAGCCGCTAGCTGCTCTATAGCCTACACCAGACCTGTTTTCAGTCATTTGATAAATCACAAAGGTCTGAAATTCTCAAGACTGCTTTTAAGCTATTACGTGAATTTTACTTTGAAATATGTCTGCCAGTTTTTCATGTTGTATAGATTGACACATTGCTGTTGTTGATAACGCATGTATCATGCGTATTTTGTCTTAATTGTTTAACATTCTAGTAAACCCCTTTGCAGAGCTTATTATTATTATCAGTTGTTCATGTTTGATGGTTCGGTTAAGGAAAGCAATAAAGGAGTGGAAACTGTTTTGTACTCAAATGCATATTCAATTCTGCCATCTGCTGGCACAGAGAGTAAATGCAAGTTTGATCAAAAGTGTCAGTAACATTCATAATGTATAAAAAAATATTTCGATTTCAACTTTTTATTCATTTAAAAAAAAAAAAAAAGATTACCGTTTCCACAAAAAATAAAAGCAGCATAACTGTTTTCAACATATATGTTTCTGAAACTGGTTCTTATTATGCAGCCAGTTTATTTTCTAGATATGAAAGTATGCCTAAAAATATATATATTTATTTATTTATAGATATATTTATCATATATAATTTGAAATCATTGAAGAATGCACAAAGATGTACGTCAGAATATTTAATGAAGTTAAACTTGTTTTCTTCTGATTAAACTTGTTTTTTAGAGGACAGGTAGTTGGATATGAAAGAACTTTATGTACACTACTGATGGAAAATCAGTTGTAAGAATAAGGAACAAAGAAACAGGTAAACACAAAAAAATCAGAATACAGATCATGATGCATTTGAGGATTCAACCAAAATATAAATGAAACATCAAACTAATGGATAACGTTATTTTCTTATGCATGTCGTGCTCCATGGAGTCATGTACTCAGTAGTGTGAACATCACATTTTGCTGGATAATTTCCACTGATACAATGACAATGTCCATCAATGGTATTAAAACCCCAATCAAACGTCGTCCACCTCCTCCAGTTTATGCTCCACTATCACATCATGACCGTGGAATTTAAAATATCCCAAGAACTTCTTTTTCTGAAGCATCAATGGGAACCACTGGACATCATCTGCCCACATCTGGCTGAAAGGTATTTTGTCTGTGTCAAACCACTGTGGCCTCATCTCTGAAAGACAAAACAAACCGCTTCAGTGGCACGTTATTAGACCTTCTGTCTCAGCATGTGTCTTACAAACTGGATCATAAAGTGATGTGGAGCTGTATTACCGTCTGATTCGGTTGGCTCTCCTTTATAGGTGTCAGCTCTGAAAATGTGGACATCGAGCAATTCTGTTTCCCCAATAAACTCAAATTTGATATTTCCAATCTTGAGAAGGGTGTCAACAGTGAGGCCACTTTCCTCTAGCAGCTCCCTGTCAAATTAAATGACATTTTGTTTCAGCTGGAAACCAATAAAAGCAGGGAAGATTGAACATGACCAATCGCGGACAGCATTGTTAAGTTCAACAGAGAAGTAAATAATATCAATCATTCGCAGCGTTACAAGGTTCAAACTGTTTAACTTTGATGTGTAGCTTCAAGGAAGTGAAAAAAACAGACACTGGAGGGAAAAGTATGGCTTTTCTAAAGTATGTTTCACTTTCAGTCTCTTGGTACCAGAAAGACGACCATTCTTAATGCTTTTACACCTGAAAAACACTGCTATTACTCAGTGTTGGAACTGTAACGCAATTATATTAATGGGTGACCATTTTTGGTGTCGTTCCCGGAAATGTCTAACTTTATAACAAATACACTGCAAAAATGTTTACTTTATGCATTTATTCTCACTTTATTAACCAATGTTTTTGCTGCTAACCTTCGATGATCCAATTAAACCTTTTTAATTGATTTTAGATAAACATCACATTTGTGTTTCTTTTTCGTTTGTTTTTATTGCTGATGTTAGTGTTAAATTTCTTCTCCTGCGTTTTGGTCTTATTAAAATATATATATATATTAGGGCTGTCAAACGATTAATCACGATTAATCGCATCCAAAATAAAAGTTTGTTTTTACATAATATATGTGTGTGTACGGTGTATAATTATTTTCTATATATAAATACACACACATGCATTTATATATTTAAGAAAATGTGTTATTTATATATAAAATATTTATATATAATATAAATTATATATAATATAAATATATATACACAGTATATACATGCAAATATTTCTTAAATATATACATGCATGTGTGTGTATTTATATATAGAAAATAATTATACACCGTACACACACATATATTATGTAAAAACAAACTTTTATTTTGGATGCGATTAATCGCGATTAATCGCGATTAATCATTTGACAGCCCTAATATATATATATATATATATATATATTTGTTTTCATTAGCTCAGCCCAGGTGAGAAAAAGTAACGCAAAAGTAATGTAACACGTTCCTTTCCATAAAAAGTAACCAAGTAATGCAATTAGTTACTTTTTTAGGGAGTAAAGCAATATTATAACACATTACTTTTAAAAGTCACTTTCCTCAACACTGATTATAATAACAGTATTATGGAACCCACAACAATTAAAAAACAAAAATTTGATCTTAATATTTTAACCACTGAACTAGGAAATGTCCACGGGTCCCATTTCAGAAATCTGGTCACGTTATATTAACCAGTGTTATTATTGTTAACAAATTATAAAAAATTAAATAAAAATGATTTTCATTACTTGAAATAAAATAAACATAAAAATAAAATTAAATATAAAAACTCAAATTTATATTATTTCAGCTAGTTACCAAAGCAACATTTCTCATGTTTGTTTAGTTTAAACTTAAGGACTAACTTTATTAATAAATAACTATATAGACATTAAAAAAACGACACAAACACTATAGCCTACTCAAACTTTAACACAAACTAAATGCGAATGAAAACAAAAATGAAATTCTAATTAAAGATGTTAACAAAATCCACAATAGCATATCAAGGATCGTGAACTGTTGTGTGTCATTGCTGCAGAAGAACACATCAGTGACTGTGTGCTGGCCTCACCGTCGGGCAGCCTGCTCTATGGTCTCTCCTGTCTGGACTTTCCCTCCAAACCCATTCCATTTGCCCACTCCAAAGCCTCTCTTCTTCAAGCCCAATAACACCCGGCCGGGCTGCACTACCAGCACCAGGGTCAGCAGTTTAGAGCTCAGCATCATCACCCTGTACATAATACAACATGCTGTAATACAATGTCTTTATATATGGGCTATATCATTATAATGTTTTATCGTTCAGCAGTTGCTTCCTGCAATATGGAGGATTTGTATTTTAAATAATATATTTCATTATACAGATCAAGTTCTTACTTTTATTTACACTAGCACTGCAGCATTCAAAAGATGAGTCTGTAAACAACAAGCGACAAATGGGTAGATGATTAATATAAATCAGTACAGTACAGTTTCTTAAGTTGCTTCTACCCAAATAATTTGCTTACTTTGTCCAACGAAATCAGTATAGACAAAAAAATGTAACATATAAAACAAAATAACATATATTAAGACAGATGCGTGATTACGGATATATTAGAGTTTAATGAGTCGGTCGAGCTTGTTTCCCGCGTGTTGCTCGCGATCACATGGAGGTTTCAGATTGACAACAGTGAATTTGGTCATCATAGTGACTGACGTCCACATACAGGTTTTTTAACAGATGATTTACAGATCTGCAAAATATATAAACTCCGCCTACCTAAGATTTGTAATCGAGAGTGCAACAGTGAAATGTTCTCGGTCGGAAATCCGACTCGTTTCTTTGAATCGGTTCTTTCGAACAGAACTAAACGAACTTAAAAACATGTAAACCACCAAAAATCAATTAATCGTTTTTTTTTTTTTTATGTTTTTGCAAAATATATCAAATACGTTTTATTTAGTAACATTTCTGCTATGCGACTAGTAAAGGCTATTATTTCCGTCACATGAAGTTCATTGAAAAGATCCGACTCAAAAGAACGAGTCCTTCACGAATCGGACATCGTAGTGTGCAACGGTCAAATATTCTCGACTGAAAAAAATATTAGACAGAAATAAATTCAAGGATGGCCATCTAAAACCGTGAGAGTATCTGATATATAGGTTAATGCATTTAATCTAAATGATTAACACGTTATCCTAAAGACAAATAAAGCACAATAATGTATAACTCAGTGATTTGAAAAGTTCTGCGCAATGTTCGCGCATCTTTGACATCATGCGGACACCAGACGCACATGTGTCTTCTTGTTTTTCATTAATTTCCTCTACAGGTCACTTCTTTGTAAATGATGTGGAAATGTATACAAAGGTCGTGCATTCACGTGTCAGCGGTCTCGCTAAAGAAGACGCCTCTGCACATGAAGGGGAGAAGTGCTGCTGATCAGAGATGGCTGGTGCGGCAGCTAAATGACCCTTTCGTTAAAGCTGCTCACCTGCAGAATTACCGCTGTAGAAGCGCCTTTAAACTGATCGAGATAGATGACAAATACAGACTTCTGAAACCTGGTTTAAGCGTCATAGATTGTGGTGCTGCGCCTGGTGCGTGGAGTCAAGTTGCCGTCCAGAGAGTCAATTCAACAGCAGAAAGTAAGTGAGTTGCTGAATTGAATTGAAATGAATGAATCACTAACATATCATCACATCATATGATGTCTATGCATGCCATCTTGTGGGGCAAATAATAGTGCCTAATTAGTTAGGTGAAGTAATTAAAAAATTTTTATTTTTTTTTCTTACAAAAATATATTTCAAATAAATTAGCTTAAATTCTGAATGGTTTCAACAAAAATATTAAGCAGCACAACTGCTTTCAACATTGATAACTAGATGATTCTTGAGCATCAAATCAGAATGTTAGCACAGGTCAAAAGTTTGAAAACATTACTATTTTTAATCTCTTTCTAATTAAATATTGTTAAATATTATGAAATAATATTACAATTTAAAAAGATTCAAAGCTGAATTTTCATCAGCCATTACTCCAGTCTTCAGTGTCACATGATCCTTCAGAAATCATAATAATATGCTGATTTGATACTCAGTTATGATCAATGTTGGAAACAGTTGTGCTTCTTAATATATTTTTTGGAACCTGTGATATTTTTTTCCATGATGTATTGATGAATAAAAAGTTAAAAAGAACAGCATTTATTCAAAATAGAAATCTTTTCTAATTAGTCTTTACTTTTGATCAATTTACCACATCCTTGCTGAATAAAAGTATTAATTTATTTCAATAAAGGAAAAAAATACTTACCCCAAACTTTTGAATGGTAGTGTATATTGTTACAAAACATTTCTATTTTATATAAATGCTGCTCTTTTTTTAAAAACGTTTTATTCAACTAAGAATCCTGAAAAAAGTATCACAGCACATGTTATAACAAATATTATGCAGCACAACTGTTTCCAATATTGATAATAAATCAGAATATTAGAATGATTTCTGAAGGATCATGTGACACTGAAGAAAATTCAGCTTTGATCACAGGAATAAATTGTTTTAAAATATATTAAAATAGAAAACAGTTGTTATACTATTTCTCAATATTACTGTTGTTACTGTATTTTGATATATAATTTCAAATAATATTTCATAAAAAGAAAAAGTCTCACCAAGTCCAAACGTTTGGACAGTAGTGTATAAATATGGGTAAAAATAAGGTTCTAAAAATCGTTTTAAGTATAAAAGATTAGTGCAGTCCACACCACAACTACACCGATAACAACACAGAGAAACAATATTGTTGGAATCACTTTCAGAACAATTTTTTTTTTTTTTTTTTTTTTCAGGCTGAACAATAAAAAACATTGGCTGCCAATCAGAATCCATGTTGCATTTTGTCTCCTGCTGTGGATGCAAATATAGTTATTGTTATCTTTATAGCTATCGTTCTTGGTGTGAACAGGCCATTAAATGTTTCTTACATTCTTTTTTCAAAGCTGATATAGCCTAAACACCATCCCTTTGTTCATTCCAGGTGCAGATCTTCCAAAAGGAAGCGTAGTAGGAATAGACATATTACGCATCGCCCCTTTGGATGGAGCTCAGTTTCTGTCCAATCACGACATCACTGCTCCTTTAACTCACGTGGCGCTGGAGAGGCTCCTCCCTGAAGCTCGAGCAGATGTCATCCTCAGTGACATGGCCCCCAATGCCAGTGGGCTCAGGGAACTGGATCATGAAAGACTGGTCACCATGTGTCTATCAGCGCTGGACTTAGCTGACAAGGTTTTGCGTCCCGGGGGCTCTTTGATTTGTAAATACTGGGATGGAGCTCTGGCCCATAAGCTCCAGCAGAGACTTTCCTCTATGTTTCAAGATGTAAGAACCGTAAAGCCAAGAGCAAGCAGGAAGGAGTCAGCAGAGCTTTTCTTCCTGGCGAGGATGTTTAAAATGAGATAGGATGAAGTCTTTTTCATTTTTCATTGTAATATATGAAATATAAATAAATATATATTTAATAAAAGAAAGTAGTTGGGTTTGTATTGCTTGCTTACAACTAGATCAGTGCATTAGAAACTAGAAACCTAATACATATCCTGAACATAAAATGCTATAGCAGAATAAATATGAAGTCAGATTTGCATATGATTTTCAGTTTATCAGTAAGGCATATAGCATTGTTAAAGTCATTATTTTAAATAATTTTATAAAGACATGATTGGCATGCATATAAAATGCTTTTCAGTGAGTAATTTCATATGTATAGTATATTTTACACTATAATAGTGTATAGTTTCCTCCTATTAGTAATTATATCCTTACGAAAGCACATGCAACATATATTATTTATTGGATTAGATCAGTGGTTCTCAAATGGCCATCCGTGAAGCATTTGTATAAAGTTGTGTAAAAACTAAACTAAATAAAATCATTAGAATTGACTAAAAGTGACTCAAATTAACTGATTGTGTTTGCATTAATTGTTTAAATTTCCGTTTGTGTTCTCTAACTTCACAATCCAACTGCTGACCTAACAAACAGGTGGCTCATTTAGGTTTTACCAGCTAACCTTTATTAGCGAAAAAAAGTAGCAATGTATTAAACAAAACGGCAGACTGGCAAGAATCAAGTTTATTTATGATTCATATTTACAATATGAATTCTGTACACTGTAGCCTAAACCCTAAAAACATTGTTTTGAGGAAGTTGGTTCTTCCCCTGACATGTCGAAGTGTTCCTGTTGTTATAAATACTTAAATAATGTCACTCACTTTTATCCATCAATGTAAGTGTTCGGCCTGATTTCTTAGCCAAATTATGTGTGGACATATTTTAATTTATTAAAATGGAGGTAGGCTACTCCCAGTGGTGCACAGTACTGGAGTAAATGTAATCAGTTACTGTACTTTAGTATCTTTTTGACTGAGTGTAAAATATATTAGCAACTTTTACTCTACTTGACTACATTTTTTAATAAGTATATGTAGGCCTATTACTCCGAAACATTCGTGATGAGTAATGCATGGCACATAGCTTTTTCTGAGGCAGTTCATTTCTGCTAGAAAAGACGAAGTATCTCCATCTACAGGGCATTGAAGGTATTATATCTTGTGCATTAGTGCTCTTACTCACCCAAACTTGTCAATAAAGCTAATTTACTCCAACACAAGTGCATTAGCAGGTAGTTTCTGAATCGCAGGTGTTTAATATACGAGATGAGGACGTGCCTGTTGGTGTTGAGGCCGATGACGTCGAGTGCAACATTGCTCAAAAAGTTGCCCCGTGTATCATCACCTTAAGACTTTTACTCAAGTTGTATTGGAATTGGTGACTTGTAACTTGTAATGAAGTCATTTTCGCTGTAAGGTATCTGTACTTTTACTCTCAAGTATGGTTTTCAGGTAGGCTACTCTTCTTTACACCAGTCTGGGTAGGCTACTCCACAATTTTTGTTTTACTTTGTTTGAATTTGTTCCCCATCTAACACTGAATTGACCAATATTCACTTGGCCTGAAGATGGTGCTCTTGAGTTGCCAGTACGAAAGCAGCAGAATTATAGCTGAACACACTCTCACTCACACACACCCCAGCAGTTTGAGGAAGAGGTGGCGTGGACCGGTTGTTATTTGGAACCCTGTTTTTCCCGACCGTTTGGGAGTCGAGTGCTCAAGAATTAAAAATCCTGCATTGTCATTTGCATTTTTAGCAAATTCTTGAAGTGTGGCTTATTTGACAACGCTTTAATCTTGTGTTTCTCTAACCGGAAAGCTAAATTGTTTGCGTAATACCGAAAAACCGTTTTTCCAGTTGCATAGAAAGATGCAATCATTCTCTCATTATAAGCGAGGAGCTGCAGAGAGGATGGATAAGTGTCTTATAGACAGTATGACTAATGAGAATCCTTTGTCCCTGTAGCAGTGCAGTCTCACAGACATTAGCCTGACACATTATTATCACTCTCTTTCTACAGTCCAGCTGTGAATGACATCCAGCTTGTGCTTCTAACGTGGACAGTTTAGACCTAACATTTGTTCAAATATGAAATAGAAATGTTAGAAATAATAAAAGGGGTTTTAATGATTCATAGAGGTTAGAGCAGAGTGCATTAATCACTAAAGCCTCATGGAGTTGGGAGTTTTATGGTTATACATTCCTTGCCTATAATGCTCAACTCCTCAAACTTTAAGTAGCTCGAACTGAATGCCGCATGCTTGATTTGAAAGCACTTGAAAAAGAATGTCAGGTCTGACTCTGGATTGCTCTAATCTCAAGCTCAGGGAATCTTCAGCTGAGAGACTCAAACATACCTAAATGAATTCTGCCGGCAGCTCCGGCGCTTTCATATTCGACTGAGCTGCAGCGTGTACCATACAGTATGGAAATTCTTGCAACCTCACTCTTTAATCTGAGCGTCTGTGTCAGCAATATGTTTAATGTGTGCCTCTTCGGTCAATTTGAATGCTGTGGTTTTTGATCATCGCTCTGACGTATCAAAAACGTACGTTCGGGGGACAATCCACTCCTGCGTCAGTGACATGTCAAAAGAGCCTGGAGAATTCATTATAGAAGATTAAGGAATTTATTTGAGAGCTTAGTTTTATACGCCTCTTAACGGTTGTAAAAGTGGAGACTATAGTGTCTGCAGGGGTTCAGCAACACTGAGTGATATGGAAATACAAGTGATCATGCTAAATTTATAAATAGCTTTTTTGGGGGGGGTTATCATCTTGATTTTAAAGTTTTCTTTCTCTTTCTTTTTATTTCTTTATGGTTCATTGCTGTTAATCCACAGGTTTCTTGGAACATCTCAAATACCTACTCTCAGAGGTCGAAGTTCAGGCATTGTAATAATTTGCTGTCTATTATTGTGACAGACTTGAGAGTTAATACTGGATAGCAAAATCTTTATATTAGGATTTGTGCTCTATTCAGAATTATGTGAAAGCTTTCTACATTCATGAATTTGAATTGAATTTGTTTTTAGGTAGTGAAAACAATGCAAAGTTGAAATTCAAATATAAGATATTACACATATCTTCGTTTCCGGGTCGAGTACGCTGTGCACGTCTGTGCTGCCGCTTCGCACCAGGATTGTTTGTATGGTTTGCCTGCATATTTTTTTTTGGTCAAATAATTTTTATCGGAACTCTGTGTGGATCACTCCGTTTCACTGCTGATCTCTGAACTGGACTGTTGTCACTAGCTACCTCTGCTGTCTGTAAGTCTGACCTCGAGAATGCTGTGCAGCTGCTTCGCACCTGGTTGGATTACTCCATTTTTCAGTGGTGATCTCTGAACTGGATTGTCTATAAGTTTGCCATCGGGCTGCCGCGAGCTCTCTACCCTGTTACATCTTTACCACGCTCGGCTCTTCAGATGGTATCAACATGCCTTGGGCAAAAAAAATTCTTTCTTCTTTTTTCTTTTGCCTCATTTTTTTTGTCTTGCATCTGTAATGGATATTGGATATTTGCCATCACAACTAAGGGCCTTGAACTGCCGCCTGCGTCTTGATCAGATGACGTATGTATACTGTCAGAGACTAGAGATTCTCCGTCACCCACGATGTATACACCGCTCGCAGCGTGCACTCAAGAGTACCTTTTGCTCTAAGCCTGATGCTCTTGTCAAGTCAAGTCATCTTCATTTATATAGCGATTTTAACAATGTAGATTGTTTCAAAGCAGCTTTACAGAGATAAGCGTATAATTTAAGGTAACAGAGATTGTTTTGGCTTTATAGCAGTTCTTTAATAAAGTTATTTTCCAACTAAAGTTAGTTTTGATTGATTCAACTCCGTCGCAACGATCATTTGTTATTAAATTAGGGGCCACTAATTTAATAAGACGACGCCATTCTCTCTACACAGACTTTAAACGCGAACCTGTGATAAACGCTGATGGCGTTCACATGCGCATTAAGAATTGGTTCTATAGTTATGTGCGTTTGAATATATGTGCGCAGGTTTGTAATTCCCTACAAACCAAGCCTAAACAAAGTACTGGTCTTTCCTTATAAATTTTGTTACAGAATTTTATTTTATTTTGTCACTTCTGAGTAGGTACGCGAAACGAATTTTCCCGACAACGCTTTATCTGTAGAGTGGTAAATGCTCTTCCATGCATCTGGACCAACTACAGACTGTCGTCCATACCTAGACAATTGCCTGCCGGTCACACTATTCAGTGCTTTCTGATCCATCTCATTGATAGCGATCAGCAACATACCTCTAATTTGATATTTGATAAGTAATTTCATCACTTTGCACTTTTGAACTGTCAATCAATCTTGGACAAAGCCCCTTATCTCAATGAAATGATCGCTGACAATAAGCTTGACATTTTTCTTCTCACTGAAACTTGGCAAGTTCTTGAAGATTTTCTGCAGTTAAATCTACTTACACCAGATGGATATAAGTATCTGTCTAGACCTCGAATGCACGGTAAAAGGGGGTGGTCTCGCCATCATCCATCGTGATAACCTCCGACTCAAGCAACTTGACTTTCACGACACCAATACATTTGAATACATCGTATTGAAGGCTGACTCTCTTATGTGAACTGACTGTTCACTATTTAGCTTTTATTGAACATGTCTAAAATTACAAATCGGCCTTGAACTCTTGTATCTGCCACAATTAACAAATCAAGCAACAGGCCAAAAGCATTATTTAACACAATAAATAAATAAACTGTTCATTCATGAATCACTTGCTAGAAAATACAGATGCCATCCACCAGTGCTTCTCTAATGATGCTACAAATATTAGATATTTGCCGAATCAATCTGGTCAGTGCCTGACTTTCTTTTCTCTGACTACTCCATCTTCTGTGTCAGTTTATTTTGAAATCCAACCCTTCATCTTGTCATCTTGACCCTGCTCCTACTCCTCTTCTGAAACTCTGCCATTCACTTATCTCTGCACCTATCTCTCACGTCATCAATGCGTCTCTTACCTCTGCTTCATTACCTCTGCCACTCAAAACTGCTTCTGTTAACCCTGTTCTCAAGAAACCCAACCCTGATCCCTCAATTTGATCTAATTATCGTCCTATTTCAAATCTACCCTTCATAGCAAAATTACTGGAAAGTACTGTTGCCTCCCAGTCTTTTCTGGTCGAAAATAATCTCTTTGATCCCTTTCAATCTGGTTTTCGCCCCCTTCTTAGTACTGAAACTGCACTTGTCAAGGTACTGAATGATCTGCTTCTTTCTGGTGACTCTGATTCTCTGTCTATACTCCTGCTGCTCGACCTCGGCTCTGCCTTTGATACTGTCTCCCATGAACTACTCATTTCTCGCCTTTCGGATATGGGTATTTTTGGTGCTGCTCTTTCTTGGTTCTCTTCCTTTCTCTCTGAGAGACAATTCTACATTTCAGTACAAGATTTTCGCTCACCTACTGTCACCCTGAAGCAAGGTGTCCCCCAGGGATCCGTTCTCGGGCCATTATTATTCATAATTTACATAATACCTCTTGGTCAGATCTTCCACCGTCACAGTTTTAATTATAATTTTTACGCTGATGACATCCAATTATATACCATCTGTACACCTGCTCATCTGTCACAACGAACAAAATCTCTGCTTGTGTGCATGAAATAAAATATTGGCCTCATTCAAATTTTCTAAAACTTAACATGGACAAAACTGAGATTATTTTTACTGGTCACTCACTAGCAAAATTCCTACCAATTTCACCTGTGAGATTGCTGGCTCTCACATCAAACCATCTAGTACTGTTAAAAATCTTGGTGTAATCTTTGACTCCTCTCTCTCTCTTTCCAGGCTCATATTAATTCTATCACCAAATCAGCATTCTTTCATCTATGTTGCATCGCCCAGCTCCGTTCCTTCATCAGTATCAAAGATGCTGAAAATGTCATCCATGCATTTGTCACATCACGTCTTGATTACTGTAATGCCCTTTTCATTGGTCTATCTGCTAGCTCCATTTCCAGATTGCAATTCATTCAAAACTCTGCTGCTAGAATACTTACCCACACCAAGCGTTCTGCCCATATCACCCCAATTTTGTACGATCTTCACTGGCTTCCAGTGACTTATCGTATTAAATTCAAAACCCTCCTGCACACTTTTAAATCTCTGCACAGCTTGGCTACCCCCTATCTTTGTAACCTGCTCCACCCCTACAGCCCGACTCGCTCTCTACGATCCTCTGACTCGAGCCTTCTCGTTGTCCCTCGGCATCGCCTAGCTTCAATGGGGGGCAGATCATTCAGTGTTGTTGCACCCAAACTATGGAACTCTCTCCCCCGATCACTCTGTGTTAATACTATTTCTGAATTTAAAACTATCTTCAAAACTCACTTATTTTCCGAATGTTACCATTCTTAAGTTGTATTACATTTTGTTGTGTCTGATTGTATCCTGCTGTATGCTACCCCATCTACATAATTCTCCTTTACTGTACTTTTACACTCATCTACCTACTGTTGTTTTGTTTGTTATCATTGTCCATTGCCATTATTGTTGCTTGTTCATTGTAAAGCATCCTTGAGCCCTGGAAAGACGCTATACAAATAAAACACTTAATTTCCTACAATGAATCATCTCAGCAATGCCCATTGAAGCCCAAGGAGTTTTCTCTGCCTTGACAAGCACAAATGTATTGACAATTTTGCATATTTATTTTTTCTTATTTATTCCAGAGCTGATATTATATAGGATTGCTTACAAGTACATACAAAAAAACTAAAAGCATTAAGGCCTTGGGCCGGTTGCATAAACTGCTAAAACTAGTCTTACAAGTTAGTCATCAAATTCTTTATTTAAGACCGGACATAACTTTTTTAAAGTCAGGTACATAAAAATGTAGATTGGTCTAACAATTTGATCCCCTAAAGTAAGACTGATTACCCCTAACTAACTGCTTGTTGTTTGTACTAGTTCTTAAAGACACAGTCTTAACATAATGTTCAAGCAACTGGCCCCTGCATCTCCAATAGCCTACTACTATATAATTTTTAGACAAAACCATTATGCTCTGGGTATAGAAAGCTCCTTTCCACAGTTGACAAATTGACCCCATTTACTTTATTATTACACCTTTCATTAGTGAATGATGCATCTTTGTATATTATACCAAAGAATAAAATTAGTTCAGTTAGAACATTTAAGTTGCTTTTATAAATGTGCCTTAGAAAAACAAACAAACAAACAAAAAAAAAACCTGGTGTTACTGGTGTGCATCTTGAGACAAAACAATGGCACTGACATATTTTAAGATATGTCAGTGCAAGTTGCTTTCAGTTAAGACAGCTCAAACTGGCATTTTAGTCTGGGACTAGCCTTAAGCCTTGTCTGTGATACTGGGGGTAAAGGTGTCACGGCTGGTTGAAATGCAGATGAGAAATAAAGGCTGGATCTATTCGCATGCAGTATTTTATTTTAAACTCAAAAAAACGTGGGAGTGGTTAGTTGTCACAATGAGCGAGAAAGGTTGACATGAAACATCTTTGTTATGTAACCCTCGTTCCCTGAAGGAGGGAACAGTGACTGACGAATGGGGGTTTCGCTTAGAAGCCTATCACCTTCGAGTTCTTACAAAACGAGCCAATGGCAAGGCAATGCCATGGGTCTGCGGAAATTGCATGGCACAACTCCGCCCCACGTCGTGGGTATATAAGGAGCTGCGCGTGCAATCTCGCATTATGTTACCTGCTGAGGAGCCGAGACTGAACGCCAGGCTGTTCCAGCGGCACAGCGGTTGTGGCAGGTGGACGTAACGTCTCCATTCCCTCCATCAGGGAACGAGGGTTACATACGTAACCGAGACGTTCCCTTTCAGTCAGTCACTACTAGTTACATCAGTGACTGACGAATGGAGGTCCCTATTTAATCACGCCACAGCGGCTGTCTTCCAGTGCCCTGCGCAAGTCAGAGCTCCCTGTCGTGAGACTAGCACTGACGAAGGGCTAGGCTTAACGCACTAATACCAAGGTACACTGGGAAGCATATCCCCGTGGAAATATGCAACACAATGCCTGCCCGCAGGGAGATCTTACAGAATACACATATGACCCGCGAACGGGATGCATATAGAAAACACTGAGGTATCCAGCCCGCAGGGTGGAAGTTTCAACCCCAGGGGTGGCAAGGTGGTCTTGACAAGGGAAAGACACATGCTCAAAGAGACTTACCGTGGAAATACACGTGTGGGGGTTGCCCAACGGGGGAACCATGCACATGGAGGCACCTAGCCTGGCACGAAGGCCGCCACTAGCATGCACTCCGGAGCGTGCCCTTTTGCCATGCCCATCTCAGGAATCGATTGCGAAGCTAGTGCTGAAGCGGTCTCATATGAAGCAGTCCGAGCAGCGTGACTGCCGCTGTGGATGCCATATGCCCAAGGAGCCTCTGAAATAACTTCAGTGGAATGCACTCTTGCCCTCGAATTGACTCAGGCAATTCAGCAGTGACTGATGCAGTGACGCGTACATGGCGACCGAGTCGATTTCCATACCGAGAAAAGAGATCCTCTGCATGGGGGAGAGTTTGCTCTTTTCCCAGTTGACCTGAAGGCCCAGATGGGCAAGGTGCCAGAGCACCAGGTCACTGTGCTCGCAAACCTGCCCAAACCTGTCTGTGTCGAGGAAGAATGGAGATAGGAAAGTACGCGTCCTTCAGGTCGATCACTGCAAACCAATCCAACGGCTGAACGCATTCGAAGGTGTTTGGCAGGCTGCGGGGCAGATGCGGGCTGGGGCGCCTTCCTGCGACCACCCCCACGGCGCGGCCCGGGTGCAGTACGCAGCTCTTGCATGAGCCCTGGATCAGCCCTGCCCTCATGCATGTCTCTGAGTGCCCGTGCCTGATATACTTGCAGGATGGCCATAGCATGCAAAGAGGAGGCAGCTCTACAGGCTTTAGCTATGAGTGTGGACGAAAACCTACAGGCTTTGGAGGGGTGCTTAGGGTCGTCACGCCAGGTGGAGGCGCTCTGGGGACACAGTTGCATTGCCACAGAACGTTCCACCGGGGGGGCCCCAGTGTACCCTTTGGCCGCAGCCTCATCGAGGGCAGAGGAGGCCACTGAGCGGTCGCGAGAAGTCAAAGGAGACTTCCACAATCTCATGACCTCTTCATGCACTTCCGGGAATGTCGTGTAGTCCCAACCAGCCATTTGTTGTAGTCCTTAAAAAGCAATTTCTTTAAAAGCAAATATCTCCCTTTGCTTTGAACTTTGAGCATTGTAACTTTGCAGATGTTACTTATGCTCAAACAGCAGCATTACACACCATACACACATCATAATAAACCACCCCTTTAAAAAAACGCTAAACAGTGGAGAGCCTGCTGGGAAAAAAGAGAACGAGACAGAGCTCGTAATAAAAAATAATCAACATTGCATTAGCTTCATGGAAATGGCGAGAACTGAGGGATTTGAAATGTTCTGAAAGGTTTGTGACACGGAGATGGCGTTTTTGTTACTCAACAGGTGAATAAGGTATTTTATTGAACAGATAAATTGCCATATAGCTCTCTAATAGAGTACATTGTTAAGCATTAATCCCACCGGTCACAATAGTGACCTTAAAAAAATGTTTCATTTCTAAGGCTATAAAAATGTTACTAAATGATCTATCAATGCATTTCCAGCAGATATTGAAATAATAAAGGGTCTCAATGAAATATGTGCAGTGTCGCATGTTTACTGTAAATTGTCACATGACCAGAGCTGTTTATTTCCTGTTTGCGCCAAGAGAAGAGGAAGACAGCAAGAAAGCTCCCAAAGAAAAGGGTGGTAAAGTATGTTAACATAAATATAGGATATAGATTTTTGGTACATATCATGTTTAAGGTGTCTAGTATTGATATATGCATTTACAATTACTCAACCTTGTTTAATGTGGTCATAGAACTCACAAACATGTCAACGGCAACAATAGTGACCGGTGGGATAACCCATGTATCTACATACTAATACACATAGGCTAACTGTTCTGCCTTACTTTCTACCAAATTTTACACACACACACACACACACACACACACACACACACACACACACACACACACACACACACACGGTCACGTCTCTTCTGATGTCTGATCTCCACACACACACACACACACACACACACACACACACACACACACACACACACACACACACACACACACACACACATACTGGTTTCCATGCTGAATGGGGACCAACTTTATGATCATCACTTGTGGGGACCACCCTTTCTAAAGGTTCTAGAGGTACGAAAAAAATTAGGGATACTTACCATAGCTTTGATAACTTATACACGCCTTCAGATATCTGAATTGATGAAGTAATGATTTGACCATGCGTTATGGGGACTTTTGAAAAATCGAGTTGACATGTCTTATAGGGACCAACTTTGCATAATATTTGCATAATTCACACAACCTCCCATTAGATTTGTGGGGACCTAATTTGCATAATTCACACAACCTCCTATTTGATTTGTGGGGACTTAATTTGCATAATTCACACAACTTCCCCTTTTGATTTGTGGGGACCTAGATAGAACAAGAAATATATTACTAATGACAAATAATAGGCATTTATACGAAGTAATTCCTCAGATTGCATTTGTCCATTTGCCCTTAAAAAAAATGGGTTCAATCTACAACCAAGCTTCACTCTTGCATAGAACACCTATGGCCAGTTTCACAGACCAGCCTTAAGATAGTCTCAGACTAAAGTGTGTGTTTAAGCCGTTTTAACTGAAAGCACATCTTAAATTAAGTCCTTTGTGTCCAAGTGCCATTGTTTTGTCTCAAGATGCACACCAGTAATGCTTATTTCTAAGACACGTTTATAAAAGCTACTTAAATGTCCTAACTGAACTAAAGGCCTAATCCTGGTTTAATCTAAATCCTGTCTGTGAAACCAGGCCCTAGTGTTGTGCTTGTAATCATCTCCTCAACATGCAGAATATTTGTTTGGATCAATTGATTGTTCTTACAATTGATTGGAATATTAGTGTGATTGAAGTGGATTATATGTGAATGGAGAACTTTTTCACTGCAACAAAGGACTGCATGCAAGTAATGAATTATTGTCTGGATATTTTCCAACCCATTTCATACCCACAGGTCAAACATTTAAACCTTTCCACTTCAAACTATTCTTTCTATAATTGTAATTTTTTCGGCCAACCTCCCAGCATCAGCTGCTACTCATTCACCTGATACTTATAAAAAATAAAACAAAATCTACTACTAATTGAGCTTCAACACATTTATTCACTACTAATAAATGTAAAACTTTACGGTCTTCAAATCGCGGTTCTTCAGTGCTTCTGGTTCAGCTTTTAAACATTTGTCACAGTCGCTCTTTGCTTGTACAATGAACGATGTGATGAATGTGATGAATCGCTTCATGTGCCTTTCCACCGCCTGCACCTCTGTCTGCTGCCAGGGTGTCTTCTGGGTACTTTTACCTAAAAGTGGACAGAAAAAACAATTGAAATGATAAAGTGTGTGCTGGAATTCCAATCCGAAGTTCTGAATCCTATTATCAGTATTTATTAGGTCTGGTTATTACAGTTTTTCTCAGTCGCTTTGGTGCATTTCTCACATCACTATTTACATTTGCACAACAGTTAAAGCAGTTCTCAGAACAATTAGTACAAACTGCAAAACCTAGTTGATAACCTGCAAAAGCGTATCACTTGCTCAAAATGGATAGCTCATTCCTCAAAAGCAAGTATTCATGTCAATGAAAGTGTCAGTGTCATCAAGATGAAAAGTCCTGACACCATTGTTTATGAACAAGATAGTCAAATGGCTTGGTTATGTTTTCATTATGACAGTTTATTCTGTAAATGTTTTCCATTGCAAAAAAGTCAGATCTTGGTAACACTACCTGTACATGCTCAAGATAGCACTATATACTATTTGAACAGCCATTTGAAAAATACAGTAAAGTTACACATTACTGTATTTAGTGAGGTAACAGAGTACAAGACACTGAATATGTATGTTTCACATTTTTACTGCATATGCTCTTTGCAATTCTAATTTGTTCACAGCATTGTGCAAATGAAATAAATACAGCTATGCATAGAGCTATGCACAACTGTAAACAATATTGCAGTACATATTGGAACTGAACATACAACATACAGTACATAGTACTGTAATCATTCATGCACATCCAGATGTTCCTCATCAGTGAAAGCTGAGATTCACCTGAGAGAAATTATTCAATTTAGGAGGCATTTTCAGAAAAATAATAATAATAATAATAATAATAATAATAATAATAATAATAATTTAAAAAAAAGTGTAAAATTTGCTTGACAGATTTTGATAACTAGTTCAACATTTTTGTATGTAATGACTCAAGCAATGAAATGAGGACTATTAGTTTTATATGGAATGACTATTCAGCATTCACAAGTATAGTTAATTTTGACTGACATGACATAAGCAAATGATAATGTTATATAACAGCAGAGAGTTGTATGAAAGCAATAGATGCATGTCCAAAAGCATTTGCAGTTTGTTGGAAGGAATGAGAAACTGCTACTATGATGTGCACAAATGACTAAATGTTGTGGAGGTTGAACTAACTGTTGTGCAAATGTAAATAGTGATGTGAGAAATGCACCAAAGCGACTATTATTATTATTATTATTTATTAGGTCTTTTATTATTATTATTTATTAGGTCTTTTATTAGTCGGTTAGTCGCAGGACATACAGGCGCCGGCGCGATCATTTAACTTTCAATACTCTTATCTGTATGAATAAAAGGACAGAGTAATGCAAACTGTAAAGGTTCAACTCTTATTTCTGTAAACTCACAATAACTACAAAATGTTGTGCTTTGTAAAATAATGAAAACAATCAGGATGTGCTTTCTGCTGTCTCAGTGAACTTGAGCATCACAGAAATGAGCCGAAACTCAGCGTATACTCGCCTCACACCAGGGTGGGAATTATACCGCGGCCACGGCCGCCGTTGCCCTACACTTTGGCCTTCATGCCCCGTGAAAAAAAAATCATCGTACGGCCACAGTGGCCTGTGTGCCCTGGCCCTGTCCAAGTTCCATGTATAAAGCAGAGCATGTGAGCGGAGTGGAGCGGGAGCGAGCGGGGAGCACGAGCGGGCGGATCTTGGACAGAGCGCAGAGCGGCAATTTCAAAAGGACAGAGCGTCGCCCTATTTCCCGCTCCAGTTTCGCTCCGCTCACACCACGAGTCTGAAGCATGCTTAGTCAAGCCTGACCCTGAATCCATCTGTCTTGCACAGTCATCAACAGTAGACTATTTTCAGTCAAAACTCAGCTCAATAATGGAGTTCAAAAACTCCAAACCATTATGTAGCCTACTATTAATAAGTCGCTCCGGAGTATAAATCGCAACAGTCAAAAAATGCGCCATGAAGAAGAAAAAACACATACAGTATAGGCCTAGCCTAAGTCGCACTGGACTATAAGTCGCATTTATTTAGAAATTTATTTCACAAAAAAAAAAAAACACAATGTTACAGACAAGTATAGCCTACTTGCCTCACAGACCTGAGACATATATATAAAGCTTGAAATGTCTACTTTTAAACAGAACAATTCAAAACGAAAGAAAACAGACTTCTCTCTTATGTAATCCGTATGAAATGTGCAATTCTCTCTGGCGCGTTCACTACTGCGAAGATCGCGAGTCAGCATCTTTCCAGCCGACACAGACATAAAAAAAATAAAAAACTGGTTTATTAGTAAACAATTAAAATGTCTCCTGCTATATTTTACATATTCATAATCATTAATTTTGCCGGTTCGTTGTGACAGCTTTTAGGTGCTTTATTGGCAGCAGCGCCACCCTTACATCGCATCAGCACCGAAAACATAGAGATTCTTTTCTTTTGGGGGCATTTTGTTTGTGTTCAGACTTTCTCAGTTGTTTTTAGGCGCGATGTTAGAGGATGCTGCTAATAAAGTTGCTAGTAGGCCCACACATTGGATTCACGTTTATTATTATAGGCTAAAAAAAATACCCCAGGTTTTATGCCGTTCGTATCATTTTATTTTGTTGTATTTATCCGCCACACCTTTAAGGCCGGTCCGTGAAAATATTGTCTGATATTAAACCGATCTGTGGCGCAAAAAAGCTTGGGGACCGCTACAAGTGATATACATGTAGATTTTTTTCCTTTTTTGGAGCGAGCGGGGGGCGATTTGAGTGGAGCGCGAAGCAAACTGCGTTGAGCGCTGAGCAATAATGATTGTGAGGGTGTATACCTTCTGGATGGAATGGTTCTCTCTCTCACACTCACATGATATAGAGGACTGAATGAATATTTTGAATGCTTTTATTGGCATTTGTGTTGTTTCTGAATGCTTTTATTGGCATTTATGTTGTTTCTATTGTTGTGTGAGGGTGTATACCTTCTGGATGTAATGGCGCTCTCTCTCTCTCTCTCATTAAAAAATGTTTTTTTTTATTAAAAAAGTCATAATCCATGTCTTATTCCAAATTAGGATGTTATGGTATCAATCTGAATGGGAAAACCATCGAATTGTACTCAATGGCCTTTGTGCCCTGTCATATGGCCTTGGTGCCCCTAAAAAAAAAAGAAAAGGTGGAGGCCAAATGGCCTTGCCCCTAAAATTACATAATTCCCACCCTGCCTCACACACACACACACGTGAGAAATATATCTATAGAAAGCTTGAAATGTCTGCTTTTAAACGAATCAATTCAAGTGGAAAATAAATACTCAGATTATGTAATCCGTATGAAATGCGAGTCACTGCGGAGATGACGAGTCTGTATCATCGACTTAATCTCTGCAGACGAGAATATCAATAAATTATTACAATGTTTGTTTAGACAGTCTCCTTCTGACACAAGACACACTCAATCATTATTTTTGCCGGTGCGCTGCGGAACTTTAAGTGTGCGCTTGATCGCTAATTAGGCTATGTATTATATAGGCAATTAAAGGCTCATTATTATGAGTTATGGCTTATTAATATAAAAATGCGATTAGTTGACTAATAGCTTAATGAACGACTACTAGTCGACTAGAAAAAAAAAAAACTTTAGTCGAGGGCAGCCCTAGTATTTATGTCAGCATCTATATTGCAAGAGAAATTAATTTGCACTCTACCTATAAATAGAATTACACTGTCAATCAAACAGTGATTTTTACATTCAGTCACTTGGCCTGAAATGATCATTGGAGAAAAGGAAAATATATTAGGATCAATGTCTTGGCTGCAAGTTATTTTTATGCATCCATCCACTCAAACTGCTCCAGGGGTTAGGCTAGTTATTACTGATTCGGTGTTTTCATTTTTAGAACAGCTACAGTTCCTACTAGTGCCACAAAACACCTAGTAGATTCTAGCATCAACCAAGTAACCCTCTAAACAACTACAGATGGGTTCCTGAGCAACATGACTGTCAATCTCCCTCGGACTGGGGCTCCATGCAAGATCTCACCTCGTGGGGTCTCAATGATCCTAAGAAAGGTGAGAAATCAGCCCAGAACTACACGGGAGGAGCTGGTCAATGACCTAAAAAGAGCTGTGACCACCGTTTCCAAGGTTACTGTTGGTAATACACTAAGACGTCATGGTTTGAAATCATGCATGGCACGGAAGGTTCCCCTGCTTAAACCAGCACATGTCAAGGCCCGTCTTAAGTTTGCCAATGACCATTTGGATGATCCAGAGGAGTCATGGGAGAAAGTCATGTGATCAGATGAGACCAAAATAGAACTTTTTGGTCATAATTCCACTAAACGTGTTTGGAGGAAGAAGAATGATGAGTACCATCCCAAGAACACCATCCCTACTGTGAGCATGGGGGTGGTAGCATCATGCTTTGGGGGTGTTTTTCTGCACATGGGACAGGGCGACTGCACTGTATTAAGGAGAGGATGACTGGGGCCATGTATTGCGAGATTTTGGGGAACAACCTCCTTCCCTCAGTTATGTAGTCAAATGATATGTAGATGAGGATCTGCATAGTAAAACTAGGCGTCGTAAGCTCCACATATGGTTATTTCGGGTGGAGATGCATGTACGCACAATCTTCCGCTGACTGGGATTTATAAAGTGAATTCTGCGCAGGTTCTGGCGTACGCACGGTTTTATAAGTCTGAATATTTTTTTGCGTACGCCATTTTTGGCTTTCGGGCGCACGTACACTTTTAGTAAGGTTCCTACGCACAGTTTTATAAATGAGGCCCCTGGTCTGAGATCTGGGTGTTAAAGTGCTCCTAAAGGGTCTAATTTAGTCTAAGAAATGTGTAAAGAGTTCACCTTTGGAAGAAGGCCTCACAGCACTGGCTCCTGTAGGCATCTCTTCATCTGATGGTGGTCTGGGTCTCTTGGGTGGTGGCGGCATGTCATTCCTCTTGGTAGGAGGAAGTGCCACCTCTGCTGATGGTTCTATGGAAAATAATCAAAGTTCAACATTTTCAGAAAGATACAATTTAAATGTACTATAGAATGCTGACAATACACTGTTATTTGTCACACTTATGCACTAATTATTTAAAATCATTAAAGTACAATAAACCCTAAACCTGTGCAATTGTTCATTATTGCAAGTATAATTGAACTACATCTTTCCAGCAGACATTTAATCAAATATAAGTGCAAGTAAATTGAGTATAACCATTTTATTTCATGTCTTAATCATCTGACATGATTCGTTTTGTGCCATGACACAACCAACACGAGAAGAGAGCAGATCAGCTAGTGTTTTATGAAAAATGAAAAATGTACAAGTTTCTCCTATGAAATATATTTTTTATGGTAGTAAACTCACAAAAAAATATTCACTCCAGAATGAATGTTTAGTGTAATTTAGTTGAAGAATAGCTTGGAGGCATTTGATTCATTACACAATGAGCCGTTTCGTCAAAAAAAACAACATTTGTTCAGCATACTGAAGCATCTTCTTTAATGTTGGCTATGATGTTAGAACAATATTTTTGTCTGTCAGGTCTTCACAAGTTACGTGACTGAAAATTATGAATAACTGCAAAATGTAGTAGTGTATTTTGACAGTAATACAAACCGTCAACAGTAGATGAACAGTGTCCCTCTTGTATGCTCCCGTCTTCCTCATCACAGTCAATAACGTTTCTGTGGAAGTTCAAAGTACAGCTTAACAATGGTATATAATGGATCATAAACACCTGGTATACGAATAGATGGTAGGGGTGTAACGGTTCACAAAATTTACGTTTCAGTTCAATACGATACACTTGTGTCACGGTTCGGTACGTTTTTGATACAGCAAAAAGAAAAAAAATGCCAGAGTAATTTCCTTGATTTAATTTTTTTATTCTTTTTTTTATTAAAACTAACATCATAAAGTATGATTTTTTTTTACTTTGAGCAATTCTGGAGCTATAATTGACTCTTCTTAGGAGCATATAAAACAAAACGCTCCTTGGAAAAAGTGAAATGTAATATTGTAGTAGTTATAAACAAAGGTTTATTTTAGTTCAGATTAACATTTGAGGGCAGCAATTGTATTTACAATGTCAAGTCAAGTCATCTTCATTTATATAGCGCTTTTAACAATGTAGATTGTCTCAAAGCAGCTTTACAGAGATAAGCTTATAATTTAAGGTAACAGAGATTGTTTCGGCTTTACAGCAGAGTTAAGTTATTTCCATCTAAAGTTAGTTTTGATTGATTTGCTTCCGTCGCAACGATCAAGCAATGTAGCCGCTAAGACGACACCATTCCCTCTACACAGACTTTAAACGCGAACCTGTGAGAAACGCTGATGGCGTTCACATGCGCATTTAGAATGGGTTCTATAGTTATGTGCGTTTGAATATACGCAGGTTAGGAATTCCCTACAAGCCAAGCCTAAACAAAGTACTTGTCTTTCCTTATAAATTTTGATAAAGAATTTTATTTTATTTTGTTGCTTTGGGGTAGGAACGCGAAACGAACAACGCCTTTCCCGACAACGCCTTATCTGTAGAGTGGTAGTGGGATCCTCCATAGGGAGAGACTAGTTGGCACTTCAGCACTGCGTTGTCATCGGTCCAGGCGAAAGTCATTCGTCAGATCTGGATACGGCCTGGATCCGGCAGGCTGCAGGAAAACCTCGGGATAAACACAGACACTAAAATTAGCGTAGATGCCATTCTTCTCATGATGTAACGAGTACATCAGGATTTTTGGGAAGTGTTCCCGAAAGCTAGGTCAAAGAGATGTGTCTTTAGTCTAGCTTTGAACTGACAGAGTGTGTCTGCTTCCCGGACAATGGTAGGAAGACTGTTCCAGAGTTTTGGTGCTAAATAGGAAAAGGATCTACCGCCAGCAGTCGATTTTGATATTCTAGGTATTAGTAACTGGCCGGAATTTTGAGATCGCAATAGACGTGACGGACTATAATGCGTTAAGAGCTCGCTCAAGTACTGCGGAGCTAAACCATTTAGTGCTTTGTAAGTGATCAGCAATATTTTAAAATTTATGCGATGTTTAATAGGGAGCCAATGCAGTTTTGACAGAACCGGGCTAATATGGTCATACTTCCTGGTTCTAGTAAGAACTCGAGCTGCTGCGTTTTGGACCAGCTGTAGTTTGTTTATTAAGCGTGCAGGACAACCACCCAGTAGAGCATTACAATAATCTAGCCTTGAGGTCATGAACGCATGAACTAATTGTTCCGCATGTGTCAATGAGAGCATATGGTGTAATTTAGATATATTTTTAAATGGAAAAATGCAGTTTTACAGATACTAGACACGTGACTTTCAAATGAAAGATTGGTATCAAAGAGCACACCCAGGTTCCTAACCGACGACGAAGACTTAACAGAGCAGCCATCAAGTGTTAGACAGTATTCTAGGTTATTACGTGAGGAAGTTTTTTGTCCAATAATTAGAAACTCTGTTTTTTCAGAATTTAGAAGTAGGAAATTACGAGTCATCCAATTTTTTTATATCCGCTATGCATTCCGTTCATTTTGTGAATTGATAAGTTTCGTTAGGTTTTGAAGAAATATAGAGTATCATCGGCATAACAGTGAAAGCTAATGCCATGTTTCCTAATGATTTCTCCTAATGGTAGCATGTACAGAGTGAACAGCAGCGGTCCTAGTACTGAGCCTTGTGGTACGCCATACTGAACTTGTGATCGATGAGACATCTCATCATTTACTGCTACAAACTGATAACGGTCAGATAAGTATGATTTAAACCATGCTAGTGCATTTCCACTAATGCCAACATAATGTTCTAATCTATTTAAAAGAACGTTGTGGTCAATGGTGTCAAATGCAGCACTAAGATCGAGTAACACTAATAGAGAGATACAACCACGATCGGATGATAAGAGCAAATCATTTGTGACTCTAACGAGAGCTGTCTCGGTACTATGGTACGGTCTAAATCCTGAATGGAAATCCTCGCAGAGATCATTTCTTTCAAGAAAGGAACACAGTTGTGAGGATACTGCCTTTTCTAATATCTTTGACAGAAAAGGTAGATTCGAGATCGGCCTATAATTGACTAATTCTGTAGGATCAAGTTGCGTTTTTTTAACAAGCGGTTTAATCATAGCCAGCTTAAAGGTTTTTGGTACGTATCCTAGAGACAAAGACGAATTAATGATATTAAGAAGAGGATCTATGACCTCTGGAAGTATTTCTTTCAGTAGCTTAGTTGGTATAGGGTCTAACATACATGTTGTAGATTTAGATGATTTAATGAGTTTAATAAATTCTTCCTCTCCTATATCAACGAATTAATCCAATTTTTCCTCAGGGAGACTACAATGCACTGCCTGATGCGATACTGTAGTAGACGGTTGCATAGTTATAATTTTGTCCCTGATATTATCAATCTTATAAGTGAAGAAGTTCATAAAATCATTACTGCTGTGTTGCTTGGAAACTTCGGTGCTTGAAGCTTTATTTTTCGTTAGTTTAGCCACCGTTTCAAATAAATACCTAGGATTATGTTTATTTTCTTCTAATAGGGTTGAAAAATAAGCAGATCTAGCAGCTTTTAAAGCCTCTCTGTAAGTAATTGAGCTCTCCTTCCATGAAATGCGAAATACCTCTAGTTTTGTTTTCTTCCAGTTGCGCTCCATTTTTCTGGCTGCTCTCTTAAGGGCCTGAGTGTGCTCGTTGTACCACGGCGTTGGACTATTTTCTTTAATCTTCTTTAAGCGCAACGGAGCAACTGTGTCTAAAGTGCTGGAAAAGAGAGAGTTAAACATTTCTGTTGTAATATCGAGTTTATTTTAATGTCAAAATAAAACCAACGTAATGTTACTTGAAGGCATTATAGCCTACTATTCCTGCCAAACTTCCATGGTTGCAGTTAGTGTTACTACAGTAAATCCATGGTAAATCCATCTGTGGACACCGGATAGTTCATTTATGGCACAATGTTTCTCCTGGTTTCCACGTCAGAGCTGTTTGAACCGTTAATAACGGAGAAATGTGAATGTTTCTCACAAGATCTCTCAGCGATGTTATTACTTCTGTGGCGAATTCAAATGATTTCTTTACTGGATCTCTTATTAGCGCTGTGTAGTAACAGTGTCGTATGATCATGATCAGCTTGCGCTGCACTGGTCCAAACTGATAAACGGTCCGTCAACCACACAATAACGAGCAGTTTCGTTCCGCTTGCATTACGTTTGCCATTTGACGTTGGACAATGTTGTGGTCGCGCCGGCGTCTCTTACATAACGAGAGCGCTTGCCACACGCGACCCGCCTACATTTGAAATAACGAAATTTTGGTCGGCAGGAAAAATGGTCCAACGAACCGTTCGGTTTGAAAATGCGTACCGAACACAGAACCGAAAGCATCGTACCAAACAGTTCAATACGAATACGTGTATCGTTACACCCCTAATAGATGGTAAACAGAAAATCAAACAGAAAATCAAACAAAAGTCAAATAAAATACCACACCATCAGGATCTATCCCAATTTCATCCAAGTTCTTGCCATGGAACTCAGCTAATCTTCCTTGCTCAAGAGCCATTAGAACTTTGCTGATCTTGGCAAGTTGCAGGGTCTTCTCAGGGAGTCGATAGAACTCATGATGGATTCTTATGTCGTGTCCAAGAAAGTTTGCCAGCTAGTCCATCTCGGTGTCAGTCATATTCAGCACTGTTGAAAGGGTTGCGGCATGCTTTCGCAGTCTTGTAGATGTCAGTGACTTGGGACACTTTGCGTCACACACCTTTGCAAAGCCACGGAGGCAGTCTGACCCTCGAAAATATGTCATGGCTTCTGGTCTTGCAAACATATAGGAATTGTCTTTCAGAACCCCACAAGCCTCTCTCTGCTTAACAAGGAGTTCTAAGGCACATAGCATTTTTGAAGTCAGAAGAATTGGAACTGGTCGACCACGCTTCCCCCTTGCGATAACCCTTGTGAAGTGTCTGCAGAGATTGTTTTCCACTTCAGAGAGTGCCCAGTCCACATCCTCATGTGGATCAGAAGTGTCTCTTGATAGAAATGCAGACAAAGGCATGCTCGAAACCACTCCTTCCCTGCGCCGGTTAAAGAGAATCATCTGGGCTAGACACACCTTTGCCAGAAAAAAAAACAATTATTCCTGTCCAGCAAACCTTGCTCACACACACATCTTGATTAAAACCAGCTTCATGAGGACCTTTCACACACAACGTTATATTTCCTTATGGGGACTAGTTTCATCATATTCAACACACAAGTTTGAACTCAAACACTGACTGAAAGTGTGTTGTGGGGACGTCGTGAGTGTCCATTTTAAAGCAACAATTAACCTAGAAAATAAATCCCTGTGAAGGATAAAACTGGCCCTAAATACTCCACTAGCACTAAACTACAGGACACATGTCGTTACATGGTTTAATGTACTAATTTACACCAGATACGCATCAAAATATGCCTAAAAATCACTAAACCATGACAAAGAGAGACAGTAGACCTAAATCTTTAGTGATGAATGTGAACGTACCTGTTGAGGAGAGTTGATCTGAGCAGATTCATCATCCATCTGAGTCTCTGACTGGAGAGAAGGATCAGAAGCACTCGCTGCGCTGGTTTTAATGGCAACGCTGGTTATCTGTAAGAGACAACATTCATAATGACAAGATATTAGAACATGGAAACACAAGAGAAAAATTTGAAGCAGATACCACATGATTTTATAAAAAGAGACAAATCAACTTCATCTAAAACATTTATTCCTGTCCAGTCAACCCCTGTCTGCGCTCACACACATCTGGATAAAACCCGGCTTCATGGGGACCTTTCACACACCTTCATGGGGACCTTTCACACACAATGTCATAGTTCCTTATGGGGACTAGTTTCATCAAATTCAACACATGAGTTTGAACTCAAACACTGACTGAAAGTGTGTTGTGGGGACGTCGTGAGTGTCCATTTTAAAGCAACAATTAACCTAGAAAATAATTCCCTGTGAAGGATAAAACTGGCCCTAAATACTCCACTAGCACTAAACTACAGGACACATGTCGTTACACGGTTTAATGTACTAATTTACACCAGATACGCATCAAAATATGCCTAAAAATCACTAAACCATGACAAAGAGAGACAGTAGACCTAAATCTTTAGTGATGAATGTGAACGTACCTGTTGAGGAGAGTTGATCTGAGCAGATTCATCATCCATCTGAGTCTCTGACTGGAGAGAAGGATCAGAAGCACTCGCTGCGCTGGTTTTAATGGCAACGCTGGTTATCTGTAAGAGACAACATTCATAATGACAAGATATTAGAACATGGAAACACAAGAGAAAAATTTGAAGCAGATACCACATGATTTTATAAAAAGAGACAAATCAACTTCATCTAAAACATTTATTCCTGTCCAGTCAACCCCTGTCTGCGCTCACACACATCTGGATAAAACCCGGCTTCATGGGGACCTTTCACACACCTTCATGGGGACCTTTCACACACAATGTCATAGTTCCTTATGGGGACTAGTTTCATCAAATTCAACACATGAGTTTGAACTCAAACACTGACTGAAAGTGTGTTGTGGGGACGTCGTGAGTGTCCATTTTAAAGCAACAATTAACCTAGAAAATAATTCCCTGTGAAGGATAAAACTGGCCCTAAATACTCCACTAGCACTAAACTACAGGACACATGTCGTTACACGGTTTAATGTACTAATTTACACCAGATACGCATCAAAATATGCCTAAAAATCACTAAACCATGACAAAGAGAGACAGTAGACCTAAATCTTTAGTGATGAATGTGAACGTACCTGTTGAGGAGAGTTGATCTGAGCAGATTCATCATCCATCTGAGTCTCTGACTGGAGAGAAGGATCAGAAGCACTCGCTGCGCTGGTTTTAATGGCAACGCTGGTTATCTGTAAGAGACAACATTCATAATGACAAGATATTAGAACATGGAAACACAAGAGAGAAATCTGAAGCAGATACCACATGATTTCAGAGAAATAGACAAATCAACTTCATCTAAAACATTTATTCCTGTCTAGTCAACCCCTGTCTGCGCTCACACACATCTGGATAAAACCCGGCTTCATGGGGACCTTTCACACACCTTCATGGGGACCTTTCACACACAATGTTATAGTTCCTTATGGGGACTAGTTTCATCAAATTCAACACATGAGTTTGAACTCAAACACTGACTGAAAGTGTGTTGTGGGGACGTCGTGAGTGTCCATTTTAAAGCAACAATTAACCTAGAAAATAAATCCTTATGAAGGATAAAACTGGCCCTAAATACTCCACTAGCACTAAACTACAGGACACATGTCGTTACACGGTTTAATGTACTAATTTACACCAGATACGCATCAAAATATGCCTAAAAATCACTAAACCATGACAAAGAGAGACAGTAGACCTAAATCTTTAGTGATGAATGTGAACGTACCTGTTGAGGAGAGTTGATCTGAGCAGATTCATCATCCATCTGAGTCTCTGACTGGAGAGAAGGATCAGAAGCACTCGCTGCGCTGGTTTTAATGGCAACGCTGGTTATCTGTAAGAGACAACATTCATAATGACAAGATATTAGAACATGGAAACACAAGAGAGAAATTTGAAGCAGATACCACACGATTTTATAGAAAGAGACAAATCAACTTCATCTAAAACATTTATTCCTGTCCAGTCAACCCCTGTCTGCGCTCACACACATCTGGATAAAACCCGGCTTCATGGGGACCTGTCACACACCTTCATGGGGACCTTTCACACACAACGTTATAGTTCCTTATGGGGACTAGTTTCACCAAATTCAACACATGAGTTTGAACTCAAACACTGACTGAAAGTGTGTTGTGGGGACTTCGTGAGTGTCCATTTTAAAGCAACAATTAACCTAGAAAATAATTCCCTGTGAAGGATAAAACTGGCCCTAAATACTCCACTAGCACTAAACTACAGGACACATGTCGTTACACGGTTTAATGTACTAATTTACACCAGATACGCATCAAAATATGCCTAAAAATCACTAAACCATGACAAAGAGAGACAGTAGACCTAAATCTTTAGTGATGAATGTGAACGTACCTGTTGAGGAGAGTTGATCTGAGCAGATTCATCATCCATCTGAGTCTCTGACTGGAGAGAAGGATCAGAAGCACTCGCTGCACTGGTTTTAATGGCAACGCTGGTTATCTGTAAGAGACAACATTCATAATGACAAGATATTAGAACATGGAAACACAAGAGAGAAATTTGAAGCAGATACCACATGATTTTATAGAAAGAGACAAATCAACTTCATCTAAAACATTTATTCCTGTCCAGTCAACCCCTGTCTGCGCTCACACACATCTGGATAAAACCCGGCTTCATGGGGACCTGTCACACACCTTCATGGGGACCTTTCACACACAACGTTATAGTTCCTTATGGGGACTAGTTTCACCAAATTCAACACATGAGTTTGAACTCAAACACTGACTGAAAGTGTGTTGTGGGGACTTCGTGAGTGTCCATTTTAAAGCAACAATTAACCTAGAAAATAATTCCCTGTGAAGGATAAAACTGGCCCTAAATACTCCACTAGCACTAAACTACAGGACACATGTCGTTACACGGTTTAATGTACTAATTTACACCAGATACGCATCAAAATATGCCTAAAAATCACTAAACCATGACAAAGAGAGACAGTAGACCTAAATCTTTAGTGATGAATGTGAACGTACCTGTTGAGGAGAGTTGATCTGAGCAGATTCATCATCCATCTGAGTCTCTGACTGGAGAGAAGGATCAGAAGCACTCGCTGCACTGGTTTTAATGGCAACGCTGGTTATCTGTAAGAGACAACATTCATAATGACAAGATATTAGAACATGGAAACACAAGAGAGAAATCTGAAGCAGATACCACAGGATTTCAGAGAAATAGACAAATCAACTTCATCTAAAACATTTATTCCTGTCCAGTCAACCCCTGTCTGCGCTCACACACATCTGGATAAAACCCGGCTTCATGGGGACCTTTCACACACCTTCATGGGGACCTTTCACACACCACGTTATAGTTCCTTATGGGGACTAGTTTCATCAAATTCAACACACAAGTTTTAAGTCAAACACTGACTGAAAGTGTGTTGTGGGGACGTCGTGACTGTCCATTTTAAAGCAACAATTAATCCAGAAAAAAATCCCTGTGAAGGATAAAACTGGCCCTAAATACTCCACTAGCACTAACCTACTGGACACATGTCGTTACACGGTTTAATTTACTAATTTACACCAGATACGCATCAAAATATGCTTAAAAATCACTAAACCATGACAAAGAGAGACAGTAGACCTAAATCTTTAGTGATGAATGTAGGGATGCACCGATCCGATACTCAGTATCGGAATCGGCTCCGATACTGCCATTTTTGGCGGATCGGGTATCGGTCAGACAAGGCCGATCCAAATCCGATATTGTGCGTATACTATTCAGTGTTATTGTTAAGCCCCACAAACATTATAAAGCACCATAAGTTTTCGTGCACAATATTTTAAGTGTTCTGAAGCCATTATACAGTATAATGTGAGATATAAATTAATATTTAAGTGTTAAATTCAAGATCACGTAAACGTTTCCCTCAGCTGCGGCTGTCAATCATTCTTCATTCAGCACTCAAACAGCGCGTCGCGTCCGGTTATGACAGAACACACGATGCAACTCTCTCCAAGATGATTCAATGTTACTATTATTATACTTGATCTGTAGATAAAGGTCTATGGTTTCACATAAAACAACTTTATCTTGCTGGACTTTATTGCTGTACCTTAATCATGTTACTTTCCACCGGGTGTCTGTTAGATCACAACAGTAGAGTAAAGTCAGGTACTATTTGTTCTTCACGCGCACAGTAACTGAAATTTAAAAGAAAATGCTGAATAGACTATTGCATAGATAGATACTGTATAATACACTATGCATCATATGTATTTTCTTTGTGCTTTAAACTTTTCAATGCGGACTCGACGCGCTGCGCGCTGTGACTCATGTTGCTTCAAGAGCATCATTCTGCGCTCGGGATGCGCATAAGCGCTGTGGGCCGCACTGTATTGGAGCCTTTCATATCGTAATACAGGGACGCAATGAAAGATTATTAATAGCCGTTCTTGTCCTGTCCTATCTATTATGTTGCTACCTTATTAAACAGCTGTGCTATACATTTAAAAAATGTCTCAATTTTATAGTAGGATATAAAATAATTGCTATTTTTATCTTGTTTTTCATGAATGTATTTTACAACAATACAAAGAGCAATGTGTAAAGTTTTACCAGATTTAGTGTTACACTTATTGTCTCTAATTTGTTCTCCACTAAACATTTTTTTCACAAAATGTTCAGATTTTATACAATTAATTGTGCACTTGTGATTTTTCTAGACTAAATTTTATTGCTGAATTATCCACTAATCTAGTTTATAATAGCATTTATGTCAGATTATGATCATATATTTTTTGTTGGTGTTTTTCTTTTTTTTCAGTTCTTATCAGTTTAACACAGAGTAATAGAAATTCTACTTGATTAAAAAAAAACTGCGCTGGTATCGGTACGGATCGGTATCGGCCGATACTCAGAATTTTTGGTATCGGATCGGATCGGTTCTGAAAAAATGGTATCGTTGCATCCCTAGATGAATGTGAACGTACCTGTTGAGGAGAGTTGATCTGAGCAGATTCATCATCCATCTGAGTCTCTGACTGGAGAGAAGGATCAGAAGCACTCGCTGCACTGGTTTTAATGGCAACGCTGGTTATCTGTAAGAGACAACATTCATAATGACAAGATATTAGAACATGGAAACACAAGAGATAAATCTGAAGCAGATACCACATGATTTCAGAATTAAAAAAAAAAAAAAAATACAAAAACATTTACAATTAAAACATGTCTTCATTTTACATAGTTAATCTTTAGTTTATTTTTGTGATTACATTTCACCCATAAGTTGCAATAAGGCCATTGCATGCCACACATAACTTGCAGAAAGAAAAGTGGCCTAAGACTGTACCACCTCACTCTTTAAATGTATAAATTTTAGGGGTGGGGTAGAAACACTGACCTAAAACGTAACTTAACTTATCATTTATAGACATGATTAGATTCATAGATTTCTAATAGATTCAAATTATAATCTATTCAACCAACAACTTGCTTAACATGTTGCAACAATGATATATTCTGTACACAGTGTGCTTTGCAACATACTTGTGTTCTCCAAGGGTAGTCTTCTCCTCCATAATCATAGGCAATTTCTTCTCCTTCTTTAATGTCATCCAGGGCAAACAGACAAAGGTGAGGCTTTCCATTGACGTCAGTTTTCTTCATCTTACAATTTGGATATTTGTGGTCATCAATAACGATCCGCCGAAACGATCCATCTTCTCTTGAGGCATCAATACTTAAATATGAAAGCATGAGAAAAGGATGAATACAAGTATTACAATATACCACCCCAAATCAGTGTCTTTTTTTACTATAGTTTAGCACAGGGTTTCTCAAACTCAGTCCTGGAGGGCCACTGTCCTGCACAGTTTAGCTCCAAAACTGATCAAACACACCTAGCTGTGAGTTTCTAGTGATCCTGAAGACATTGATTAGTTTGCTCAGGTGTGTTTGATCAGGGTTGGAGCTAAACTGTGCAGGACAGTGGCCCTGCAGGACTGAGTTTGAGAGACCCTGGTTTAGCATAAGGAATATGGTGCAACTTGACTTCTTACCACCATGTTTTCCCTCGCCAAATGAAATCAAACATAAATGCAGCACAGGATGCGTGGTAACATGTTCTTCTTCTCTGCAGCTCTGCATCATTTATCATATCTCCCCTGTACTCAAAATCACCTTTGCAAAAGGCACCCTTTGCGAATAGACCACGTCCTGCAAAATACAGAATTTTTTTTTTTTCACCAAAAATAAAATCTTATAGATAAAGGATGCCAAATACACAAAAAGACATCAATAGTTGGCAGCAGTATGGTTAGGACATGCATATGATGGTAAATATTAAATGATAAATCACACCACCTTACCTTTCACTGGATTGATATACTTCACATCTAATTTGAATGTTTTGTCAGTCTTCGAAACAACATGATGCATGGCATCCTTAAGGGGGCTGATTCGTGGTGGCATTTCAAACTGAGAGAAAAAAAATTGTAATAAATAATAGTGTGAAAATGGGGAGACATGCAGAATTAAACTAGCATGTTCAATAAGTAGATAAGAATGTTATTGTAATGTAACACTGCATTACAATGATATCGTATGTATCAATGTAAGACAAGAAATCAGAACTCAAGGATATCACATTTATTGACTAACTTACTAGCCTTGAGGGCATAAACTCAACATTTTCACTTAGGCTCTAATCTCTCACAAAACCAACATCTATATAATCCCAGGTAGCCTTGACAATTAACTACTTATTTGGCTCTTAACCTAACTACTCTTTTGAACGATCTCGCCATACAAACCCCAGTTTATTTTAAGTTACTGTCATAATTAAAACAAAGTTTATTCATTTAAAGCTACTTACCATTTCAGTGTTTTTATTTTTGCCTAACGTTACTTAATTGCTCTGTTAACGATATCAATACTAAAAGTCAAACACAAGTGTGATATTCCTCCCCCTCACCCTGTCCTGACAAGTAATAAAACATAACATTACCTTTAATTTAAAGTAGAAAATAATCTACTGTCCAGCACGCGAACTAGACAGAAACAGACTTAATAACCCAATTCCTTCATTAGCAATCAATCAGACTAAACACCTGACGACACTTTTCAGTTGAAATGAAGTACTTAACATTACATTGTATGATTTTGTGATCGCTTATTGGAAAAACACAAAAACACGTCAGGCCACACTTAGCCTCAACAATTAGCACTAACTAGCTAGCAGCTAACGTTAGCCCGCTGCCTAATCTAATTAACCTAACTGGTTTCATACATATGTGCTTAACGTACCTTGAGCTTCACTTTTATCCTCTGCAGAAGTTTAGATCCTTAGTTGGCATCTCCAGTAAATAATCTTCTTCTTTGTCTTCCGTGTACAGTATCATATTTTCAAGTTGTTGTTGAATTCCTTCCTTATGAGGACCCGGAAGTGGGCGGTACTCAACCATAATTGGAAAATGTGTGTGTGGAGAAGTGAGTGCATTACCAGCCAAAAATGTTTGGGGGCGCAGCTGAGCACACACTTCACACACTCACACTACCTCATAATCGTGTGTTATGGGCCAATGCTGAAACTCCGCCCAGCACCTTCAGAATAGTTCCTCTATTCAATTCAATGGGTCATCCTTATGGGGACCTGATTTTTGGTCCCCACAACGCAAGAGGTCCCCATTACGTGACTGTGTAAACAGATTCTTGTCCCCACAACGTGATAAATACCAACTCACACACACACACACACACACACACACACAGCTAGACTGAAAGCAAAACATCATGTGATCTTCTGACGGCCACAGATTCAAACACTTACAGTGAGGTTTAAAACGACCATAGCGTTTATATTTTTTGTGTGTGTGAGCGAGTGTGTGTGAGTGTGTGTGTGTACTTGCACAACTATCTTTGTGAGGACCAGTTTGAGTGTTAGCCCAGTGGAGTGAGGACTGAGAGAGTAAAGGACATGTTGGCCGGTCCTCAGTCTCTGAGAGCCTTTAAAGGGTACATAACATGCACAGTTTCACCTAATCTCATGTTAATCTTGAGTACCTATAGAGTAGTAGTGCATCCTTAATATCTCCAAAAAGTGTTTAGTTTTATTATATTTATAAAAGAAAAATACAGCTTTCCGATTCTCTCCGGAAAAAGCCGAAGTCCTGGAGGCGTAGCTATAGAGTCAAGCGGTAGCGCTGATTTCCAGCAAAAGACAGAAATCTGATCCAGTTGTACTTACATGAATGTTACTTTTATCACTGGGACCTCTCCACGTTT